>NW_020653853.1:0-75746 GCF_003589595.1 Hyposmocoma kahamanoa | reverse complement strand
GCGGTATCTGGGAGGACTGAGGCGGATATTCGCCATGTCACTTGTTGGGGGATATCTAGTTGACCTGCCGCCCAGGGAGACCCGTAGAAACGGTTGTCCGCTGGCCGCCCGCGGTACAGTACAGGGGCCCAATAGGGACTAACTACCCCTAGAGGCTGCCCCACCATGCCGCGCATAATCTTGGGGTAGGTCGTCGTGCCGGTTAGTGACCGGAATATGGGGTCCCGGCGGCATATCCCGGGGGGGTACGGGGGCCCTTCCGTTCGGCGGGTCAGCCGGCTATCCTTCAAAAGATCAATGGCATGTATTGCAGTTCCCCTCGTTTTTCTTCTTCGGTGCGGTGCCGAAGGCTTCAACTCTTCACACTACCGTCCTTCTTACCCACCATGACAGCGCAACATAAGAATGCAGATCGTTCAGCGGTGCCTAATCCCCCCACCGCGTTTATTATTGAGTTCGCTAACATCCGCGGACTCCACTCCAACCTCAAAGCTGTCCACCATCACCTCGAGACAGCCCGGCCTGCCCTGCTTTTCCTGACGGAGACGCAGATCCGCCGTCCGAATGATATGAGTTATTTGAACTACCCCGGCTACTCGCTTGAGGACAACTTTCAGGCCAAAGCCAGGGTATGTGTATATATTCGTTCGGATGTGTGCTGTCGCCGTCTGCGCTGCCTGGAGGACCCCTCCTTTTCCACTATGTGGGTGCTCGTAGAATCTAGTTGTTCAGCTAGAGTCTTCGCGTGCTTATATAGATCCCACAGTGGGGATGCGGAGACAACTAGGCTCTTTGACCAACTGAGCCAGGCGACTCTTGACGCGCAGGCGCAGTTCCCATCTGCGGAGATGGTCGTGTTGGGGGACTTTAATGCTCACCATGAATCATGGTTAAGTTCCCTCAAGACTGACCATGCAGGAAGAACTGCCCACGCTTTCGCTCTCACGCATGACTTGACCCAACTGGTAACCCAACCCACCCGGGTTCCAGACATATCGGATCATGCACCCTCTTTGCTTGACCTTCTGCTCGCGAGTCACCCTACCTACTATACAGTATCAGTCAGCGCCCCCCTGGGAAGTTCTGATCACTGTTTGGTTGGGTGTAAGGTTTCCCAAATGCCTCCAACTAAGCTGAAGGAGGTCACTCGTCGCATTTGGCACTACTCGTCGGCGGATTGGGATGGTATGCGCGACTACTTTGCGTCCATCCCTTGGTTGCAGCACTGCTTTGCGGGAAAGGATGCCTCAGCAGCTGCCGATGCTGTTGTCGATGAGATTGGAACGGCTATGGATTACTACATACCGTCTTCCAGTGTCATCGCCAATCGCAGAGGACGCCCTTGGTTCAATCGCGAATGCATGGACGCTGTTAGTGAGAAACAGGCTGCATATCGTGGTTGGATCAGGGGTCGTGTAACAAAGGATCCCAACCTTGCGTCCCTTAAAGCAGCCTATAACAAAGCAACCAAGTCTTGCAGGAGGGCTTACATAAGAGCGGATGCCCAGCGCGTTTCACGGATTGGCCAGAAGCTGGTAGCCCATCCCACCGGTAGCCGTGCCTACTGGAGCCTGGCCAAAGCCGTGCAGTCCAATTTTTGTCGTTCGTCGCTGCCGCCTTTGAGGTATCCCGATGGATTTTTGGCCTATGGCCCCGAAGAGAAAGCCAATTTATTGGCCGACCTTTTTGGGGCTAACTCGCGCATTCACGACCAAGATGCGCAACCGCCGTCAATTCCCCACTGCGGAGTCACAATGCCTGATATAGTTATCAGACAATGTGATGTCCGCAAGGAATTGCAGACTCTTGACGTGCGGAAAGCCTATGGTCCGGATGGGATACCTCCTATCGTCCTTAAAAGGTGTGCGGCGGAGTTGTCTCCCGTACTGACGCGCTTATACCGCCTCTCATACCAATCTGGTAACGTGCCCCTAGCTTGGAGGGAGGCCAACGTGCAACCTATCCCCAAGAAAGGAGATCGGTCTGATCCGACAAACTATCGCCCAATAGCTGTCACTTCAGTGCTCTGCAAAGTGATGGAGCGGATTCTAAATATCCAGATAATCCGGCACCTGGAACGTCACTCCATTCTTAATGATCGGCAGTATGGGTTTCGGCCGAACCGATCAACGGGTGACGTTCTAGCGTATCTAATGCATCTCTGGGGTGAAGCTATCGACAAACAGGGCGAAACCTTAGCGATAAGTCTGGATATTGCTAAGGCCTTTGATCGGGTCTGGCACCGTGGTCTCCTCTCCAAGCTTCCGGCATATGGTCTTCCCGGCCGCCTTTGTGAGTGGATCTCCGGCTTTCTGCGCGAGCGAAGATTGCGTGTCCTTGTTGACGGAGGCACTTCGCGGCTCGTGACAGTTAATGCTGGGGTGCCACAGGGCTCAGTGCTGTCGCCCACGCTGTTCCTTCTGCATATCAATGACTTGTTGCCTTTTGGCAACATTCATTGCTATGCAGATGATAGCACAGTGCACGGTTGCTATTATAAGCAATCGTCAAGCACCCGGGAGGACCCTGAGAGAAACCGGGAAAAACTTGTCGCTGAGCTCAACCATGTTTTGGAGCATATATCGTCGTGGGGCTCCCGAAACTTGGTTGAGTTCAACGCCAAGAAAACCCAGGTATGCGCGTTCAGCTCCAAAAAATCCCCATTCCTTCCACTTCCCCATCTTCAGGGTACAACGCTGACGCTGCAGGACAGGCTCAGTCTGCTGGGGATGAGCATCCGGAAGGACATGAGCAACAAAGATTACATCGAGAGCATCATCTGTACCGCGTCGCGCAAGCTTGGCATCCTGAACAAGGTGCACCGATTTTTTACTCCAGAGCTACGATACCTGTTGTATAAAGCTCAGGTCCGAAGCAGCATGGAGTACTGTTCGCACCTTTGGGACGCCTCTGCCAAGTACTTGCTCGATGCCCTAGATGGACTGCAGCGCTACGCCTTCCGTGTTGTCAACGATCCTCATGTAACTGAGCATGCGGAGTCGTTACAGCTTCGCAGAGATATAGCGTCTCTTAGCGTATTCTATCGTCTGTACCACGGTGAGTGCTCTGAAGAGTTATTCAACCTTGTCCCTTCCTCTCCTTTCCATCAGCGGACCACCCGTGCCGGACTGCGTTGCCACAGTTGGACGGTCAGTTCAATACCGTCCCGCACTAAAAAGTTTGGCAATTCGTTTTTATGCCGAACCATCAAATTGTGGAACCAACTCCCGGCGCATGTATTCCCTCCCCTCTATAACATCGGGTCCTTCAAACGTAGTGTGAAGAAGCATTTGGCCAGACCGGCAAAATGATAGTGACGGAGTGAAGATATTTGTGTTTTCCATCCGTTACTCTCATCTCTGGACTGTATTCGCACTTTCCAACAGGCACGGTGCAGTCATTTTGCCGAGTCACAATAAAAAAAAAAAAAAAAAAAAAAATTCTTCTACATAATTTTGCTTCAATTACTTTTCTTCTATACTTTTTCTCCTTCATCTTCTATAATTTGATTTTCTTTTTTCTTTCTTGATATTCACTTTTCTGTCTTGCAATCTTCATTGTTATGTTGTTCTAATTTACTGTTCTTCACAAAAGATAAGTTCGCTGGTATGGCTCGCCATCTCATATTATTAAAAAGGATGGACGTAGATGGTACAGTGAAATGCGTTGATTTAAAGAGACATGTTTATTGTTCGTTCTCCAGAATATAAGTGACAAAATATACGATTAATAATAAAACACAAACTTAATTGGTAATCAAGCGATACGCACCACATGTTGCAGTTAGACTATAAATATCGTCTATCTATACTACAATATATTTGTATTGCAGTAACGGGCGATTCGTTCTGTTTACCTTTTTGGTTCTCGGATTTCTCTCAGAGAAAAGTTTAAGGAGACTGTCATCATGACTGTGGCATCACAGTACATTTATTCAAATATTATAAATGCCCGTAACAATATACATAATTTCACTAAGAAAGAAGATGTGCTGGCTTCGGAGTGCTCAATAGCGCGAAGCAGGACTTCTCTTCAGGTCACCGACTTTTGTTATATAAAACACAAGTTCGGCCACATATGGAGTATTGCTGGCATCTATGGGCAGGATCTCCCAAATACTAGCTTGATCCACTTGACTCCATGCAACGCAGGGCTGTTCGTATTATCGATGATCCCAAACTCACAGACGGCGTGGAGCCCCTTAGCCTACGGAGAGACGTCGGCTCTCTGTGTGTGTTCTACCGTCTTTATAGTGGGGAGTGCTCTGAGGAACTTTTCGAACTGGTGTCACCATCTCATTTCTACCAATGCCCCAAAGGAGTAGAGTCCATCCCCACATCTTAGATGCATGGCATTGTAAGACCACGCGGGCATATTCATATTCTTTATTTGCAAGTTACATGGTTATATAACAGGTGTTCTTATGCTTATGGTACCTGAGATGTAACACCCCGTGGGGACATTGCAACATTCTGAGGGCACTATATCCTTACTTTACTAAAACATATACATTACAGTCCGGTGCGATGCACACTCTGATTCGGACGTGCTCACACAGTAAGAATTATATTAATTCGCGATCCGCGCGGTAATGACCGCTGCGCGTAATTGACTATGGGTTCCCAACAACTCATAGCCAATGAACTGCTGGCGTTCATACAACACGCCATCGACACTATGGACGAGGTCAGCATCATGCAGATCTGCAAATCAAACTTTAAAGAAGATGACATTTGCAGTGGCAAGGCGCTGCTTTTCCGTGTGCTTGGCAAGGCCGAGCAGATGCCATCTCGCCGGAGGGATGGAGGAACGAAGAGTATCCAGGACATTATAACGATGTTAAAGGAAACCGACCCAGACGACGTGCCTGCTTTCGTGGCAAAGGAGCTGCACAAGCTGCCCCCTGTCACGTTCGACCATGTCGATGTCACTAGGCTGCTTAAGGACATCACATCCCTGAAAGCAAGTCTGGCCGAAGTTCAATGTAAATTGGAGGCTTCGGATAACACCATCTGTGAGTTACGTGCCCAAGTTGTATTACTGAGTAGTGCAACTTCGGTAAGTAGGTCACCCGAGGCCTGTAACGTGAATACTCGTCGCGGGGCACATAATGCATCTATCGGCAGTTTTGAGTCGGCCCATACGGATGCGTCACCGACCGCTGTCGCTGAGCGCGATTCCCCGCGCCCCGCCCCTCGATTGTCCGCTCCGGCGGAGACGTCACGCGTAAACACGTTGACCCCTCCACGTGATTACGCCGCTGTCGCAGCTGTTAACCGACCCGTTGCTCCACAACCACAAGCCAGGCAGCTATCAACGAAGGGGATGAAAAAACCTCGTGTACCTGTCTCTGAAGTTGCAAAACCACAGAGGCAGACGGACCGGTGCGACGATGACGGCTTCACAAAGGTGGAGAAGAAGAAGAGGAAGCCCACCAGCCGTAACCTGTGCGGCACTGCACCGACAGGGTCCAACTTTTTGCTGCGTCCGGCAATCCCGACAACGCTGCTGTACCTGTCACGCCTGCATTACTCCACGAAGTCTGAGGAGATAGTGGAGTACATCAGGTTGAAATCCAAATACACCCTGAGGGTCGAGCGGTTGGAGTCCCGCCACTACGTGAACTTTAATTCGTTTGTGGTGAGAGTGCCGACCGAACATCTGTCGACCTTCATGAAGGAGGAGTTCTGGCCGAAGGGTGTCCTATACCGGCGATTCCGTGGCCGGTTGCCTGACACCAGATGGCGACACACGTCGCCGACAACCTAAATACGTGTTAAATTAGTGTTATTTTATTTTATATTGTTATGTATGTTAGTCTGTAAGGTATGTATCTATGGGTCTCAGTAACCTGAATATAAATAAAGAAATAAAAAAAAAAAAAAATAAAAAAATAAAATTATTAAAATAAAATTAAAAGCAAAATTCTACATTATTTAAATAAAATTAAGAACGATTAATAACAAAAAAACTATACAGAATTTTGTGCAATATCAACAATAAATATTATTAATTCCTTTTACATTTAGGTCTCATTCATGATACACTTATGTCTGTCTATTTGACATACTTTACAAATTATAAACTTGGTAATTCGTTTTTAAGCACTAATTTCTAAAAAGTATTCTTTAAGTGAATAAAAAGCTTTGCTCTGTAGATAGCTCTTTAGATGGGTTACAAAAGCCTTATGTGTATCTTGTGTTTTTATATTTATTGGGATCGCATTATATATTTTAATTAAGTGGGGCCCCGAATGGTATATACCTAGAGTACTAAAACGACGCTTCAACATGTGTAAACCTCTATTCTTACGCTTCAGAGTCTTTACAGGTGAGAAAAGATGATTGTATTTCTTTGCAAATTTACTACACTCAAAAATATAAATTGAGGTTAGTGTCAAAATTTTGTGTTTAATAAAGAACGACTTACAAGAAGTTTGTGAGTCTACATTAGCAAGTATTCTTATACATTTCTTTTGAAGTAAGAATAAATTGTCAATCGCAACGCTCTCAATTTCCCCATAAAACTATTCCGTATGAGAACCTTGCGTGAACAAAGGCATAGTACGCAGATAGAGCTGTTTTAAAATCTGTAACCTTTTTGAGGTTGTACAACGCATAAATAAATGAAGACAATTTTCCACCGAGTAGGGTCGCTGTAGTTTCTGTTTTTAGTTCTGTATTTTTATATTGATATTGTATATTTAAAGGTGATTTTTGGTACGGTCTATACTGAATAAGTTTAGATTTTTTTATATTCAATTCCAAATTGTGAGAGTTTAGCCATTTTATAAGGTTTTCTAGTGTCTTATCTAATTTGTCCCGTAATTCTTCCTCTTTTTCACAAGATATTAAGATTGTCATATCATCTGCAAATAAAGTGTAATGTTCGTCACATATTTTGGGCAGTTCATTTATATATATCAAGAACAAAATACAACCCAAAACGCTACCTTGCGGGATCGAGTTAATGATGTTTATTTTATCGGAATTTATATTTGCAATAGTACCTGTTTTACAATTTAAGTGTTCAATTTCAATAAGTTGTTCTCGTTTTGTCAAGTAACTAGTGAGCATAACATTTATGGGCTAAGCCTCTTATCCCTGCATCATACAATTTTTGCAAGAGTATTTCGTATTTGACTCTGTCATAAGCTTTACTTAAATCCAGTAATAATCCTATTGCATATTTTTTATTATTTATTATATCTAGAATTTTTTTTACACATTTATAAACTGCCAAAGTTGTCGAATGATTTTTACGAAAGCCATTTTGATTACTGTTATAAATTTTGTGAGTCTTTTGCCACATAGCCGATTCAAAAATTTTTGACGAAGTTGGTAGGAGCGCCATTGGGCGATAATTCGCTGGATCTTTTTGTCGCCTTTTTTATGGATCGGTTTAGTTACGGCTATTTTAAGTGCGTCTGGAAAACCGCCTTCAGAAAAGCTTTGGTTAATTAGTGTTGTATACGGTAAAGCGAGAATATCAACACATTTTTTTACTAATACGGGAGGGATTTCGTCAATGCCGCGACTAGGTTTGTTCTTTAAAAATTTAATTATTGAAACTATCTCTGGTGGCGTAACGGGTCGTAGGTACAAGGAATTTATTACATGTTCTATACTTTTTGTGTTCTTTGTATTATTGTTTGAGTTGTAAGTTAATGAATTTACCTCAGAATTACCAATTTGTGCAAAATAATGATTAAAGGCATTTGCAACTAATTCAGGTTTCTGAAAAAGACTATTGTTTATTTTTAAGATTATGTTCTGTTTGATTTTGGAGTTATTCTTTTTAATTTCATTGTTTATAATTTGCCAAGTGGTTTTCATTTTGTTGTTAGACTTTTTAAATTTATGAATGTTACTTAATTTTTTTACTTACTTACTTAACTTTTTGTATGGTCTTTTTTCATGTAATTTCTAGTATTTTTTTAAAGTTTCGTTATTGGTTTGTTGAATTAACATCTTATTAAGTCTTTTGTTTAAACAGGACTTTTTAATTTCCTTGGTTAGCCAAGGTAGCTTGCGAGATTTACATATTTTAAGTTTTTGTATCATCTGCATGGCATGGCATGGCATGGCATGGCATCTCGTTCGTTTCCTACTCGAACCTGCAAAGTGTGGAATGATCTTTCTCCTGAAATGTTTCCCTTGCGCTATGGCATGGGGTTCTTCAAAAAGCGTGTTTACAGGGCACTCAAAGGCTGGCAACGCATAGGCAGCTCATCTGATGTTGCGAATGTCCATGGGCGACGTTGACCACCTCCTATCAAGTGACTCGTCTGCTCGTTTGCCTCCTTCATTACGTAAAAAAAAAGATGTCCATAATATTAACCTTAAGGCTAAGTCCAAACTTATGGTACCACGATTTCGTTTAACTAATGTAAACGATTCTTTTATAAGGAACTATGTACGTTTTTACAATAACATTCCGGAGCATATATTAAGATTATCATTTTCTAAGTTAATAATAATCTGTATTTTTCGTCCTAGCAAAACAATATACTACTAATGCCACTGCAGGAATAAGTGGAGATCACAAAAAATCACTGTCAGTGTATTTTAATATAATATACCAAAGCCTAACACAAAGGCGAGAACCGGTCCGCTATCGACTCCCACTGCAGATGGGTGTAAGAGCCGCTCTGGGGCTTTTATAAATGTGTGCCTTAGCAACACATTTCAAGTGGGTGTTACAAGAGCAGCACAAATCAAAGAGAAATTGATATAGTGCGCAAATTGGCAACATCACGTAGCTGCATAATCTCAGTACAGAGTACTAAAAAAACCGATCTCAAAAGTAGGTACGTATAATTTATCAAGTTTTATTGAAATCGGTCACGGGAAAATGCGCAAACCCGGGCTCATCCCCTAGTTTGCCGGGAGTTTTGCGGGACTTGACACAGGAGATAATAAAAATTATAATAAAAAGTATATTAAGAGAGCAAAACGCCTTGAATTGGAGAACAGCAAAATCAACCATTAAAATAATTGCTCCTCATAATAAAATTTAGGCGCCCTCTTTCCAACAAAAAAGAATCATGAAAATCGGTTAACAAATACCGGAGCTATCGCGTAACATAGATACAAAAAAACATACAGTCGAATTGAGAACCTCCTCGTTTATTTGAGGCCGGTTAAAAATAAACCATCGTAACTCAAAACGAAACAAAGTTTATTACTACGATTATTATGAAGTCACAACAGCATGCAGTAGGTTACATCTAAGAAAAATAAGAGCAATATTAAAGCAAATATGTAACACAGTGTAATCTGTGTACAGTGTTAAACTACTAAAAAGTAAACTGACTCAATTACCACTTTGAGGTGTTTATCGTAAAGTCCTTGGAACACGAAGCTGATATTCTTTATTTGTATAGGTAGTTGCATAACGACCCAACTTTATGTAAACGAGAACTAGATTTCGTGAACTTGACTTCTTTGTAGCGACTATAGTAGTCGACAACAACGAGCAAGTAATTCTGATCAGGCAAAAGACCAAGCAGAGCTATCGTAACGTCTATCCAAGGGGCTGGTGGAAGTTCCCTCCTTTTCATAGGTGTTGGTGGATTTGGTTGGCCCATATCCACAAACAGGGTACATCTTTTGCAGGATTTGACCATATTCTCCACGTCCTTGTCAATCCGTGGCCAACGGACTTTTGTTCGTAATCGACCCTTCATGGCCACAATGCCTGGATGGCCTTCGTGCACAGCGTCTAGTATATAATATATAGTAAGGATATATCCTTCCATAATTTCTAAGGCATAACGATTCAACTGCCTCTTAGCAAAATATTATTGTAAAAACACAGCTCATTTTCGAAAATCTTATAATTTTTTACACACTCAACCCATTGTTGTTCATAAACACCCTTCCTAACTAATTCTAATTCTTTATCACAGCTTGAGAAATCGTCTGTGTCTTATAACGCGATGTCTCGCGGCCTGGATTGCTCAACGATTCGATGAACAACGTCTATTAGGTGGAGTTTCTGAGCGCACACATAGTCGGGACAAGAAATCAGCTACATTCATTTTACCTGCCTTGTAAATAACTTTGAATCCATATGATTGTAGCCTGAGCACCCATCTCTCAATCCTTGCACAGGGTTTTGACTTTGTTCCAAACAGTATCTCTAAAGGCTTATGATCAGTAATGAGGTCAAATTGTTTGCCAAAAAGGAATATGTCGAAATGTTCCACGGACCAAAAGAGGGCTAAAGCTTTTTTCTCAGTTTGACTATATTTTCTTTCGCAATCTGTTAGAGTTCTATTTCCGTAAGCCATGATTCATGGCCCGTTAGCATCACGTTGGATTAAAACAGCGCCGAGTCCTACGGGACTTGCATCTGCAGTGACCTGTATTTTGTCCTTTTCGTCATAGTAGCCCAGTGATTGGATATTGGTCAAAATCGTTTTTAAATACTTCAACGCTGTGGTTTGTTTATTATTTCAAAATGGTTTAAAGTTAGCGTTCTTACTAAGTTTTTTCCTTAGCAGTTATTTTAGTGGTTCTGTTGCTGTGGTATCCACTTGTTAACGTAGTTACCAACCCCAGGAAACTTTGCAGCTCTTCTATTGTTGTAGGAATTGTATATTTGTTCAGTAGTCTCACTCCCGCAGATATCAGCTCCTAAAAAATTCACCTTGTTAACCTTAAATATGCTCTTCTGTTTGTTGAGCAGCACATTGTGATCGTCGAGCGCTTCTAGCACCTTTTGCAGTCCCGCATCGTATTGTTGCTCACTCTCTCTAAATACCAGTATGTCATCGATAAAATTTATGACGCCTTCACATTTGACAAAAATCTTTTCCAACACCCTTTGGAAGATTTCTGGAGCACAGCTGATTCCAAACATTAGCCGCTTGTACCGATATAGGCCATTTGCCGTAATGAAAGTTGTCACATGTCTACTTTCGGGATGTAATCCTAATTAGTAGAAAGCGTCCTTAAGGTCAATCTTGCTAAAATATTTACCTTTCCCTATTTTAGGTAACAGTTGATCCATCCACGGTAGGGGATGGTTTTCTCGTCATAAAGCCGTGTCATCAGCTCTCATGTCTATACATAGTGGAAGATCCCCATCATCCTTTATTATAGGTACCACCGGAGATACCTTACCTTATACCTTGAAGACCTGTGCACTTCTTCGATTAAGTCGCGGCCCAAGAGTTCTCGTACTTCCTTATCCACCTTTTCCTCGACAGGAATTGGTATTCTACGATATGGCTGCTAATATGCCTTTAAATTTTGGAAATGGCTGTAAATTAATTTTATCATCAATGATATTTATATCAACGCCTATTTTTAAAACCCCAAGACTGGCCGCTGTATCTTTACCTAACAAATTTCGGGATCCTCCTCGTACGACGTAAATAGTAGCACATTCTATGTGCTCGTTTACCTCAACTGTTGTTTCAAATGACCCTTGCACGTCAAGTGGTGTAATGCTTCCATACCCAAACATGGTTTTCTCGGGCTTACTAATTTGATTTTTTACCCTTATGTCCTGATCTTTTAAGGTTTCCCAGGTACATTGAGTAATCAGATTAACCTTGCAGCCCGAATCAATGAGCATATTAGTTTTGACGCCCCCTATGATACAGTCTACTATTGCGTCATCGTCTATATTGAACACGTAATTTATTTCGAATTTCTTCTTCTTAGTTACCTTTTCCGTTTTTTGAATTGTTTCCTCTCGTTTCCTGCTCTTCAAATTTCCTTTTCAATAGTCCTTCTATAGATTTACAATACTGGCGAAAATGTCCTTCCTTTCCGCAACAGAAACATGTTACTCGCCTTGCTGGACATTCTTTATCTTCCGATTTGTGGTTATGATTTCCACACCTGCCATAACTTTTCTTATTATTCTTATAAAATAATCTGTGCACTATTATGGAATCTCTGATTTGTTACTTTATTACTAATTGCATTTATGTCTCCAGTTGGTACTTTCTTTTCTCCATAATTTTCTAGCTAGTTATTGACAACTTCTAAGGTGTTTGCCTCGGATATTATTTTATCAAGTATAATGCTATCTCCGATTGTTAATATTTTTTTACGTAATTCTATTGAAGTACATTTTTCCGTACTTTGGTCAATTAGATGGTCTTCCTCTTTCAATTCTTTTTCGATTGTTGCGTAATTTTTTTCTGCTTTATTTAGGGTTCGACTGGCATAAGCTACTGGTAAACCGTAGCAATTTGATAAAACGCACCCTATAGCTATCCCTGAGACATCTGTATGTATTATAAATTCATTTTCAATTGCAAAATTCGGATATTACAATAGAGGAGGATTGCTCATGGCTTTTTTCAGGTTTTCAAAAGCGTTTGAAGACCCTCTAGTCTACTGAAAATTTACATTCTTTTTTGATATATGATTTAGAGGTTGTGTTATTTCTGAGAATTTCGGAATAAATTTTCTGTAATAACTTGCAAATGCTACGAACCTCCGAACTTCGTCTTAATTTTTTGGTATAGGATAATTTTTGATTGCTGAAACTTTACATGAATCTGGCTTAATGCCTTCTGGGGTCACCACGTGACCTAGATACAAAATTTCTTTCTTTAAAAAATTACATTTTAGCGGGTTAAAATAGATTTTTCTTAACCCTGTAAAAATATCTATGAGATTTTTATTATGTTGTTGCAAATTTCGACCCATGACGATGATGTCATTAAGGAACATTTGGAAAAATTGCGTCCAGACATAGCTATAGTCATTGCCCTACTAAAAGCACTAGGACTCGTTTTAAGACCCATTGGCAATCGTTTCATTTGACAGTGTTTATCAGCTATGAATGCGGTGCATTTCCTACTCGCAGCATCGAGCTTTATTTGATAATATCCTTGGTTAAGGTCTAAGTACTAAAATACATCGCACCGGACAAGGAACCTAATATTTCGTTAATGTTGGGTAACGGAAACTTGTCGTTTTCTATGCGCTCATTAACTTTCCTATAGTCAATCACAATTCTCTATTTTTTATTTCCATTTGAATCTGCTTTTTTCGGTACGAGTAACAAGGGACTTGCCCATTCTGAGTGAGATTCTTCAATAATGTCGTTTGCAATAATGTCTTTAATTTGTCTATCAATTTCTGTTTTTTGTGAATACGGCAACCGGTTTACAATACACTGGAACTGTATTTGGTTTTAGGTGTATGTTTTGTTCATAAAGATTCACCGTGTTTAACTTGTCACCGGGTAAATGGAATATATCGGCAAATTTGGCACAAATGTTTGCAATACTCGTCTCCTCTTCTTTATTTAAATAGCTTAAATTTAAGAGCGAGAACAGTGTTTTCACTTTTTCAGCGTTTGTTTGACACGCTTCAAAATTATAACAATCGAAATCTTCAAGTTATTTAATTTCTGGAGTAAAACAATTTAAATCTCTTCGTCTTCTTTCGTATTCATCGTCTTAACGGCATTCTTTCCATTCACACTTCTAGATATCGAATTCGCTATAAAAATTCCTTCGCATATTTCATTTGAAACCACAATAAAATCTTCTATAATATTAGTCGGAACACTAACTATTGTTTCACTTCTAGATGGCAACTTGACACATGATTGTGTGTTGTTACTGCTAATAGAGTAGACATTCAAAGGTAAAGTAGTTAAACGGTTGTTTTTATTTAAAGTTAACGTGTTGTTTTCAAAATTTATAACACATTTATATTTTGCCGAAAAATCCTGACCTAATATTCCATCTATGTTTAGAGGTAAAGTCTGAAAAACATGAGAGTTATGTATAAATGATTCATTGCTCTCATTATGTAAGGTAGGGCGCACGTAACCTGTCGATGTAATTGTACCACCAATTCCATTAATGATTGTAGTTATAGGATGAATGAACTCTCTTAATGACAATATGGCATCATGTTTTATTGCACTCAATGATGCACCCGTATCTACAAGCAATGTAAACAACGTTCCTTGTACGTGAAATTGGACTGAGTTCATATTATTTTAAGACAAGATATATAGTAAGTTATTAGTCACGAAAAAACTGCTGACATGATGATGTTACTTGTTCATCACTCATACCACCTGATACTTTGGCCACATTTACATGATGTTGTTTCTTTGACCTGTTATATCTTGAATTGTCAGATGTATAACTTTGACGATTATTTTGGCGATAACTACCTCCAAAGCCACCTCTAAAATTACCTCTATAACCACCTCTACCTCTGAAAAAGGTTGTGTGATAATTATTGGTCATACTCGCGTTTGCATGTGGATGGGTATCTCGACTTTTTGGGTATTGAAACTTTATGTTAATCGGTCTCCTACCACGCGCTGTGAACATCCTGTTCCGACGAAGAAGGAGTCATATTAAGTTCCTCGTCCTTTGCACCGTGCATAGCCTCTTTAAGTGACGAATAATTACGCGCAGACACTGCAGTGCTCAGTCTATCATTTCGCAGTCCATGGACAAAATTATGAATAGCCTGCTTCTCATTTAATGGTTTTAAAATACTATACGCCCCGGAATTGCCATCGGCCTGTGATATGGTTAGATTGATAAAAAGGTCTTCCAATTCTCTATCAAACTGTTCTATGGCTTTGCCGCATTGGCGAGCCATTTGCATGCGTTTTTCTAACGAAGTATCTGATTTTCGAGTTAGCAAATGTTTTTTCATTTCCTCAACCATTTTTGCAACGGTAGGATAGCTACTCGACAAGCGTAATTTTGCGCTATGAGATAAACGCGTCTTTAGTACAAAATTTTGTTAATGTTTGGATATCAGCATCCACTGTCATAGTCGCGTATAACTCAATAGCATCGATCAGCTGTAACACGACACTTACAGAGTCATTCATGATGGATAACAACGACACTGCTGTCTTCAAATCAAAATTCGATTTGGAACCCATTTTTAAGTCTATAGGTCGCTTTGATTCTTCTAACAATTGATTTATTTTCGAGTAATCGTTCTGGACTCTAATAATATATTCCTGTATTAATATGCTATCTTCTAGTGAAATTTCTGCCTTCTCTACTTTACAACTATATTCCTCTTAATAAGTTTCGTAGTTTGCATGTATTGTCTTTGCTTCTAAAAATTTTTCTTGACCTAATTGCTCTTTTCTTCGAGCTGGTCCAAGATTGACTAAGTACTCTTAATGATACTTAATTTTTCATAAAATGTCTTAATGTCCGAGATTAGTTAAATGAAAAAAAAACTTAAATGTTATTATTTCTATTAATTCGAAAACGCAAATATTTTATACACAATATGATATATATATATATATAACTAACTAACTAAATATGCACTGAACACTTATAGTTTCACACAGTTTTCCACGCACTGTCACTTGTACCGAAGCAGGTATACGTTATACCGATGTACGTCAACGTATCACCGCAGCTGCAGCTTGCCTCTTAATTTTCTTGGTTAGGCACTTTATGAATTTTTTTCCAAACCATGTAAAGGAACATAACGGTTATCATCGCTGCCGTGGCAATGGTCAAATATGATGACTCGCCATCAACCTGAGACGCATTTGCTTTGTTTGCTGTCTGAGCAATTATAATTTCTTCTTTATCCACTTTTGAGACGGATCTGCACATTTTGGCTGATGATTTTTAAAATAATAATTTTGAAATTGTGCTGTAATTTATTATCCTGAGAGGGTCGCCATGTGATAAAAAGAAGATGGCTTCTTCTTGTAGATGTGAGGTACCTAGGTTTTTGGAGAGCACTTAAGTGAGACACATGTTTACTTGTCATCGCGTCGATCTATATTGATTGGAAACAAAGGTCACAATGTACGATTTAGTATTGTGTACCATATATAGAAATCTCTTAGTCTGATTAAAAGGTAGGTATCACTACATCACAGTTCAGCCCTTCTAAGGGTGGCAGTCGGTTTGACATTGAAGTTCTGATTCAGATCAGTGGTTCAACCTGAAATAATTAACTCCTTTACTCATGCTGTTCCCAATTTAATGGTGATAGCTTAACCACAATACAACCTCCCGCCAATATTTAATGGCTTCCTGTTGTGCAGACCGGTGTCTGTCTTAACTATAAGTCATTTCCAATTTAATGGAAGCAAATTGTCATCATCAAATTCCAATTTAATGGAGGTAGGTATATCAACAATAAATGTAAGTTTAGCTTTTAATTTAAATAAATCGTTAAATCGCCTATTTTTAACTTTATTACTAAACTCCAAAGTAAGTAGTTTTAAAATACTGTAGGTACACACTCTTAGGGGAGACTCGTGTCCAGTAGTGGGATGTGTAAGGATTTGTGGTTGGACTAATGGTGTCGAGAACCATGGGCGGGTTCTTCTTGTCCAGGTCAAAAACACAAAAAATAAAATACCAAGGTCGTTCACAATACAGGGGCCTTTTTACGACGCAGTGAAGAAATACGAAGCGCTTCGTTCAACAAAAGCTAATTCCAACAGATTTTTTCAAAATTACCAAAATGGAAAATGCACTAACCAACCCATTGGCATTAATAAATTGGGAGCAATGCCGAAAGAAATTGCCACTTTCTTAAATTTACCTCAAGCACATGAATACACAGGGCACAGTTTCAGAAGGTCCTCGGCTACATTGCTCGCCGATTCAGGTGCAGACTTATTGACACTAAAACGCCACGGAGGATGGCGGTCAAGCAATGTAGCCGAAGGATCATAGAAGACTCGATAAGAAATAAAGGAGAAATTAGCTCTCGCATTACAAGGAACATAAATTTGGAGTCAAGTGTTGACTTTCAACCATCTACGAGCACACACGCATACATTCACCATCGTCGCCGCAGCCGCAACCGCCTCCGCCGCCGCCGCCACCGACTGCAAAACTCTGTGGTCTCGTTTCTCCTACTTTCACTCAAGAGAGTGATAGAGAGACTGGGGAGATTGTAACTAATAATAATAACTTGACAACATTAAAAATGCCAACTGGCTACGTAACAATCACTTTTAGAAATTTTTCAAATTTCTATAACTGCTTTAACAAGTAATTAAAGATTTATTCGTTTAAGAAAGTCAGAGTCTTATTTATTTCCTCGCAAATATATTATAAAACGTCGTATGACATACGTGCGCTTTGAAAATTACAGCCTATATAGCAATATCGCCTCGGCTGTAATTTTCAACTTACCGCACTTATATCATAATGTACTATTACAATATTTTTTTTTTTGAAACATCAGAGATCGAGACTACCTCCATGAGCTAAACGGGTTACTACCACGGATTTTTGTCATCCAAGTTGTGAAAAGAAGTTGTATAATAACCTTTAGTATAAAGTTTTTGTTTCACTATAACTTAAAAATAAATAATAAACAAACACACATAAATATGTATATACGTATATATATATTAGTAAATGTTATATTAATAGCAGATACATTAACTGCCAGAAATAAATAAGTGTCACTAATTATGAGAAGACACTGATTTCCGTAACACAGGTCTTTGAACCTAGCTCGGAAGCCAGGGCCTACAATGACATGTAACTTTTCTGTTTAAATAAAGAATTTATTATTATTATTTACTATAGTTTTAAACCTCGTGAAAGGCAAATGTTTGTGGCACTTGTGTTTACATATCGCATTACACTTCTTTCGCTTACATATCGTGCAGTGGTCATGGTGTCCAGTTGCCCGATTCAGAACTCTTCGATATTTTAACCGAGTCTTTCGATTGGATATCGTTGTCGAATCTAAGGGCGCTTTCCGCGCTATTCAGAACTTTCGAGTTCAACGTTCGATTTACATTCGGATACGATATTATTATCCAACAGCGTTTACGGAGTTAGTCGGTCAAATAGATTGTAAGAAAAATATAAAATCGTTTTATTTACTTTTTTAAGACCTTAAAGGTCTAACGTACCTAGTATAGGAATGCATTAGTCTTGCATTAAAATAACTTAATAAAATTTATTAAAATCGAGATTTTGTTTAAAATATTAAGAGTTTTCCATATTCCTATTCTTGCTTTGTAAACAATAGGACGTTCGGCGTAATCGTGCGCGTGTAGTCATTTCGGTTCGGTTTTGAATACGTCACTTTGGCGTTCTATTCGAGTGTTGTGAATAAAAATGAAAAGAAATCGTACGATAACAAATCTAATCAGTCGACAACTGAGCTATCGTAAGCTTCTGAATTGACCCCCTGGGCACATACTCGTATATTCGAATATTGTTTTTTTTTATAATATTGTCGCTTTGTGATGAATGATTTTCTCATTAATAATTATGAAGTATTGCAAGATAAGGAACAACCTGAATAACCTCAATGTAATATAAATCAAATTGCGAGCAATACAGCAGCCATACCCACAAAGAACGTTTTCGTTACCCTCGATAAAACCCAAACAACAACTATGTAATAATAACCTTACGTGTGATTTGAACAGCCTCCACAGTTCCCGAGGGTACTCCACGACTAATGGAAAAGGGAATAATACTCTAGCTGGCGTCAACATACCAGGTTCTGAAATTATTGATTACATTGAACCGCATTCGCACCAGTTTGGGACGATGATGTAACTATCTCGTGCATAAATAAGGTAATGCGGTTCGCTACAGCAAATCGTCGCACATCTCGTTAAGAAATGCCTCACCGGGCTCTTCACTGACCTAACGGATCTAGCCTGGTAGGGGCCTATACTCAATCCAGTTATCGAAGGGAAGACCAGCCCGATATATAACTAGACGTAACATAAAATAACTATTAACTTGACAAGGTTGTAGTGTAGTAATGTATAAGATTATTGAAAATCAATAGACACACATAGTGTTTCCCACAAAAACCTGCTTATTCAAATTTGTAATACCAAAATAATAACAAACAGATTCATGTCAAGCTTATCGTATACGTAATTGGATTACAAAGGTGAAATTAGTGTTCCTTCAGCTGATATTTAAGAAGTATATAATAATAATTCTGCGTTATAAATAGAAAAAGTAGTAGTATATAGTAGGTAGTAGCCACAACACAATTTTAAGCGCTTCTGCAGCGAATAACTTTTGTCCCAGCCCAGCAGCACCCCGCCGCATATTTCTCTCACGAGGCAGTCTTGAAATGCAAAATATCCTTTCTACAACTAATAGGTAGGTGTTAGCCAGATTAAGAAGTGACAAAAGTGTACGGTCTTCGGGTTACGTAGTGCACTCCAATAGAATAGAGAGAATCAAAAAAGATTCCTGCATTAACTATATCCTACGTCAACGACAAGTGCAAAACTTTGCAATCGTATGAAAGTGGACTGAGATTTTACGAAACTAGATCATTTATATTCGACGTAAGGCATCAGATATAATGTTTTTATTTAAACTGATTCATGGTGTTCTTGATTGCCCAGAAGTTTTGTCTTGCGTCAAATGGGAAGTCCCACATCCAGGTAGTCGATTGTCTAATCGAAAAACTTTCGATCTGCCGCTCTGTGGAACAAATGTCGGCCAGTGTTCTCCTATAAATGGATCCTTATATGGAGATTAAAATTTGTTACATTTTTGGGTTCTCTTGCCTCAGCAAGGAATAACGTGCACAAAGCACTTTATGATTTGCGAGTTTTCACTTTAAATTCTGCTTTTTTCTTTTGCGTAATTAAATGTATGTTTAGGAAATGAAACCATTTTTCCAGATTTAAATCGCGTACCTATATTTGTTTTTTTTTTGGGCCCGAAACGTCGGTTTGTTTGAAAAAACAAATATACGCGATTTAAATCCGGAAAAATAGTTTCATTTCCTATGTGTAACAATCGCGAAAACCTAAGAACTCGATAAATTTATGTTTTCTGTTCGCACGTTATTAGTGATGTATGTTGTGTCCACTAATATGAGGAACTGTACTGCGCACTGTACATACGAGCTTGTTGTGTCATAAACTGTGTATGTTTCAAGTTGTGAACCAAAGAAATTTAAAAAATTTAGTAAACATTAAAAACAATCTAAGTAATTAAATTGTGAACTTGTTGAGTGAAGTGCTGTTCGTCAGTGTGACTTGTGTCGGCAGCGATGATGTCACGCGTTGCCATGTAGCGCGGGAGCTACGTTGCCGCTCCGATGTTTGTGGCGTGCACGACAAGAAAAGTAGGTAATTCTAATTGTTTGGTCAAACTATAACTTTTTTTTAAAATATTTATTAATTATTTTTTCGTCAATGTTTCTGCCTTTTGCGTCTAATCATTTCGGTATTTCGTACGGACGTACTAGTTATAAATCCACTCAATGTGTACTACTTGAAGTTTAAGCAAATACATACACTCTGCCTATTTCGATGTCTGTTAATTATGTACTTAACTTTTACAAACACGAGAATTTAATGTTACATTTATTATTTACACTTTTACAATTTCAACGTGTGCTTACCTAAGTAAGTACAATCAACAACACATCAAGCTTTTGTTCGAATATCGCCTCCAGTGCAATGGAACAAAACCCGTCAATGTGTAGCTTGACATACGCACGCACAGATTATAAAATGCGATAAACGCAATGATTTGCAACTTGCAAATTGTTGTTTGACTCTGCATCAACACCGTTTGACGACGCAAACCTGTATTAGGTGTTAGCATCTAGGGTATGTAACTTGTATCTTAACCAACTGTCACTTATTTTCAAATAACCATAAGGTTCAACAAAAAATATTGAGCAGTAGATACCATGTATCGCATACACTTACTGTGATTCACCGTACAAACACGATATGTACATACCTACAGTAGTTGTATATGTGATACACTCTCCCACTAAAACACAACACATAAATGGCATTCGATTTCGCACTATATTCTGTAAAGTATTTGCAAAAGTAGCAAAATGAAGCTTTAGTATACATATACATACGTTATTATTCTAAGTATACATACTACTTATATCGAAATTGATCTAATTGTACCTAACTACTGTTCACAATTTATATGTAACACATTACTATCATTCTACACGTGGTCCATTTCCCCGTACAATCTTGTACAAAAAACGGCAAATTATGGATATTTCAATGCCATAAAACTATTCAAATTCAAACAAATGATATTTATTGTCATTACGACTGGCATATGGCACCAGCAATAGTGTGAACTCGGCTTTATGTATAGTATGACGGCTGGCGTTGGCGACAGTCTGTCTGGTGCGACCAGTGGGTTCTTGTGCGAGCGGGACGCAACGCGCCCGATGCCGCTTGCCAGAGCACGACACTAACGACGAACTACTATTTAATGTTAACTACCGTTGTCCCTCTTGCTCTTATAGTAAAATACATGTTTGAGAAAAGCAAGTAACACAGCATTCTGGGCTCTGGGGTATAAGTCAGCGCGCCTTTGAACAGGTTCCCAGTACTCATTCGACAATAGAAAATAAAATTTCTATTTGAATGGGCAAAAAAACTGTTAAAAACTGTTGTTAAGTACACCTGGTAATGTGATATTGCTAGAATGGAATGTCTATTTTATAGCCCTATCGAAAGCGTCGTGCTGCTAAAGATGATTGTATGATGTCAAGTGACGATGACGAGACGAACTAGTTGTTCGTCTGGTGGTAAGCGACACGCCTATCCATAACAGTCGCAGTGCCACTCAGAGTTCTAGATCGCAAAGATCTGACACTGCCATGCCACTGCGCCCGTTACCCTCCGACATAAGTCCACATCTCCCATTTGCCTGTTTCACTAGCACCTTTACCCTTCACAACCGAAATGCAAAAACGCTCATATCACTGCTTGCCGGTAGAAATAGGTACTTTAAGGTGGTACTTCCCTGGGCGAACTCTTTCACATGGAACTCTACTGCTATTAGAATCTAGCTCAATCAAATAACTTTTCCACAATATGTACCTACCCACTTTTATTTAAAAGTAAAACAAAAGAAAGAAGTACATAACAATAAATTTAATGATATTTCACATTTGTAGGTAATCTCGTCATCTATAGTTTCGTAAGTATTTGTTGGAATGTCGCCAAATAGGTGAATGTCTTTGAAAGCAAAGAATGAAAATGGAGATGTGTCCAGTCAAATTTTTATCGTGGAACATGACACGTGTAGATGGTTAATACAACTCAACACAACACGTAATCTGTCAATAATTCTTTTTAGCAAGTGTCGAAATCAAACAGACCGATTGGAATAATGAGCATGTAACAAACAAATAGGAGGCCCCGGCTCAACAGCTAATTATGCGATGCGACGCGAGTTGCCGCCTCGTCTCACCTACACCCCGCACCCCGCGTCCCGCTCCCCGCCCCGCGTCCCGCGCCCCGCGCCCCGCTGCGCCGTGATGTGCGTGGCGTGGCGCAAGCGAAGCGGCAACATCGCATCGCCTCGCACTCGCATCGCATCGCTCCATCGTCGCTCTCGCTCTCTTTCGCTCAGTATCGCTTCAACATCGTTTGAGAGCACTGTATTTTTTCGCGCGAACCTGTGCAGGTGCCCTTGGGAGGTCCTCTAAATCGCTTTGTTAATTCACTTCACAAACATGGTGTGCTATCGTTACCGCTCTTTGATGTAATTAGCGAGTGGAGGCCGAGCAGCGACGGCAGACGAACAATCAAGGTTACCATGAGACAATTATTATTTTGTTTTTACATTTAATTAATTTTAAAGTCTTGTCTTGTCTGATTTTCACATCCACTATGTAATTTGTTACTTGCTTAATAATTGTCACTCAATTTTAATTGCCTGCCCTCGCTCTTTTAAAATGAGTAGAGAGAGAGATATATACCTGCCCACGTAGGGCGACGTACAGTATAAAACAAACTGTTACCTACTTTAAAATGAAGAAGACTTCCACATTTGGTATTCCCACGAGCGCTGCGAGTTCTTAAAGCAGATGCCGTTTGTCGTTTATTCATCATCACTAACTTTAACCCCGAATGAGGTTAGTGAAGGAGCTTTATTTCTCAAAAATAATAGAATTTTCCCCAGAAGTGAGAATTCGACTGTGAACTGGCAACCGGTACTATCTCAATTTTGACAACTTTACATAATGAAGAAAAAACTTATTAGCGTCATTTATATAGCACCTGGTTTATTAAATAAAAATACGTAGTCTTTAAATTTTTATTATACTTGTTATTATAAACAATGGACTTTTTTGCAACGCTGCGGAGTATGAAATAGTATAAAATGATATTAAAAATCTTTAGAAAATTGAGAGGTTGCCAGTTCACAGTCGAAATACAAGACGACTGTACGCTGTACAGTCGCGTGCAATAAAATGTAAACGTTCACAAAATTTCAAATATATTATGTAAATATTACATATTTCAGAAACAAGAACTTTGTGTTGTGTTCAAAAATACGCGTAAAATCATGACGCCGCCCGTTTTAAAAAAAAGGTATACATTTATTTCAGAGAAAAGTAAAGAAACTACAATCAGTGGAAAGTGTCTTTTATGTACGTATCCATATAATTTTCGTAAATATTTATACAATGCATTTCCATTAAAATGTATACAATTAGGATTGTGATTTTGTCATAATTATGTAACCACTTTTAAAACTATGGAATGTTATATTCTAGACATATAATTGTAATTTAAAGTAAATATGTTAGCGCCAGTTGTTAACTTTTGTGTGTACTTTGCAAGCTCGGGCGGCAACAACGTCAGTTTCATTGGGTTAAACTAATCTTCAATTTTTTTGGTGATAATCACAGTGATCGAAAAAATCACAGCGTAAATGAGATGAATTTTACAGTGTTATCGTGTTAAATTGTGTAACTGCGGACACAATTTATTTTCTAAATATAAGGTTTTGAAAATTTGCTAACAAAACTCGATTATAAATTTTTATTGAATTGTTCATTGACCTAAATTGGTATTCAATTATTTTTTTAGAACAAAGATCCTTGGATTCGACTCGATTATTCGATTACTTGGTATCGATAATATAATAGATTATGTAAAAACAAAACTTTTGAAAATGTCTATTGCCAATAAGCTATTCTGTTAGGAATAAAAGAATAAGATCTTTCTTTTTCTTGTATTTTTAACAGGATAGAACGTTTCTGAAATAGTACTAATTTATATGCAATATAAATGAGTGCCACCTTAAAGTATTACCTTAAGACCTAATTTGAGTTCATAAAAAAGTTTTGAATGTTATAATAGAAATACAGAGTGATTAAATTCTAAATTAGAGCGTTCGTATAATGCACACATGACTTGATATTTAAAAAAAATACTTTCTTGGTAATAAAAGTTATTGTCGAAAAAGTAGTTTATATTTTACATTATGAAAATTGAAAATTTGCAAACAAAATTATACATTACAATTTTGTTTGCAAATTTTCAATAACCTGCTATTTGTAAAATAAATTGTGTCCGCAGTTATAATAATTTATCATACACTAAACATTTATGCTGCATCTCACTTGTGCTGAATCACAAAGACAATTAATTGGACATGGGGTCCCTACTTGAGCACACCCCGGACACTCCATACGACAGTCGAAAATTACCTACTACTACTAAGCAAGGCGCTATCTGCACACGCGCAAATGTGTGCGTGAAGTGGCAGGGTTACCCATTACTTTCTCGTACTATTACGTTACGTGGTCAGAGCGGCAACATCGCGAAAATTCTAAGGTCTGTTCTAATCTGTTATCTATAATTCTATTATGGAATCCTAATAATTACACATGTTCATTGCGTAGGTTAAATACCTACGATATCGATATAATATTATATTTATCGTTAATTCACCAACTAAAATAATATTGAAGATTTATTTAAAAAATATATTAAAAGCACTTAAAATGTTATATTTTGGACAGGTACCTTTAAATAAAATAACCAAAGTATTTGGAATTGCGTGTCCAAGTTTATCATTATCTACTTAATAATTACGTAGGTATATTCACTACGTACAATTTATCGGCAATACAAATTTAAAATTCAAGAACCCTTGTCTAGCTCACGAAGTTATGGTATCTTATTATATTGATATAATAAATCTGTATTATAATACAGATATAATATATATATTACTCTGCACTAAAGAAAACAATAATTGAATGAGTCTCTGACATACGTTTTCTACTTACTTCGTTTCATCTTTCAAAAAACGAAAGAAACTCCTCCCTTTATTCCGTTTAGATGATTATAAACAACTGTACACAGCACAATTCACTAACACTATAAATAGTAACGTTATATATAATGTCGTAATGAATAAATTAAAACTATATTCAAATATCAAAGCCGTCTGAGTGCGAAAACGGCTCGCCGACAGCCTTGTTCTCGTTCGGTCAATGTGACCGTCAATGTGCGGGGCGTGGTGCGCTATCTAAAGCTAGGGAGGGGCGGAGAGTGTCCGTTCTCGTTACTTCTTTGTTCTCTGACTTGAGACTGAATGCCGTTTGTTCAAACATTAATTGTCCGAAAACCTTTACTGGATTGTCCATTCCACTATCAATATCAATAATATCGACTTTAATTTGTTTTTATTGTATTTGTTCTTTTATTGACATTGTTTTGTTGCACTGTTTTTCCAATATTTGTGTGTAGTTTTGTTTTTCAAATGTGGTTCCGTCGTTAGATTACCAGAAAAATAGCATTGTTTGTAAACAAATTTTTTTTAAATTTTTTTTATTTTTTTATTTATTTCATTAAATTGTGCTATTACATGCTCTTAATTTTATGTGCCTTTGTGTGTTTTGTCTATTTGTGCTAGTCTGGTTTTTCTTTATGTACATATTCCTGTTTTTGTCATTGTTCATATAGCATATAGCATGTTTGTTTGCTGCAGCAACAGTGTTTCATTCTGAAGGGACTCGAGGCGCGTGGCGGCGAAGTTAAAGGCAACACACATTACTCTACTACAGCAATACGTACACAATATTATTAATATGTTAATTACTCAATCTTGTACAATTTTTATTAACAACAATTTATTTTTTTCTTTGTATTCTAATTTTCATAATATTTACAATTTACTCTCATCGCGGTTTTTCTCACTCACAATATACATATGTACTCTTGATAATGTTAATGATATTGATAATTAATAATATTACTTGCCGTAATGTATTATCCACGCACAGTTTCTGCAATTGTCGTCCTGTGCTGCTCCACGTGTGGCTCAGTGTAAACGTATCTATTTACATTTTTTTTTTGACATGACCTCCAAGACCAAATTTGTAAGGTTAGGTCTATTCAATGCTGGATCTTTAAACACAGGTCACGACGATTTTCTCGTAGCTATGAGCCGTTTTGATCCCGATTTTGTAGCAATTAACGAATCTTGGTTGCCATTGGGACAAGAAGCACGTGCGCCGTCTATGCCTGGTTATAAGCTTAAAAGTATTCCGCGGCCGTTGCACATGCGCCATGGGAGGGGGGGCGGTATTGCCTTCTATGTTAAGCGGGACGTTCCCGTACGTTACGTAAAACACCCTAAGGCTAATATTGAGCAAATGTGGCTTACTACAAAAGCAAATGGTCAAAGCCTCCTTATTAGGACAGGGTATAGACCAAATTGGGTTAATGTCGATACTTTTACTGATGCTTTAACGGATACGCTACTTTATTTTTCAAAATATGATAATGTCATTTTATTGGGAGATTTTAATATAAATATGCTTCATCAGTCACATGATAATACAATTAAATTAAATTAATTTTTAAATTACATTGATCTTCTGCAAGCAGTAAATAGTCCTACACATTTTTCAACTGGAACTGAAACTCTTATAGACCTGGTATGTACTAATGTGCGACTTCGGGATGTAAAGGTTTCCAATATTACAAGGTCATTGGGTCATACAATGATCATCGTCACACTTTTACTTAAAAAAAAATTGCCGCCGAAGTCCGTTACTTATAGACCCATTTCAGGTATAAATCTTGATAATTTTAACTGTGATTTGGACTCGATCGACTGGGAATCTATCACCACAACGCCTACCGTGGATGCCACGGTGGACAGACTTAATCATTACATCCTTTCTCTTTTTGACTTATATGCCCCGTTCAAGAATATCAACATTAAACGTCATCATTCATTACCTTGGATTACTGACACAATCAAAATGATGAATCTACGTAATGATGCTCTTGACAACTATCGCCGCACTAAGTCAGATGCTCATAAGAGATATTACAAGGATCTTAAAAGTTTTGTAGTTAGTATCTCCAATGAGAAGTCTGCTTACTTTCATCACCTGGTGAACTCACAGGACTGCGGCAGTAAAAAGTCCTGGAAGAATTTAAGGGAAAACATTCTAGTGGATCCTGGTAGGACTGACCACTTTCCAGACCATTTCAGTGATCCTAACGTCATCAATGCTTACTTTCTGGATCTGCTCGGTTCCGGCAAGTTTCCTATCTCGGAGTTGGAATCGTTTAGGAATGATAGATTGAATGATGCGTCGGTTCAATTTTGTCCAGTTTCGAAGGCTACCGTGACTTCATTCATCATGTCAGTAAAATCTAAGCTATTGGATGTGATGGTTTCAGTAGGGAAATGATCTTACTTTCTCTTCCACGTTCTTTAAATGTCATTACAAGTATTATAAATAGGTCAATCACAACAGGTACCGTCCCAAGTCAGTGGAAGCAAGCGCTGGTCACGCCTCTCCCAAAAGTCACTGATCCCACTGAGCTCAAAGACCTACCTATAAGCATCTTGCCCTTCTTATCTAAAATTCTTGAAAAGACAATTCTCTCTCAATTTGTCAAGAACATTGAAGCTTCCTTCCTTCCTTCCTTCCTGCTCTTCAGTCGGGATTTCGTAAGGGTAGAGGCACAATTACAGCCCTACTAGATGTGTCGGACAACATACTTGCCGAACAGGAATCTGGTCGAGGTACGATCCTGACGCTGTTGGAATTTTCACGTGCGTTAGATAGTATTAATGTTGCTCTTCTCATCGCAAAGCTGTCATATTATGGCATGAATGATTCTGCGGTACAGTGGTTTGAGAGTTACGTTGGAGTACGCTCGCAGGCGATCAGGTTGTCCAGGCCGGACGGAGCCCGTGTTGTTTCAGACTTTCTTGCGGTTAATCGGGGGGTATCGCAAGGATCTTTATTGGGACCAATACTGTTCATCATTTACAATGCTGATTTACCTAGGGTGATTAAACATTGTAGGTACCATTGTTACGCGGATGACGTTCAGCTATACATACCAGTATACTCACATAACCTACATGAAGCGCAATCACGCTTGAATGATGACTTGAGAGCAATTGCTGTTTGGTCTATCCCAGCAGATCCGTACGGTCTCTGTTGGCGGGTTAAATTCATCGTGCTGTGGCTTTTACGGGAAGCTTTCGCTATCAGGCCACAAGGTGTGGAAATAATATCCCACCTCCACTTACGCTTCTCAAATTTTTTTTTTTTTTTTTTTTTTTTATTGCGACTCGACAAAATGGCTGCACCGCGCCTGATGGAAAGTGCGAATACAGTCCAGAGATGAGAGTAACGGATGGAAAACACAAATATCTTCACTCCGTCACTATCATTTTGCCGGTCTGGCCAAATGCACTGGATGTACACCAACTGATCCCTGAACGCGATTCGCAAAAGCGTTTCACTGTGGAGGGTTTTCCGCCGTGTGTACTGTGGTCGCTATCCAGTCGCCACAGAGCCTACCACAATGCTAAGCAGATGGACACTTGTGACGCCCTCGGTCGCCTCTTACGACCCCCACGGGCATGTATGGGGAGGCGACAATGTATTCTTAAGCCGTCGCCCCACGGCACAAATCTAAGTCCACCTTCAAAAAGCATTTGAGGGAACGTATTTTTGAGAGGCAAAAGCTGGATAATTTGCAGCGCTTTGTATAGCGAGGGCTTCTGAAACACCAATTTGTAATATTTATAATAATTAATTTTTTGTCCTATTTCTTTGTTATATCTTTTTTTTGTTTTTTGTCCTATTTCTTTGTTGTATCTATTCTTCATTTTTGTAGTTGGTTTTTTAAATTTCATGCTTGCCACACCCGTACGCTCCCTTAGACGCTCCCACCGAAGCTCCCACCGACGCTCTCACCGACGCTCCCACCGACGCTCTCACCGACGCTCCCACCAACGCTCCCACCGACGCTCCCATCGACACGTTAACACTGACACACAACTACACTAAAACTCACTGCACGACTTACACATTACTTACACATTGCTTTTTGCTGTTGATGCACCATGTCGCGTTACCCTCTAGGCGATAGCTGAAAATCAGTGCGTTCTTTTTGGGCAACACCTGCACTGAGCTATGGCCTGTTTGGCTTGCTGCAGCAATAACTTGCTTTTTAATTAATTTGTATTTAAGTGGAAGACTGTTGTCTCTGCCTACCCCGATGGGAAAAGGCGTGAAGTACATGTATGTATGTAGATATATGTTGTTTATTGTGTATATTTATTTGATTTCTTGCCTTTTTGTTATTTTGTACGTTTTGTTTTGCGTTTTTTTTTTGTCTTCTTTTTTTCGTTATTTGTTGTTTCGTATCATTGTGTGTGCTTGTGGAAAGGCAATAAACGTATTCTAACTATCTATCTACCTCTATCAATTAAAAAATGGCTTCATTTAAATAAAACTCTCCTCGATGAAAAAGTGGGGCTATTAAACATTATTATTCGATACTTACCCTTTTATTACCTGACTATTTTATTAGTCATATAAGTATAGAAACTGAAAAGGAAGGTTATGATTTGACGGAGCTTGTAAATATGTCTGTTTAAGTACCACATGTGTGTTCTCACAGAACCTAAACTACTTAACCCATATCAACGTATTGCTCATGATTTTCCACATGTCACAGGTTAGACATTCTTCCATCCGATGCAATCCCATTTCTGCTGCTTTTAAAAATATCATTTTCTTTCTTAGACTGCGGAGACGGTAGGCCGCAGAGAATGTAGACGGGTAGAAATCGGGAGACACGACTCCAATACCATACTTTGGGGTAGGTACGTAGCAAAGTTTAAAACAAAACAAAGCAATCACCAGCGAGACGAGAAAAAGTCTTAGAGGCGGAGGTCTATTTATAGGCGGACCCCTTTCGTGGAAATTGCTTCTTCGACGTACATCGCCAATATGGTCATGTGCAAGAGAAATTCGACCTTTAGAAGATCAATCCTCAACCACAGATAAGTCTGTCGACATGATAAAACCAGTAACAAAAATGGTCAATAACTGACAAATCCATTCCGAAACAAATTATTATCCTATAGAAAAGTTCCGGGAACCGCCCTGTATATTTATAGTAAATACGGAAATTATTAATAATTTGATGCAAATGAACAGGCAAAATTTAATGAATAATGAGCACAGAGTCGAATAGGAACTTACCCACATTAAAATGATCAAAATGTTACTCATAGTGAGGTTATTTATTTGTTTTGATTCTGTCAAACCCTACAAAACATAGTGCAAGTCTAGTTTTAATAATAATAATAATAATTAATTTATTTTCTTAAAACATGGTATAACAGAAGATATTACAAGAGGCAGTGCCAGTACAAACATGTTTCGCATATATTAAATAGCATGCAAATGTCTAGTTATACATATAATGTCAATCAGACTACCACAACACAATAATACAAAAATGTCACAAACAATCTTCAAGACAAAATCTTACATCTCATTTCCTGTCAATTTTATTTTATTTAACCACTTGTACAGCTTTGTTTTAAAGAAAGTTAAGTGTAGGTAATAGTTTAATCTCAAGTGGTATTTTATTATATATGTCAACACACATTTTTAAACAACTTTTACTGTACTGTTTTACTGTATTTAGCAGTCATAGGAATAGTGTCAAGTACAAGTCTATTCGTGTTTCTGCTGACTCTAGTATTCACATCACAGGCTTTCTGAGACAAATGTGTGTGTTTTCGTACAAAGATACAAATTTCGTATATACATATATAATGATGGTAGTGGCACCAGACCAAGGCTCTGAAACAAGGGTCTCCATGTTTCATCCAGCGGAATTCCACAAATTGCTCTAATGCATTTCTTTTGTGCTACAAAAGCTGTTTCGATCTGTATATTACCCTATACTATAAGACCGTAACGTAATATGGATTCTACATAGGTACGCCCTACATGTGGTTATGACAGCTTTCTTTTTTTTTTAATTTTTCTTCTTTCTTATTGTTTATATTTTTCAGCTATTTTAAGGCACGTACAAACTTATTGATTCTCGAACATACATTCACGACGTGAGTTTTCCAGTTCAGTTCTTGATCTGTGGTTACTCCAAGAAATTTTGTGTGGGATACTTCCTCAATTGCATCGATATTAAAATTGAAATTAAATTTAGTATGTCTCGATTTATTAAATTGTTATAATTGATTTATTTAAGTTAATATTCAGATTATTTGAATGTAGCCAATTGATTATTTCAACACGCCGTGTGTAACCGCTCTTTAGGGTCATTTTTGCGTACAGGCAATGGCGGCTGCGGTCAGTAGCAGCCACTTGCAGCTCGGCTTTTCTTATCAACCAATGAACTTAAAGGCCCACTTCATATTTTCATTACACACAAAAGGTTTTTCCAAATAAAAGTTGATAAAACCATTCCTACTTTAAACTCGGTTTGCAAACGAAACGGCTTAGGACGTCTTTAACTTTGCTGATGGTACGGGGAATCAGCAATATACATAGGACATTTGGCTGGTTCAATATACGACAAAATTTTATTTGATATGAAAAACGAAATATTATATTTTACGGTAGCACTTATTTACGAAATAGTCGGGGTTTTCGAATTTCGTCGCTTTGTTATCGAGGGTGCGACATGTCCAGAACTAGCTCCTGAAATGTAATTGCATCATACTTTTGTAACAATAGATTTGTGGGTACCTCGTTGGAAAGAGGCACGGGCGCGGCGTCGGCGACTTCATTGGAGGTGGCGTGATGACATCGTCGGCAACTCGTGAGTACCGCGAGCGACTCATAGACGAAGTGAAGAAGTTTCCCGTGCTGTACGACACGCAGCACGAAGCACACCGCGACATCGACGCGCGCGACCGCTGCTGGGCCGACATCGCGCGCCGCCTTGGTGCCAATAGTGAGTGAAACAACCCGTCACCTTACTAACGAACCTTGGCCCGCCTGTGATCACGAACTCAACTAATTTTATACACGTGCGTCGGCTTTCAGGTGAGCTGCTGAAGCGCGAGTGGAAGATCCTGCGCGACTCGCTGCGACAGTCGATGAAAAAATGTCGCAAAGGAGCCACCACGAAGGCCGGCGCACCCTGTCGCAAATGGCGATTCCACGCGCGCATGGCATTCGTGTTGCCGTATATGACCAGGCGGTGCGAATCTACTTATTTACTGCATTTTCACCATTTCCCCCGAATAACCCACATACGTCTCGCAGTTAGATATGGGTCTACCACATCGTCGTTGCTTACCCAACGAGCTAAGTATATTATGACGATTATGGCCTTGGTTCTCTGTCGGAAAACGTCATTTAACCTATTGTGCCGTGTCCCTGCCAAAATCCGACCTGCTCCGTTTGGCAAAACCTCATCAAGTCGTTTGGTGAGACAATTCGTAATGACTCGAGAAAACAGCTTGTAGATGTTCCTCAAGAGTGAACTTTTGTTGCTCTTTGTCGCACTAATCGCTTAGTGAGAGTTCTCCGGCCCCCGTAGTATGCCGCGTCGATAAAGCTATTATACCCACATTTAATTCTCAAATTCAAGTATATATACATTTTTAAAATTTTATCACAATAGCTAACATGGCGAGCCCGTGACATCACGTTTTTATATCATCGCGAGGGCCGCGACCAATGACTGGAAAAGATTAGCAGTGCCAGACATGGTAGCACAGTGCCAGACATGGTAGCACAGTGCCAGACATGGCTGCAAGGTCACAGCTGATTTTAAAACATTTTAACAGTAATTTGATCGCCGTAAAAACTGATCGCGACAAACGAGATGAAAAGAAATGATAAAAACAAATAAATTGATATAGAGAATGAATTATTGGAAAAACTTGAGGAGAACATTTTTACTACAGTTCAATGAATACATGAGAGTAATTAGAAATACGTAAATAATAAATAACGTAATGTAAAATATACACACACAGATATACACAAACAGAAAATACAAAAACCCGACATTTTTGTTTCATAGTTTTCGCGGCGATGATTAAACGACAAAGACTATTCTACGTAATTTCATATCATTGTCCTTATTCTTCAAAATGTATGACAATAGTTCATTACCAAATAAGCAAACTTAGATTTATCAACTGAATTAAATATTGTCAAGGGGAGGTTTATCACACATATACTGCCATTCTTCTGATTTTTAAGGTACACCTATAGTTGCAGCAAGTAGTTGAATTCAAAAGAACAATAGACGTTTGCCAGGTTTTTTGAAATTTTAATTGTAACATTTAGTTTTAAAAAGTGACCTTGAATTGATTACATCAATATCTAGAGTTCACACGGACGAAATCGCAGGTACCTACAGCTAGTTTTCCTATACTATTGCTCTAAAAGTGATATTTTCTATAGCATTAAACCATACGGAAGGACATTATTCTACCAGCCGAATTAAACATATTAGCCAGATGTTTTTTTATGTTCAGAACAAATTATTAAAAAGAAAAATAAATAAAATATTTATGAGTTTGCTAAATTCATGAATATGCGTAATGCGTACTTAGCTAAAGTAATTATAAATAATAATAATGAAAAGAAACTAGGCAAAAGAAATACTAAAAAATTCAGTCAAAATAATAAACTATTATGAAAAACTATTGAAAATATTACGTATACTAGTAACAATAACTCCACCAACACAGAACTGACAAATTTGAAATTGACTCCCTTTGCCTCTGCGGATTATGTAAATAAGTTTTTTTGTTAACATTGGCAAGCAGCACTCAGCAAATACAAACGCCGAATGATGAACTGAAAACTTATCTCAAAAACTTACCAACCCAAATCAACTCCTTTGTTCTCTTGCATACTGACGAAGATGAAGTAAACTGTATAATTAGGGCTCTAAAGTCGAGTAGTACACTTGGTTGGGACAATATCCCTAGTGCATTTTTAAAATCTCCAAATTCCGTAGTTGTTCTCATTATTACCTAAGCTGCCAACCTCTGTTTTGACAAAGGAATTTTACCGGCATTTCTTAAATTGTCAACTATAACTTCTGTGTATAAGGGTGGAAACAGCGACGATGTCAACAATTAAAGGTCTATATCTGTATTATTAGTGATGTCCGAAATACTGGAAAAATTACTCAATTAAAGATTACTAGACTATTAAAATAAAAACAATATATTGTTTGGAAACCAATTTGGTTTTCAGCGTGAAAGATCTGTGGAGGATGCAGTAGGTAATCTCCTTGAGTTCTCTGGTTACAGAACAACTTAACAAACGAAAGAAATGTTTGTTAGTATTTTTAAATTAAAAAAAAACGTTGGACACCGTCTCTCTCCCCATACTGGTACACAAATTAGAAAAGATTGGTATATTTTATTTTTATTATATGGTACAACAACAGATAACAGACTACAAATAATACTAGAACTATTACATATATATAACATTATAAATCTGATATCCAATTATAATTGTACACAACAGTTGATAACTGCCTCCGTGGCCGAACGATTACCATGCCGGTTTGCCACGCAGAGGTCCCAGGTTCGATTCCCGGGCCGGGAGAAATAGATGTATGGCCTACAATTATTTCTCTCGTGAGATTGGGTGTAATTTGTGGTTGTCTATGTGTGTGTCCATGGCACCCGCGGCACGGTTTCCCTAGTGCGGGGCTATGTTGAGTGTGTGCGTTATTTATAGTTATGGAAGAGGAGTGCCCCTGACACAAGCTTGATAACCTTAAAAGAAGGTACCATCCACTGTTAATGTAAAGTTAACTGTATTACTGAAAGAAACATTGTATTATTATTATTGTATTTATTTTAAACTCTCGCCTCTCCCAAGGCCTAAAAGATTAATTTTGAATTTGGAAATGGGAGAGGCGGTATTTCCCGGCAATGGCACAGTCGGCCGAGGTCAGGGACTCAGGTCCAGGAATGGGCGAACAATACGTGCCGTATCGAGCAGGACCGCCTCCTGCATTTGTGCTGGAAGCGACAGGCCACAGAAATCCAACCGCCTCAAGCTGTTAGAAATGCTGACTGGAATTATCCCACTTGCGGACAAAACAATTGGGATTATTTCAGTGGAGGCCACATCCCAAATTATCTCGTGCGCCAGGTCGAGATACTTCCGGCGTTTCTCGGTGTCAGCTTTCACGAGACCCTCGTCATGCGGGATGGTGACGTCCACAAGAAATACCCTCGACTGCGATCAATCCCATATCACAATATCAGGCTTATTCGCAAGAATAGTCCTGTCCGTGATAATATATCGATCCCAATAGATTTTGGTGCGGTCATCTTCGAGTATTGGCTCCGGTGAATACTTGTAATATGGCAACCTCTGTTGCACTAGTCCGTACTTGAGAGCGAGCTCTTGGTGTAATATTTATTTGGCTGCCTGGTTGTGTCTGTGCAAGTACTCAATGTTAGCAAGAGCGGAACAACCAGAAACAATATGCCTAAGTGACTCTCCGGGACGGCCACATGCCCGATAAATGTCTATTGTGCGGTCCTTTAGGATATATTTCCGATAGTTCCGCGTCTTGATAACCTGATCCTGTATTGCACGGACAAAACCTTCGGTTTCCCCAAAGAGGTCCCCGAAACGCAGCCAATGTAGGGAGGCTTTACGATCCATAAAAGGATCGTGGAGTACCTTAAAGAACCTCCCATGGAGCTCCTTCTCTTTCCATTCCTCTTTGAAGACGCGCTATAAGGTGTTTGTCAATAAGTGCAAACACTACAGAATGTCTATAAATTAAATATATCTAAAATAAACTTAAGAACACTAGTTTTTAGAGTATTAATAGACTTTACTGGATGTGTATAGAACAATTTTACTAAAAATAATCAGTTGTTCTACAGATAAACTTAAAATAAAGACTATAAGAGTAAATCTAAAGAGAGATTACACTTAATTAAGTTGTTTGGTATTAAGAAGGTGTTAAAATTTTGACTTGAGTGAAATAAGTCTTTAAGAACAATTTCTTTTTTCTAAAACCATTTATAGAGAACTATTATCTAACTCAATATCATATTAAGACTGTTTATAGATATAACAGTTTTAAGGCGTATAAAGTGTGCTCCTTAGGAGGTGTCAAGTAACGCCTCACCATGGAAAGAATGCTAAGCTTCATGGCTGCATTTTTGCCATAGACTGTAAGGAACTGCCGAAGTTCAAATCGGACGACAGGTCTATTCCGAGTAGCTGAAGATAGTCGACTATCGGTATGGATATATCACGAAATGTCGGAGTCAGGTCAAAGTGACTCTGTTTTATGGAGAATAAACGCGCCTGCATTTTGGTAGCGTTAAATTTGACAAGATTGGCATGGATCCAATCGGACACTGCCTAAAGTGTCAAATTCAAACTATTAACCATGGGCTCTCGACAAGACTGGATTTCTTCTTCACGGACCCTTGCATTGGTCAAGTACATATCTACAACTGTGCTGTCATCATCATACCCGAAGCTACCTGGATTTACCATATCGTTGATGTGCAGCAGATAGAGAGTTGCGTACAGTAAAGGAACCCTGAGGGACTCTGGCATCTATCGCCGGATATTTTGTAGGGTAGACTCCTAAGACCACTTGAATCGAACGCTCCCTCAAGAAATCCGAGATCTAATTGCAAAGGTCAGAGGAAAGCTCTTAAGAGGGAAGCTTGTTTAAAAAATTAGCGTGCCAGACCCTGTCAAAGGCTTTAGAAATTTTCAGACACTGCAAGTGCTTCGCAAGAAGCATACACAAGAAGATCTCCTCGTCTTACTGGCGATCACTGAGGAGGTCGTTGTCTTCAAGTTACGGCAGGAGACGGTTGTTAAGTAGATATACGCTCCATAGTTTTGCAGATTATGATAGTGACTGGGATAGGTCTATAGTATCGAGATATAAGACAAACTACTTAGATTACAAATTTGTAATCTGAGACAAACTAACTCAATTATTTGGAGTATTCGGTGACTGAGACATGAAAAGAAAGCATATGTCAAAAATGTGCTTCAGTTATTAATACAATAATTACATATTATTTGCGTTGTTTATAGTGTTGAAGATGTGAAAAGAATGATAAATATGAAAAAGACGCCACTAGAATAAAGTTACAAATTTATGAACTAACAAATGAATTTGACTTATTTGTTTTAGCCGGTAGACGTATAAATTTAAATGAATGATGTTGGATTTTGTCTTATGTTATGTTGGTCTTCTTTTAAGATAAATAAATATTACAAAGTTCTACAACGATCATTTCAACGTCAGGAACAGCACTGACCATTTTTTTGTTAGGATGTTCAGTCATGGGTGGCCAATGACCAGAGACTCGCCAACGCTTGGAATGATTCACAGGAGCGAGCGGCCAGTGCTCAGAGACGGCGTCAAGCTCGACGCCGAACCCGAGCCGGCCACGCCCGAGCACGAGCCCGAGGGGGGGCCCGACGAGGCGCGGCCGCGGGGCGCGGGGGGCGCGGGGGGCGCGGAGGGCGCGGCGCCGGGCTCGCTCGAGCTGTTCTTCGCCAGCGTGTGCCAGAGCGCGCGCCGGCTGCCTGCGCACGCTCAGGCCAACCTCAAGCGCCAGGTCCAGATTGCAGCCTACTCAAAAAAGAGTCATCAAAATCGGTTCACAATTTATTACGGAGTTATCGCGTAACATACATAAAAAACGTACAGTCGAACTGAGAACCTCCTCCTTTTTTGAAGTCGGTTAAAAATAATTGATATTAGTATGTAAAGTAGAGAGAAATAAAAGAATAACTTTGTGTTTTTTGTCTATAGTGAATTTCTTTAGGAATCGTGTTTTCACACCGTATAGTAAACAGTGTATTATATCCTCAATTTTACTACACATTTTGTCCAAAGTGATCGATTCAACACTTTCACTGTTATGCGGAATTAACCAAAGCCATTTGAGGTGGGATAGACTCTTGATAAATACGAGATGATCTTCTGAGAGTTCTACCCACATCTAGCGGGTTTGTTATTTGTGCAATTTGGCAAGTATGATATAATAGTATTATTTTTCCGAAGTAAGTACAAACTTTGCTTCTGGGCGAGTTTCACAAAGGTTGGCAATTGCATTGTTAACTTATTTCATCATAATGGATTATTTGACAGTGCAATTTGGTCACTATTTGAACTTAACGATAATATTTACTAATAGGTAGTTACGCTGTGTTCATTATATGTTTGAATTTTCTTGTAAACATATTATAGGTATTCACCATTTAAAGTAATTACTTCCAAACACTAATGAAAAGATTATATATATACTTAGAATAATAATGCATAGAACATTGGCATAGAATGACAGTTTCATATCAAACGAACCGTCACAAGTGAAGCAAAAACCAAATTCATGTAGGCGTAAGCAACTTGTATCTATGCTCGTCGGCACGCACACAAATATACAAATAATGATGCCATGGAATAACATTTCCCTCAAAAGTGGGGAAATTGTATCTTGCTTAACTCATCATTAAGTTAAAGGTGCCTACAGATTTGCCCGACATTGTCGATCAGGTGCCTACAGATTGGCTCGATTTTGTCGATCAGGTGCCTACAGATATGCTCGGTTTTGTCGATCGTTACTGTCGATCGACAATGTCAAGTGACAAGAATTTTCAAAAATTTATTTTTGGTAATCCTTATGGAAATGGCATTTATATCTGAATACACGATGACGGACACGACTTTTCAAATAAATGCAATATGGGAATCGTTTTCGAGGTATTCGATGTGCTCATTACGAATATAGCATTTATTTCTAAATCCAAGATGGCGGACACGAGTTTTCAAATAAATGCAGTATGGGTACCTATCATTTTCGAGGTATTTGGGGGTGCTCATTACAAATATGACACTCATTTCTAAATCCAAGATGGCGGGCACGATTTTTCAAATAATGGCAAGTTGGATATCGATTTCGAGGTATTTGGGGGTGCTCATTACGAATATTGCTTTTGTTTGAACTGTCGTGTCTGCCATCTTGGATTTAGAAATGAGTGCCATATTCGTATTGAACATCCCCAAATATCTCGAAAACGATAACCAACTTGCAATTATTCGATAAATCGTGCCCGCCATCTTGGATTTAGAAATGAGTGCCATATTCGTATTGAGCATCCCCAAATACCTCGAAAAGGATACCCATATAGCATTTTTTTTAAATCGTGTCCGCCATCTTGGATTTAGAAATAAATGCTATACTCGTAATGAGTGCCCCCATATATCCCGTAAACGATACCCAGAATCAAAATCAATTATTAATTAATATTTCATAAGTAAGCATTATTACACTAGAAATCGTCACATTGGTTAAACTCTACCGCTCATTCGTAACGCAGATTCCCCTGAGAAATATGAGCAAGAAACTCTAGGGGTTGCTCTTTGTAAACGACATTTGTACGCATTTATCTTGCAGAAATGGAGGTCAAATGCACACTTACATTAGAATAAAAAAAATCTGCAGCCATCGCCATATTGCCTATTCTCAAAAAATGACGTAATATAATTATTTTGAAACAGAATAGCAAAATTGGGAGAAAGAAATCCGTTACATTGCAACATTTTCGTGTTTTGTTGCAACGAAATTAATTTTCGGTTTTAGTGAATATTTATATAAAAATACAAGTTAAAACGCGTTACTTCCTTGTGGAATGTGATGTTAGTATCTATTTTATGTTTGTCTGACGTATTTTTCACACATTTACCGCACATTTCGTCATTTTTAGCTAAAATTCTGTACCACTGGAATGACAAAGCAAAAAAAAACTGGAACTTTTGCAGGTGCTGGAAGTGCTGCTGCGGGCCGAGGAAGACTGGCGTGCCACACCCCACGCCCTGGGTGACGGGGACGTCAACGACTCAAAGTCGGACGTCCACACATATTGATCAGCATTGGTTGCAACGCGCCTTCAAATCTTGGGGAAACAAGTGTACCACAGGCCGCCGCTGACACGTCTTTACAGCAATTTGTATGAAAACCGAGTTTGCCACATTTTATGTATCCACCATGAGACGTCACAAGAACTATTTAGTGATGGGAAACCTCCTTCCGCGCTAAATCGATTGATTGAACGGAATACACGTATTCCATTCAATTAATCGATTCAAGTATTCGTGGATTACAAATAGTCGTGAAATATTAATTCAGTAGAAAAATACCAAAACAAGATAGTTATGTTCTTTATTAAAAGTTATTTTAAAAAAAATTATTACTTAATCATTTCAACTTTAATTTTTAATCAACTTCAAATATTAATATTATTATCCTCGAAATAATATAAAAGCTTATTATATAACTGTTTTTTCGTAATAGAAAATCTTATCGATTGACTTAAATAATGAAAACGCACGTCAATATATGAACTTGCAACTGCCTTAATTAAATTTACTAGATGGTATTGGTGAATGGCAAGACAACTGAAAATGTTACTGCTGACAAAATATCTAAAATCTTACTATAGTAACGTAAGGTTTACTTAATGTCGGCCTCGTGTAAAATTTTTGTGATTTGATCATGATTTCTCGGATTTCTAACTCTGCTACTCTGCATATTTGGATAGCATCTTTGGTGGGATAAACTAGATCATTTTCGTCGTTGTTCTGAAGCGTAGAAGCGGCAACTAAGAGTTTTTCGATAGATTGATTGAACGGCATACGCGTAAACACGAGTATTCCATTCAGTTAATCGATTCTAAATAGAATATTTGCTGTTCAAGTATTTGTTGATTACAAGTAGTCATAATATTAACATAGTAGAAAAATACTAGAATAAGATAGCTTAGTCCTTTAATTTACTTTAAAAAAAATTCAGACTTTACTTTTTAATCGACTTCAAATAACAAAATTATTGTCCTTCCAGTAAAATGAGCTTATTATATAACATCTTTTTGTAATAGAAGATCTTATCGATTAATTTAAATAATGAAAACGCACCTCAATATATGAACTTGCTACTGTCATAATTAATCTTACTAGATGGTTTTCTGTTGGCAATTGATCAAATTGATGAATGGCAAGACAAATGAAAATGTTACTACTACCAAAATATGGTAACATCTTATTAATCAAAACAGGTTTACTTAATGATGGCCTCGTGTGAAATTTTTGTTATTTGTTTATTATTGCTTGGATTTCTAACTCTGCATATTGTGATAGCATCTTAGGTGGGATAAACTAGACCACCTTCGTCCTCGAAAGCAACGAACTCCTACGTATGACCAACTCCATGTTTCTGGAAAGCCAGCGCACTGTTAATTCTTTGCATATATTTTTTTGTGTTGCTCGTAATAATTAAATAATAGTAATAATTAATCAGTAATTATTTGCTCACTATATTCGGACATTCGAGGCCACGTGCTGCAAAATTTATCGAAATTACAGATACTACTGACGATAGATACTACAAAACTGAAAAAAAAAGAAACGTTACTATACGTTATGACAAAAGAGTTATAGAATATTTTTATAATATTGCTAAGGTCATAATAATTTTCGTCCCTTTGTTTTCAAAATCGACCAGAATCGAGAACAGTGTTGCCTAACGTATACATCACTAAATGTTAAATTTGGCCAAAAAAAAATGTACAAGCGGCCGTACCACAGAAACTGAATGCATTATGCAAAAGTGCGTTCGTTCGATATTTATGGCGTATTAACAAAGGATCACAAATATATCGCACAAAGTAAAAGCCGCAATGTGTTACAAATCATGAGGCATACACTGAGTTGTATATTTGTTTTCTCCAAATTCATACAAAACCAAAATAATTGTTTTTAAAATAAATTATGCAACTTCTGATTACAAAATCACTTGCCCGTGGAAGGAAACGTCTCTGTTTACCCGTTTACCCACAGCTATGGTGCTTTTGCAGTTTATAATGGCATAATTATGCATTTTTCGCATTTTCGCCTGGTGTTTATCTACGATAACGGTAGAGCGCGTTCTGAAGTGTGGCAGCGGCAAGTGAATGTCAATTACTTTGGGCGCGCGAAGTACGCACACTTACGGCGTCTATCTACATGTATGTCTGTGGTTTTGATCGTGATTTTAAATTAGTTTTACTATAAGATTACGAGGTACATACAGATTTGATATTGCGATAGATACCTGATGGTTACTCTAGGGCCTCATTAATGTATAAATGACAAGTAAAAATTAGAGATAACACGGATAGTGATTTGGCCGGTTACCGGACACCAGATATCCGGCAAGCACTTAGGATAGCCGCATATTTGGACCCCGGATATCTGAGCCATTGCCGTAAAGTTTACAGCGCGCATCACCACGATTGATTGATTAGTGTAAGATTACACTTTTACATTTACGATTTGATTGGTTGTAATCACTTTATTTTTATAAAAATGATTAATTTATTCGATACAAATAACAAATACATAACAGAAAAATGATAACAGTGAAAAAAAATCGCAAATTCGGCAATATTTTAATGTCAATGTTGTTTGTTTGTTGTGCCGAATGCAAATTTCTCACGGTGGAGAAGGAAAAAAACAATTACGTCATTCTGTGGCTATATTAAAGTTTCTGGTTGTGATAAGTATATGCCTAGCACTTGATACGCCCATTATTATTTTGTTTCTAATATACAATTTTTGATTTGAGATCAGATTTGCAAAACAAAAATTAATCTATCGAGTTCTTAGGTTTTTGGCGATTGTTAAACATAGGAAATGAAACTTTTTTCCGGATTTAAATCGCGTATATTTGTTTTTTCAAACAAACCGACGTTTCGCGCCCTTTACAGGTCCCATGGTCACCATTGACTTGAAAAAACTAATCTTTTTACCTACACGTTTCATTATAGTGTATTAGACAGTTCAAATCAATCGTGATCGCGATCCTTTCATTTGGTCGTCTGACAAACAAATAGTATTTAAAAATTAACAAAGTTTGCAAGAGTTTATAATGATAAACTGTCCTCTGATGCTGATCTCGTTATGAAAATAAATAGACCCAATTTTTACCACTTAATGCAGAATAATTGGTCTTCATCCACCATAATTTGTCTTTATTGGAATTTGAGTACTAAATTTACAGATAACGTTATCTAACTTGATAGTTCTTTGAGTTACAAGTAATAATCAGATTGTAAACGATCCTGTAGTTGCTGTCTAACCTATTACTATCATCTTTAATCAATAAATCAATTTATTTGACTAGCTGACTATAAATTTTCCTCAGTTAAACATCCGGGTAAGTTTATCTACTATCCGGTATCCGGACGGATAGTAAAAATAGGCCGGATACCCGGATAACCGTTTCACCTCTAGTAAATATCCGGAATATTTACTAGTAGTTAAACGGATATCCGGTGATACCCGTTTCACCTCTAGTAAGTATACGAATATTTTATCTATACTAGCTGATGACTAGTTGTTGCTAACGACTTCGTCCATAGTCCGCATTATACATATGTATATATATATTATAAAACACAAATGAAAAATTTGGAAGTTTGGAAATGTAAGGAATACGATCTTCTATAGAAAAGCTTTATAAAAATACTTCGATACCTAACTTGTTTTAGAAGTTATTTTGAAAAACCCTAAATCACGTATTTATTTATTTTGCATTGCGGGCAATCAAATCGTACAACTACGCCAAATTGCAAATTGATAGCAAAAGTATTACCAAAAAAAACCGTGTTGACATACCAGACGTAATTATGAACTAAGGTACGTCCAAGTATCACAGTAAGTGATTATAACTAATATCAGATTTCTTACCACGCTATGACTTCTTTTTATTTTCCCGATATTTCGGAACGGTTGCACGCTCCATGGTCACGGGTTGACTGGACGGCGGCAGATGACAGCTTTAAGAGCAGACATTATATACACAAAATTTACTCTAAAGACTGTAGAAGAGATTAAAGTGCAGCACTTTAATTTAACAATTCGATCATCGAAATCAAAAGCGGCTGGCCTCGACGGAATATCGCTAGACATGTTATTGGTGTCTTCGCTTGTCATCCTGCCTGTTATCACAGCTATGGTAAACAGATCCATTTCAACTAACACGTTTCCAACAGACTGGCAGCATGCAGCAGTAAGGCCTTTACCTAAAATAAATAACCCAACTATCTTGAAAGACATTCGACCCATTTAGCATACTGCCTTGTGTGTCTAAGGTCCTGGAAACGGTTGTGGTGAAGCAAGTTACTACCTTTCTAGAAAGACATGAAGTTCTACCAACCGTACATTCGGGGTTTAGAAAGAAACATAGCACGAAAACTGCTATAGTCAAAGTTGTTGACGATATCCTATCTGCGCAGGACAATGGTCAGGGTACTATATTGACGCTACTTGATTTTTCCAGGGCGTTTGACTGCATAATTGTTAGTCTTCTACTATCAAAACTACACTATTATGGATTCAGTGAGTCTTCCATCAAATGGTTCGATAGTTATTTCAAAAATCAGTCTCAGTGTGTAGAAATTTCCAACCAATCAATGGGGATCAAAACTGCAGTCGAACTGACGTAGTCACGCGAGGCGTGCCACAAGATTCAATTTTGGGCCCTATCCTTTTCATCATTTATAGTGCCGATGTGATAAACCAAATCCAATTCTGTAAATATAATATTTATGCCGATGATATTCAGATCTACATATCATGTACACCAAGTGAGACTCAGGCAACCGTGGACAACATTAACGACGATTTGGAACGGACAGCCTCATGGTCAGAATCTAATTCTCTAGTCTTAAATGGTACTAAATCTAAATACATGGTGTTCGGAACAAGACAACAAACAGCAAAAATTGGAAGTCACAGAATTAATTTAGCGATTAAGGGTGAAAAAATTGAGCGAGTCAGAGAGCCTCGGAATCTTGGCCTCCTTATGGATGAGCAGCTTCGCTTTGAGAGTCATGTGTCGGGTATTATTAGAAATTGTTTTTATAGATTAAGGATATTGTACAAAATTAGAAATTATCTAAATGTTGCCATACGTATAAAATTATGCGACTCACTGATTCTCTCAAAATTTAATTATATGGACGTTGTTTACGGGCCGCGACTATTAACGCGTACACAACAATTAATACAACGCGTGCAGAATGCCTGTGCAAGGTTCTGCTTTAATATACCACCGCGTATGCATGTAACTCCCTACATTAACAACGCTAACATCTTAAAAATGAAATCACGAAGAGACCTGCACCTAGCTACTCTTCTGTTTGGGGTTATCAAACATAGGGTTCCAGCTTATCTGGATGAGAAATTGGTGTGGTCCCACAAAGTAAAATCTGTCTTCAACAGAGTGCCTGCATGGTCCTGCCGTGTCATCGTACTACAGCATTTCGCGGCAGTTTTAAAGTTGCTGCCGCAAAGATTTGGAACGTCTTGCTGCCGCCATCACTCCGTAGTCTGAAGTCGGTGCACACGTTTAAAATCAATTGCGAAAAGTATCTTTTACATAAACAAAAAAGTACAACACTCTAAATTCACTTTTACACTTACAGCACTGGTTTCGGCTTATAGCTTCGGTGTGCGACAGCTGTTATCGCAAACCTTGCTGTGGTTGCGGTATGGGGCAGGCGAACATTCACCTTTGCGACATTAAACATTGTGTGCGTTTTCCCTGTAAATGTTAGTTAATAATTAATTATCTGCCTATTTATCAAGGACAGTCTATTTTTTTTCTCTTTTTTTTTTAAATGTTACACAATTTAATTAGTATAAGTTTAATGTTACAAGTAATTCATTAATCATTATACAATTAGTAGTAATTTGTAAAAGTCAAAAGTGGAATTATTGAATCGTTATACTTACATAATGGTATATAAAACTGCACATTATAGCGCATTGTAATTCACTAGTCCATATCTTTTTTTTATTTTAAGATAGTAATATGGCCGCCATTCAACAATTAATAAAAATTAGCTCTAATTCAACTGAAATTCGATATGTGGGATCTCTATAGGTGTTTGATAATAATTTGCGGTCGAAATTTGTTTTTCGCCTTTTTTCAATATGGCTGCCATACAAACTTTTTTAGCGCCACATAAAAATTTGCTCTAATTCGATTGAAAGTGGACATGTCGATGTCTCTATGAGTGTTTAATAATAATTAGCGGTCAAAATTTATGTTTCGTCATTTTTCAATATGGCTGCCGCACAAACTTTTTGGGCGGTAAATAAAAATTTCTTCTAATTGGACTGAAAATGGCATGGCTTCAATCACAATTTGGGGTAAAAATTTTGTTTCTGCCGTTTTTCGATATAGCCGTAATTTTTTATGTAAATGGCTCTTGAAAAAACTTGCTTTGCTCGGACTGAAAATTGGCACGAAAAGATTTCTAAGATTGTTTGATAATAATTAGTAGTCAAAAGATATTTTTATTTTAATATGGCCGCCATTAAAGAGCTGTTTAAATTTTTTTAAAACAATGCTATAAGTGCCGAGGCCGGAGGCCGAGGTCCGCGGAGGGCGAAGCCCGAAGCGTCCGCACGCCATCAAATGGAGATAATATACGGAGACGTAATAGATTACGAGTACAAGATCTCACAATTAATAATATAAAAATGTAAAAATAGCTGTATGAATGAAATAAATAAATAAAATTGCAAAAATGTAAAGCATGCTTCCCGATGTAGTGGAATTGAGATACTTATTATAGCGTTGTTGTATCTCAACCGTCTCTGTGTTAGATTTCATTTTCTTGAAAGCTATGCCAAAGAGAAGTATTTAGGGGGAAAAAATGCCAAACTACTGCCGAATTTCCTGTAAGTACTATATAAGTACTATGAATACCAAATCAACGATAACCCAAAATACTCAGACCAAAACCAACTTAGAAATGTTAGTTTCTTAAATTGGCGCAAATCGGGAATAGACGTCCTCATCAAACGCCCATAGTACTAACTGCTGTGCCACCGAAGAGCATGAGCACACCCCGTAAACTGAAAGCGACCACGCGCCGCAGGCCGAACCCGACCTCACCGTAGGTGGGGTACAGGGCTCGTATCTGTCTATTCTCTTGCGCTGTCGATGTCTACTTTCATCGCTATGCGACTCGATCCAGTGGTTAGTGTCAGTCTGTGTGAGACTTCTGTGCATCATTGTTTTTTACTGCTCGGATGTGTTCCTTCATACGATCGACAATTGTTCGTTTAGTCTGACCGATATACGAGCTCCCACAACTGCAGTTCACTTTATAGACACCCGGTGTTTGTAAAGGAAGGTGGTCTTTTGGTGAACGTAACATTTTTTCCTATTTTGGTTAAGGGAGTGAAAACAGTTTTTATGGAAAACTTCCTTAGCAACCTGGCTATTTTATCTGTCACCCCTTGTACATAGGGCAGAAAAACTGGTAGTCTCTGTACGTCAATTTGCTTGTTCCTTTTGTGTATTGGTTTACATGTTTTTATTTAGTATCCATTCTGTCGCAAAACCGCCTTAACGTGCTCCTGTCCCTGTGGTAGGTGGTGTTCATCACAAAGATCATAAGCTCTATTGGTTAATGACCTGACGACCGAATGTAGGTGTACAAGGGGTGACAGATAAAATAGCCAGGTTGCTAAGGAAGTTTTCTATTGCTTTTTCATCAAATTATTATACATATAAAAAATGTATAAATATAAATGTATTTATTTCTCAAATTTGATACATGTCGCAGATGAGGTGTTATGCTTGTATTGGGAAAGTATCGCAACTTCCCTGAGCTCTCATTGAAAACTATAGCGAACCAGTGAGTTAGATAACTAACCAGTTATAGTAATTCATGTAAATCAAAGAATGTGTAGTATGTACTGAGAGAGAGAATGGAGAAATTTAACACTAGGCTTAGATATTCTACAAACAGAAGAAATTTAAAAAATAGACACAAGTACTTATGTGTTTCCATGTTCATTTGAAATTATAATTGTCTTTGACTGGGTAAGGTGTCCAGCTATTACTAATAGTAAATGATTGTTAATCTGCCTTTAATAGGTACTTATTTAATATTAATATGCATAACTATTTAATATCACCACCAATAATCAATTGATTTATAGCTACTCTCGTTGATGCAAGTGGGCCAAAGTAGTTTTTGTGTTTGAAATAGATTCTGCCGAAAAACTGCTCATATAATATAAAACCGGCGTGTGAGATGCGCCGCTGAACCCTCGAAGTCAATCCTGCCGTCGTGTAATATTTTGTCTTCTCGTCAGTAGTTACCCATCCTTCATCAAGCCGCTGTAGGCCACGATAACGGCCTCCACATAATAAATTATATCTATATACTTCTTAAAACAAAATGTGTAGTAATAGATGTTTGTCACTACATTAGGTTTCCAATCGGTTTGTTCGAATTTGTGATAGAAAAGGACCGTGTAAATAGTATAACAATCTTGCAGAAGAGCCCTCATCTTTTTTATCGTGTAGCCAATGTTAAATAAAACGGCGGGTGATCCACTAGAGCGCTGCAGCTCGATGACGTACTCATCCAACAACCTTATCCTCTCCTGTGTAAGGTAGAGGGTTTCCTTCGCCATAGAAATGGCCTTGTTGCTCATGATGTCATCGTGGACGTCGTTCCAGTACTGTGCAGGATAATTTCCTAACTGATTCATCGTCCAGTCGAAGCCGCGGCGCGAAGGCCTGACCTCCGTGCTATTAAAGCGGCGCGCAAGCCCGACCTTCTCGACGTCGAAGCGGCGCTGGTTACGGTCAATGCGCTCGATCATTTTCGGAGCCATGCCCAGCTCCGGCAGATTCGATACCTCGCGCCGCGTACCTCGCCGCCGCTGCAACTCACCCCGAATGCGCTCGCCAACCGGGTCCAATAGCGGTGGCGGGGGAACGGGGATAGGCTTCTCCCGCCAGGGCGTCTCATGCCTTTTCCATCCTTTGGTGAGAGACGAGTTTACCTTCTCTACCTCCTTCAGTGTCATATTGTTAGGCGGCGGCGGCACTACTTCAGCCGCAGAAGTACTCATGGGCCCCAAGCCTGTCGCTAAAAAAATAAAGAAGTTAGTTTGGTGCCCTTGCGACTCGACACAACTATTTATTATGGAATGACTTTGATCACCCAGCCCACCGCTCCGGATTGCTAAAACGTAATACAAGTAATAATGATTTAATTGCCTACCTTCAACAAATGGATAGATATTGTGTGCACAAATTATATAACCCCACAAGTTGTATGATATAATACGTATTAATAATAATAACGCACACACTCCCAATAAGTAGTTAGTTATAGAAATAGAATTCAATTTTGTCACCGAACAAACGACCATCCGCAGTTATTGACAGCAATTTTTAAAGTGCCACAAGTTCAGAAAGCCTATTATAACCATCGCCTTCGTCGATTACAAAACGACCTTTGATTCAGCAGAGGCGTGGTCAGTAAAGGAAGCTTTAGCAGATTGTATAGTTGATGTAAGCTGAAAACTCATATTTTGGAGAACGACGCGACAAGAGCAGCGAAAAATTGGTAGTGCCTGATCGTAAGTACTTAAAACGGACGTAATGCGCGACAAGCATTTTTTTTATTAAAAAGTAAGTGCGCGTTTAACTTCCATCTCACTTGACGGAAAGTGACGATAAAATCGACAATATAGCATGCACACCTAAATAATGCCTATTCACTCTCGCCTTGAAAAGGTCCAAGTTACAACTTTCAGGGAACATGACTGCAGGCAGGCAATTCCACTCCGTAGCCGTTCGCCATATAAATGTGGAACCGAAACGCTTAGTGCGAATTCCAGGAATATCCACAACATAGGGATGGAACTCCAGCCTATGCCTGGTTCCCCGATGATGGAAAGGGGAAGGCGGAATTAATTCGTGCAATTCCCTCGCACACTCTCCATAATATATCCTATACAATACCGATAAGCAGGCAACTTTATTACACCCCTACCCCTGGAAAAGATGCCAAGCTATGCATTTTTAGCATCTGCCGAAGTTCAAATTGAACGACCGGTCCGTTCCAAGTTGCTGGAGACAGACGGCTATCCGTATAGACATAGGTATCACGAAAAGTCGGAGTCAAGACGAAGGGACTCCGTTTTGTGGAGAATAGACACGCTTGCGTTTGATAGCGTTAAATTTGACAAGATTGGCATCGCCCCAATTGGAGATGGCCTTAAGTGTCGAATCCAAACGACTAACCATGGACTCTGGACAAAGTCAAAGTCAAAGATTTCCTCTTCACTGACCTTGCATTGGTCCAGTACCTGTTTGCAACTGTGCTGTTGGTTCTTTCACTAAATTAGCTATTATTTTTCGCGCATGTTATTACATGCACATGCTAACATTATATTAGAGCATGAACAGCCCAAAAGTAAATAAAAGAAAACCTTTTCCATTAATGATGCCACTCAGACGGTCTGTGTGATTTTGTGAAATATTTTGACATGCCACGTAAAATTTGGCTAAGCTAAATGCGCCCGTGAAACACTAAAAGGATATAAATTTGGTAATAAGGGTCACCTGTTCTCAATAACAATTATTTAGCTTTTGTGCGAGTTACCCTTGAAAATTAAGTGGTCTATAGATATAGCACGGATGTAGCGGACTGTATTCAAGAGTGAGCAAGACCAAAGGAAACGTACTTACAGTTTATTGAACAAACAACGCGCAGCTATCAACCAAAACAGAAACAATAATAACAAGAAAAAGCGCCAAAAACACGTACATTTAAATTTAGAAGTGAGAATATAAATATAAAACTAAACTTAGAAAGGCTACATAAAATACATGTCCAAAAAAGGTTTGCGACTTGCGACTGCTGCGATTCGCTACGACGGATGAAGTCGTGCCGAGCACCCGCGACAGATGGTCCTTGCCAACGCAGGTAGCCTTGTGTCCGTGCTGCAACTCACCCAACAGCAGTGTCACAGTCACCAGCCGCATGTCGCACCGCTTCGTTCTCTCGTGGTAGTTCACGAGATGCCAGCGCGCTCCTCACTATATATGCTTTCGCTGGGGTTCGTTTAGCGCAATAATTTCGTATTTTTTGTACCTGCCTACCAGTGGCGAAGAGAGAATGTTCTCATAAAGGAAGCACATAAGTTAATTCCATAATATTACGATAAATCATCCACTAATACTTACCAACTGTATATCTAAGAGTGGTTACACACGGCGACTTTTAGCAGCAATGCAAACGCGCGTTCGTGAAACGAACGATTGCATCGCTACACTTGCGATTTGTAGGCAGTTGCATTGACACAAATGGGCGATTGTATCGATACAAACGGGCGATTGTATCGACACAAACGGGCGATTGTATCGATACAGACGCGCGCTTGCATCGGGACAAACGAGCGATTGTATTGATACAAACGCGCGATTGCATCGATACAAACGGGCGATTGTATCAATGCAATCACCTCTAAATCCCAAATGTAGCAATGCAATCGAGCGTTTGTATCGATGCAGTCGCGCGCTTGAAGTGAGAGTAGGTGTTGCCGGTACAGTGCTTTGAATTTGGGTTTGGATGTCTGAATAGGACGCCTGTGCTTTGATAAATACTCTCTCTCGTAATTCAATTCTCATCCAGTGTCCTGCCGTATAAATTCCTGTAATTGAAACGGTATGGACCATGGTCGGTTTTTCACATGAGTGTAATAGACAGTACTTTACCAGGGCAAGTGTTTTAGACGATGTCAGGCGTTTTGTCCCATACAAATGGTGTTGTGCGGAAATTTTGTGGAAAACGGAGGAAATTTGGTGTTGTGCGGCTAAATTGCCAGATAAAACAGGCAGGCGTTTATTGAATATTTAAAACTAAGTGCAAATGTTGTTGAAGTAGATTACTGTATTAGAGGTGATATACTTGTGTTGGTGTAGTCCGCGTAGTCAATTTCTTAAAGTAAACTGATAGGAATCGTATCATATGCACACTGCTTCATACTCAAACGAGATTCCTATGTGGAACAAATTCAAAACGTAGGTAAGTACAATCAACAGCATAGTCAGCCTTATAAGTCAAGTCAAAGTCAAAGCAAACATCATTTATTCCCTAGGTAAAATAAATTTACACTTGAAAACGTCACATTTACATTACATTAAGCTACTGCTCATTCACTGCGCTGACTTCCCTTAGAAAAACGAGCAAGAAACTCTAGGGATTGCTCTTTTCAAATAAACTTAAATGCTATGGAATACACTTTGAATCGTGTGGTTTCTGGAGCCGTGTCGTCTTTCCATACATCTCCGTAGTCTTCAATTTTGTAATGTCTTTTCGATTAAAATATTTTTAATGTAGTTTTTAAACGTAGGAAATGATAAACTGAGTATATGCTCCGGAATCTTATTGTAAAAACATATACAGTTCCCCATAAAAGAGTCATACCTTGGTTAAACGAAATCGTGGTACCATGAGTTTGGACTTAGCTCTAAGGTTAATATTATGGATATCTTCTTTCTTATTGAAATTATGTATATTTTTACGGGCATATAAAATATTTGTGTAAATGTACTGTGATGCCACAGTCACGATACCAGTCTCCTTAAACTTTTATCTGAAAGAAACCCGAGAGCCTAGACGATGCACAGAACGAATCGCTCGTTTTTGCAATACAAATATGGTTTGAATATCTGCCGCTTTACCCTACATGAGAATCCCGTAGGACATTATACTAAGGAAGTAACTAAAGTAAGAACACTAAATTTAAAAGTTTAATACTGAATATACTTTATCCATATGACACTGAGATATGCGTTATTTTTAAACATCATTAAGATCAAACTATACATACGACCATATCCGAAATTAGGTCCGTAACGTAACAAAAAATATCAATCAACGTAAACGTTTTACTCGAAAATCCTGGGGAAAACGAGACATTTTGAGAATATTTTAAAAGTAGGTTTCCATACTTATTACACACTTACATTTAGTCAGCCAAAACATGATATTTTAATTTAATTAAAATTCTTTATTTAACACAAACTATAAAATGAAAAATTATTTATGAAAGTTATTTTTTAATTTTTATAGTATACGTAAGAAACGCGCCGGGCGTTTAGTACAGTTTCAGATAGAGAGGACCTGATTTTGTTACCACCGCACCGTCCAATCTCCACAAATTATACCAACCTGCACTGCAGTGTTGCCACGTCCATGTAGCCAGGATAAAAATAACTAATGGTTTAGTAGATTTTTAACACTTTTTAATTAAATGACTTAAGTTTTAAAAGTGTCGTTATTCCCGAGACTGAAAACGTTAGTCGCGAGTCTCGAAAATGCCAACTTGTCAAGATTTGAAATTTTCGAGACCTAGATTCCCGGCATGAAAGCTCTCTCTAGAAAGAAGTAAATCTCAACGGAACCTTTTATACAAATGATGTATTGTAGCGACATGCGCTTTGCCAGCTTTTTATTACTGCTTAGAATTGCATGCCTGATTTCTGCTGATAACCGTTAGGTGTTAATAAATGTTTTAATTAATATTACAATTACATAGGTAATGGAGAATAATAGTTACGTAAGCAAAGATATAAAATTTGCTCTTGCTGCATTATTATATACTTATGTATATAAAGCTACAAATTAAGACTCACTTAGAAAAATAATACTTCCCGATATGGTGGAAAAAAGATATTTATACCGTTGTTGTTATATTGAGATAAAAACGCCTTGAATTGGAGAAATAGCAAAATCAACCATTAAAATATTGCTCCTAAATTAAAATTAGGCGCTATTTATAAAAATTAATCTTCATGCGTGAACAGCCACCCTCAAAGGCGGATGTTTTTCTTCAAAATGAAATGGAAGTTCCCCCTTTCCAACAAAAAAAGAATCATGAAAATCGGTTCACAAATACCGGAGTTATCGCGTAACATACATACAAAAAAAGAACATACAGTCGAATTGAGAACCTCCTCCTTTTTTGAAGTCGGTTAAAAAGAGTGATCAAACTGCAAAAAAGAACGAAAACGAGCGGCCTGCAAAAACTTCACAAGATACACTTTGGCCAATTTCTACTGAAATCAAAAAATGTTCGAAATTCAATAAATATTAGGGGTATAAAGTATGAAATTGCCGTTTTATTGCAATAGGTTCTTTGAATTTTCATAGAATCTTCATGGTTTGAGGTTTTCGAATGAAACTTTTTTCAAATGTTTTCTGTGATTTTTTTTTTTCAATTTGAAACATTTGAATATCGACTTTCAATTGTTTTTGTTATTCAATTTAGACAAGAAAGATGGATACTGCGAAAATTCGAGTGATTTTTGAATACGAGTTCCGACGCGGAACTAACGCGGCAGAAACAGCCCGCAATATCAATGCTGCGTTTGGAGAGGGGTCTACTAATGAACGCACCGTGCGATTTTGGTTTAAACGCTTTCGTGATGGAAATTTCGACTTAAAGAACGAGCCACGAGGAAGACCGCCCACACAGGTGAATAACGATGAATTAAGAGAGATAGTGGAAGCCGATCCTAGTCAAACTACCCAGGAATTAGCGGCATGGTTTAACGTTACCTTACCCACAATATTGACTCACTTGCGTCAAATCAATAAAATAAAAAAATACGAAAAATGGGTGCCTCATGATTTGACTGATCTGCAGAAAGAAACGCGTGTTGAAACTTGTGTTGCCTTGTTGAACCGGTACAGAAATGAAGGAATATTGGATCGAATTGTAACATGTGATGAAAAGTGGATTCTTTATGATAACCGGAAAAGAAAAATGCAATGGCTGACCCCAGGTCAAATGCCACAACAGTGTCCTAAAGCAAAACTTACCAATAAAAAGGTAATGGTAACTGTTTGGTGGTCTCAGCATGGTGTTATTCACTATAGTTTTCTCCGATCTGGTCAAGCAATAACGGCAGATGTCTATTGTGCCGAACTCCGAACCATGTTGACAAAACTAGCAGTAAAACAGCCCCGACTCATGAATCGATCTTCACCATTATTGCTCCACGACAACGCGAGACCTCACACAGCACGAGAAACCATTTTGACCCTTCAGGAACTGCAGTTAGAAACCATTCGTCATCCTCCGTATTCACCAGACCTTGCTCCAACGGACTACCATTTTTTTCGTGATTTGGACAATTATCTACGTGACAAGAAGTTTTCTTCCCAGGAGGCAGTACAAAATGCTTTCACACAGTTTGTGCAGTCTAGATCGTCGGAGTTCTATCGCAAAGGCATTAATAACCTTCCTATTAGATGGCAGCAATGTATAGATAATAATGGCAACTATTTTGATTAAATAAATTTGTTAAAAATTTAAAAAATAAACAATTTAGATTTTCAGTACAAATCGGCAATTTCATACTTTAACCCCTATTATTTTGAGAAACAATAAATTAATTTCTGACCATTTACGGCATTTTTTTCTTATTCATTCCGGAAACTTATAGTGTGCCACACGTATAACTTGGAACTTTTCAAGGCGAGAGTGAATAGGCATTATTTTGGGGTGCATGCTACAGGTAAGATGGAGGTCAAATGCGCACTTATTTTTTATAAAAAAAAATGTCTTCAGGTTATTAAGCGCAATGGCAGAGCCCCTCAGATCTTTGTAATTTAAAACTCCGAATGGCACTGCAACTGTTATGGACAGGCTTGTCGCTTACCTCCATGCGTCCGACGTGTTCGTCCCGTCGCTTAGTATTTGAAAAAAATGTGATAATGCCAGTGAGTGGAGTTCAGTGGAGTTTAAGGATTTTTGGGATATATAGTCCTAGAGAACTATATGTATATAGTCTTTCGAGCCGCATTTGGTTCCTTTGGGTATACGATCACACCGTCACAATGGAAGGTTGCTGCTGATGGTGTGAGTTGATGGTGTGAGAGTGCCGGAAGGAGACAATAAGCGTTACGTCATCACTATGGACGTCGTGAAGCAGAGTGACGTAAACCAAGGTTGTGAAAAACTAATCTATCGAATCTGGAAGGAACTATGGAAGCCTTAAAATTTGTAAAAAGCAGTATCTACTACGCTAGGAAGTATTCACCAGAACGTCTCATACACATACCCCAAGATTCATCATGCTATTGCACCATTATGCACTTGTTATTCTGAACCTCATAAAATAATGTTGTGTTTCGCTAAGTTAGATGCCGATTCACGTCATAGTTTTGTTTAGCCGTTTATATTTTAATTGTTTAAATTCGCGTCACTGTCTTTTCTTGCTTTCAGACTACTAGGTGCCGAACATGCAAGAAAAAGCATCACTCTTTACACATTATCATCAACCCAATTATACGTCCCACTAGTGTAAAAATTCTATTATATCAACTGAGACTAATGACGGGATTAATCATTCGGTTGAACGTAGCATTGTTGCGCATACAACAAAACACGCACAAACATCAAACGACGAGACCTGAATATCAGAACCTGTTTTTCGACTAGTCATAGCCAAGTTTTGTTGGCTTGGTACAGCTTTAGTTAAGACTCAATCGAAAACAGGTACGAGTATAATAGTTATGTGTTTGCTCGACCAGGACTCACAGACTTCGTTCATCACCCAGTCTGCTGTTCAATTATTTGGATTAAAGAAAACACTACACAAACGCTGTATATCGTGTATAGGAAGTGACGAGAACGCTTTTATAGTCACTGAGTCAACGGTTCAAGTCGAAATTCAGTCATTTCATGATCCTAAGTTTGCAGTAAGCGTTAATGCTTTCGTTCTTAGCAGACTCACATCAAATCTCCCTGATAGGAGAGTTGTGATCGAACTTTATTCAGAATTTAGTAATTTAACTTTAGCTGATCCTACCTTTGACACTACAAACAAAATAGATATGCTGCTTTATTGGAGAAAATTTTATTTGTAGGGGATAATCAAGGGTCCCTTTGGTACGCTAACAGCGCAACGGCTTTGAGTTGGGTTCTGTCTGGTATTTCAATGCGAGCCGTATAATAAATACTTGAAATAATGACAGTGGAGGTAACCGACCATAATAAAAATCTTAACCAAGCTACGTATTTGCTTCACCACGCAGTTGTCAAGGACCATTGTGCAAGAATAGCAAAGGAGCGTCTCTGAACGATTCACTCATGATAGAAGATAAGATGCCAGTGATCGTTTCGGCTAAGATGTTCATTCAAAGTTTTATCTCGCAGGGACTGAGTGGGATGATGAATTACGACCGCAATGCTAAAAGAATGGTTTGTTTACATTTCAGAAACTTACTACAGTCAAACTATCTCTAGATGGATACAGACTAACCAAAGCGGAAATGCCTATGCAGGACCAATCAGTATGACTACGTCCAAAGGTAGAGGACATCACTTCTAAGGTTATATTTGCCTTTTCACATGCATGGCGACTAGCGCCATACACTTGGAAGCTGTTAAAAAATTGACAGATCGAGAGTTTTTAGCTGCTTTCAAATGTTTTGTAGACGAAGTTACGGTGAAGATGTCTGGAGCAATAGCGGCACTAACCTCGTGGGCGCTGCTCGCGAGTTGAAGGAATTAGCGGAACGTTACAAGTATTCGCAAAATAATTAACGTTTTGATAAAAATCTAGTGAAAGTATTTTCTTAGTAACAAAATTTGATCTATCTGTCTGTCTGTCCGTCTGTCCGTTCGTCCGTCCGTCCGTTCGTCCGTCCGTTCGTCCGTCCGTTCGTCCGTCCGTCCGTTCGTCCGTCCGTTCGTCCGTCCTTCTGTCTGTCTGCCTGTCTATCTATCTATTTATTTATTTATTTTACAAATATATAAGAGCGAATCGCTGTGAACGGATAAACCCTTAGTGGTTTTTTGAGCTACAGCTGCATGTATAATAAACCATTGTAAAATGTATTCAAAAAAACTACAAAATAAAAACAAAACCAACCAGAATTAAAAATAAAAATTTAAAACAAAACATATTGATACTAATCTAAACTTAAATTATTAATATCACAAAAATCCATCCTGTTTTCTCTCTAGCACTCTCTTCCATTCAGTCATCAGTCTCGCTGTCCCAGTCACAAACAGATCACACTGCGGTGATGCTGCGAATACGGAGTTGAGGAGTATGGGTACTGTTCAGTGCGTGAAGGGACAGTTGCTAACAAGGGCACATCACGCCGCCTGGTACAGTAGTCATGTGGTACTTTGAATTTAAGGATCATTTCCACGAGGTACAAACTGTCCATATTATTCCTTAAAACATTTATGATAAAAAAGATTATAGACAAATTTCTACGTAATTCTAATGACTCGAAACACATAAGAATATGGGTATTCTCATGAGGAGACCAGACCACTGCATTCGTCTCGAGGATACTGCGAACTAGTGCCGTGTACAACGTGCGCGTTGCTGCGGCAGTAGTGGCGCAGAGTTACGCAATATGAACCCTAGCCGCTGGTACGCACATTTTGTCACATTCCTAATATGAGTCCGAAATGTTAAACTGGTGTCAAAAGTAACTCCGAGATCACGGACCTCGACGCGAACCATCATCTGACAGCAAATTAGATAGTTACAGTGAAGGGGCAACGGGGAGCGCGAAAAGGACATTATCTCGCATTTACAATTTATTATCCATACTCCATATATGGAGAACTTGGGAGACCAGAACACAATACTCGAAGATCTCAGTAGTGTTTCCCAAAGAGTGAGTCTTAAGTTCAACATGGACAAGACGAAGACGAAGATCTTGTCCATGTTGTACCCGCTCCAGTTAAAATTGGGAGCACTACACTCGAAGTTGTTGACCATTACGTATACCTGGGGCACAGACCAATTAGGTAAGTCCAACTTTGAAAAAGAGATCTCTCATCGAATCCAGCTCGGATGGGCTGCGTTTGGGAAACTACAAAAATCTTTGCGTCCAAATTACCTCAGTGTCTCAAGACGAAAGTCCAAGTGACCACTGGGTGTTGCCAGTGATCACATATGGATCAGAAACGTGGTCCCTCACTATAGGCCTCATAAGAAAGCTGAAGATCACTTAGCGGGCAATGGAGAGAGCGATGCTCGGTATTTCCCTATGTGATAGAATCAGAAATGAGGAAATCCATAGGAGAACTAAGGTAACCGACATAGCTCGAAGAATTGCTATGCTGAAGTGGCAGTGGGCGGGCACATAGCTAGCATAGAAAGCCGATGGCCGTTGAGGCGGAAAAGTTCTCCAATGGCCGATGGATGCGGGCAGCGCAGGACCGATCGTCATGGAGATCGTTGGGGGAGGCTTATGCCCAAGAGTGGGCGTCTTTTGGCTGAATGATGATGACTCCATTTATGCACTGCGTCAATGTCTCTTTGTAAGGCTTGACAGTCCGGAGTTGACTTAATGGGCATGGCGAGTTTTACATCGTCGGCGAACAATAGAGTAGTGGCACTACTAACTACCGCAGGAAGATCATTAACAAAAATTACGAAAAGGAATGGTCCCAAATTTGATCCCTGACTTATACCAGAACGGGTATGGCACTGTTTTGAATGGTATTGTCCATACTTTACGAATTGTTTCCGGTCTTTGAGGTAATTGGCAAACAACTTTAAAAGCCGGGGGACTAATCTCATTCTACTTAGCTTCTGCAGCAAAATGTCGTTACCTACCAAGTCAAACGCCTTCTGGAAATCAAGGTATGCAATGTCGACTTGATTCCGAGCATCCATTTCCCTCGAAATGACATCGACCAGCTCGACCAGATTAGTTGCTACCGATTTTTTGGGCAAAAAGGCGTATCGGGAGCCAGTAAAGTTAGGCAGCAACTACTCGTGCATAACCATCTCGAAAACCTTTGCCAGTGAAGACAATATTGCTATGGGTCGATAGTTTTCGATTTTTAGCTCAAAGTCAAAGTCAAATAACCATTTACTCCATAGGTAAAATTTTTACACTTAAAACGTCGTTTTTTAAGCTACTGCTCGTTCACTACGCTGACCTGCCTGAGAAGAACAAGCAAGAAACTCTAGGATTGCTTTTTTCAAATAAACTTAAATGCTATAGAATACATTTTGAATCATATTTGTGTGGAATCTAGACTCACGTTGCCTTTCTTAGCTTTGATCCTTTTTTTGGAATTGGGGTTACACAAGATATCTTCCAGATGCTTGGGTAGTCCCCTGTATTCAATATTACGTTGAAAATAAAAAGCAAAGGAGTAATCAAACCTTCGATACACCCTTTGATTATAAAAGCTGGAATATCGTTCGGACTTGCCGATGTGCCATAAGACGTTTGACAGCGCGGCGCACCGTATCACTACCGATTGACTGGATGTCGATGAATCGTTCACTATGCAAAGCTTCCGAGCTGGCATGTTGAGGATCGAGAGTGGGTAGGTTAGGCAGGAAAACAAATTCAAAGTGCGCAGCAAACGCTGCGGCAGCCTCTGCTCCACTATATTCAGAGTCACCGCGGGTGACGGCGATTTCGATATCTCCTCGGCGGCGCAATGTATTGACAAATTGCCAAAATTGTGAGGGGTTGGTGGAAAGGTTGCGGGATACATTAGCAACATAAATGTAATAAGCTACCTTAATATTATATTTTAATCTAGAGCACAAAATTTTAAACTGTTTGTAAGGATCTCTATTTCCGCTTTGTTTCCACACTCACTTTAAACTTCGCCCAGAGATCTTCACCATGTTGAAATTCATATTGTGGCAATCGCTCGAGGGAGGCGGGCGGTTGAGCCGCCAGTAAAACGCTGCCACCCGTACAGCCTCCTCCGCGGTCGCGCCTTAGCACCGACCAATTGCCGCAACACAATTCAGCGTCAGTTACTGAACGATCCGCTACAGTAGCGGCTACCAAGAACAGGTCTTCGGAAAACAGTAGGTTGATCCTCCAATCGAGTAATTTTGATTTGAGTCTTGAATGAAACAAAACGTTAATATTGGCATTTTACTAAATCTTTGTGTAATTTTTAATTTGTGTTTAACCACTTATTTGCGGCTTTCGTTTCCCCTTAACTTCCCAACCTATTTACGCGCGCTCTAGCGTTGAACACGCCACCAGCTGCATCCTTCCGCCGGTTGTCTGCGAGAGTTCCGTGACCAGAAGCTACCCACCATCCACGGCCGGATACACTTCTTAGGGGAATACGGAATTCCAGAGACGGAAACAACTAATCTTTAGGCCGTTCCGCCCTGTAGAAAATGTACCCTTCTTTTTTCCAAAATTTTAATCTTAAATTGAAGTTTCTTTTTATATTATAATTATTTCAATTTTCTGATTTCTTAGTTTAATTTTCTACGCTACTAAGTAAGATAGGAACTAGGGTATTGAATTGGGTACAGTATGGCAACGGAAATAGCAGAACAACTCGCATCCAGCGGCATATGTTGGCACTCCACCACATTCACTAAATTTCGGCGGTTTTGGGAGGCTGTCATGAAATCTACAAAATATCATCTAAAAGGAGTGGCAGGCGACACGACATGACGTTTGAAGAAATGACTACGGTGTTATCCCAAATTGAGACCTCTCGCACATCACAGAAAACAGAAATGACCCGACTCCTTTAACGCCAGGTTATTTTTAGTAGGAGAACCATTGGTTCTAGTTCCTGAACATAATTACTTATAATATTAATGATAATAAGATGACCGCACCCATTGACTTTTGTAAGTCAATGACCGCACCAAAATCTATTGGGATCGATCCATTATCACGGAGAGGACTATTCTTGCGAATAAGCCTGGTATTGTGGTATTGGATCGAATCGAAAATAGGAAACTGGGGTTAAAATTTTGATTCGGCCATTTTCCAAGGTGGCCGCCATACATGTGAATTTTCTGCCCTTTGGCATCATTTTTCTCCCAGAAGAAGTGCGGTTAGGTAAAAATGATGTAGGGGAATTATGGTCGGATGGGTATGAGGAGTAGCAAATGGTACCGTAATCTTGGAAAAGTCTGCCGCATCAGGTAGGACCCCAGATGCCCAGATGCAGAGGCCAAAGTATGCGTCTTGGCTCAAAGTGTCCAAACAAATCTTTATCCACACCCTGGGCAGTTTCTACCGGGAGTAGAAAAAATCACAATTCGAAAAACAAAATGGCCGCCATACAAACTTCGGGGGTCGGTATCTCGGAAACTATTGGAGATAGGTAGTTAGTGTTCAAACTAATATAGTATAAAGCGATAGGAGCCAATTGGCATTCGAAGTTATTTTTTCAAAATGGGCGATTCAAGATGGCGGCCCGACAAAAAGGTGCTCCGATCCGGCTGAAATTTTATAGGAAGGCTATGTCTGGAAACCCTTAATACGAATTTGTGGTTAAGTTCTTGATTCCGCCATTTTCCAATATGGCCGCCATACATTTTCAACAGTCCACAACGTTCCGAGGTCTACATCTCGGCGAGTATTGGAGATAGATGAGAAGCGCTCAAAAAATGTCGTAAAGAATAGTACGAGCCAACTGCAGGTAAAAAAAATTTTCAAGATGGCGGACTCAAAATAGTGGCCCGAAGTAAAAGTGCTCCAATCCGACTGAAATTTGACATCCGACCGTGTATGGAGGTTCATAGTATGGATCTGCAATCGAAATTTTAATTCCGCTATTTTCCAAGATGGCCGCCATACAATGAATTTTCGGTTTTTTTGACCAGCATTTTTCCCCAGAAGAAGAGCGGGGGTATCAGAGTGGTGTATGCGAATAATGGTTTGGTGGATTTGGTGAGTATCAGAAAGTACCAAAACCTTCCAAAAGTGCTCCGCATCAGGTAGGACCCCAGCTGCCCGGCCATAGTATACGTCTTAGCCCTAAGGTCTCCAAAGAAATGATACTCCACACCCTGGGTAGTTTCTACCGGGAGTAAAAAAAAAATCAAAATTCGCAGAACAAAATGGCCGCCACTCCCACTCAAAGTCAAACAAAGAGAATTCTCTACTGAAATATGAAGTTCAACTCCCACGGAGGTACACCCTGGTCAATTTCCGCCGAAAGTAAAAAATGTTCGAAATTCAAGTAAATAAGATGGCCGCCATACAAATTTCAAAGTCTCCTATCACGGAAACTATTAGAGATAGGTAGGAGGTGCTTGAAGGAATGTCATAGAGATTAATAGTGGTTAACTGCTTGGGTTAAAAAAACAAGATGGCGAATTCAAAATGGCGGCCGAAGAAAAACATGCTTCGATCCGGCTGAAAACTTATATGCGGGTCTTTAACCATATTTTGGGGTCGAAAGTTTCTTTTCGCCAATTTTTTAATATGGGTGTCCTATAAGCGATTTTTTCGTCAAAAGTGGCTGCCGAAATGGACTTGCTCTGATTCGGCTGAAAATTAGCATGGAGAGGCCTCTATAGAAAGTGCCGGATAATATTTTGTGCTCAAAATTGGTTTTTCGCCATTTTCAAGTATGGCCGCCATAGAAGCGTTCGTTGGCGGCAGAAAAAAAAATGCTCTGATCCCTTTGAAAATTGGTATGTGTGGGTTTCTAGGAGTGCTTGATAATAATTTGCGATCAAAAATGGTTTTACGCCATTTTTTAATATGGCCGCCATTCAACAACTAATGAAAATTAGCTCTTATTCAACTGAAAATCGATATATGGGGATCTCTATAGGTGTTTGATAATAATTTGCGGTCGAAATTTGTTTTTCGCCTTTTTTCAATATGGCTGCCATACAAACTTTTTTAGCGCCACATAAAAATTTGCTCTAATTCGATTGAAAGTGGACATGTCGGTGTCTCTATGAGTGTTTAATAATAATTAGCGGTCAAAATTTATGTTTCGCCATTTTTCAATATGGCTGCCGTACAAACTTTTTGGGCGGTAAATAAAAATTTCTTCTAATTGGACTGAAAATGGCATGGCTTCAATCACAATTTGGGGTAAAAATTTTGTTTCTGCCGTTTTTCGATATAGCCGTAATTTTTTATGTAAATGGCTCTTGAAAAAACTTGCTTTGCTCGGACTGAAAATTGGCACGAAAAGATTTCTAAGATTGTTTGATAATAATTAGTGGTCAAAATATATTTTTGCAATCTTCGGCTATGGCCGCCATTAAAGAGCTATTTAAATTTTTTTAAAACAAAGCCATAAGTGCCGAGACCGGAGGCCGAGGTCCGCGGAGGGCGAAGCCCGAAGCGTTCGCACGCCATCAAATGGAGATATTATAGCGTTGTTGTATCTCAACCGTCTCTATGTTAGAATTCATTCTCTTGAAAGCTATGCCAAAGAGAAGCATTTAGGGGGAAAAAATGTCAGACTACTGCCGAATTTTCTGTACTATGCAGGTACTATGAATACCAAATCAACGATAACCCAGAATACTCAGACCAAAACCAACTTAGAAATGTTCGTTTCTAAAATTGGCATAAATTGGGAATCGACCTCCTCATCAAACGCCCATAGTACTAACTGCTGTGCCACGGAAGAGCATGAGCGTACCCCGTAAACTGAAACCGACCACGCGCCGCAGGTCGAGCCCGACCCCATCGTAGGTGGAGTACAGGCCTCGTAATATTATACATATGTATACTCGTATTATATGGTGTATATTTAACTTTACGCGAGATTTAACGCTCGGCGTGGAGTCCACGTATGTGGCAACTTCCACATACCGTTGTGTTAAATGAGTTTAAGTTAGCGTTTTATATTGCCCAGGAACTCAAGGACAATGTTCGTCATTGTGTCCTTGGAGGGCGAAATGTTCACGCGTATACCTATGTTTAGTGTTTTATGTGCATACCTAAACATAAGAATTATTTACTTTACTGCTTATTGTTATAGAAAGAAGTCCTTTTTTTATTTTGTATTCAGACACATACGCGCGCACGCGCACGCACGCACGCACGCAAAGTGTAATATACCTATTGTTAGATTATGTAAGTAACTTAATATTAGTTATGTCTTTGGTGATTAGTTATTGTTTTTCAAATAAGCATTTACTTTTGTTATTTTTTGTATTTGACTCCCTTTTAACTTAATTCTTGTTGCTATAAGCCGCTTTCTTACCTATTCGGTTAATCTTACCTGCTTTGCTTCCCATGAGACAGACGTAGCCTAGTGTGGTGATCGTAGTTCAAATATGTGATTGTTAATTGTAAGCTACGGTAAATAAATTTATTATTATATTATTTATAATTAAATGTAAGGGTGCGTTTGACCTCCATCTCACCTTTTAGTTAAAATTCAGTTAATTTTCGGTATAATGTAGTAAACAAAAAGAACAAAATTCTAAACTAAACTAACTGTTCTTTTTTATGTCGTGTGATTTTAATCACCCAGTACGACTTTATAACGGTTTGTCGGCTAGGCATGACCAGCCTGTTCCCGATGAGCACGTGCACATCTACCAGGTTTTCTGACATTATCCGTTCACTGAAGTCGGCACGACAACGATGCTGCCTCCTTAACCGACCCGTGCTCACTATAATAACGAGGCGAAGGCCGAATGCATAGCCCAAAATACAATTTTACACAATAGTTTATTACGTAAGTCGTACAATCTCGGCGTCTCAGATCGTATTATGTTCGTCTTAGTCGATAACTTAGTCAAAATATGCACGGCAACACTACCGACAGTCATCTTGTATTTTCATGACGTATGTCGACTATTGTCTTCGAGTACCCATAGAATTAAATGTCATAGGTTGACCTGCCGTTGACTGTACATAAATAGGTACTTATAAAAACAACAAAAATGTAAAGTAATCAGCGAAAAGCAAGAATCTCGCATACTGGAGTCTGCAAGACAAAGTACATTTAGGTACCTACATAATACAGGTGACAACTGCTGGCACGGTGAAGCTGAGCACCGTTCCTAAACTAAAATAGTAATTAGTAATTAGTATTTAGTACTTATACCTAAATAACTAAAAAAAAAACAAAAAAACTCTCTCGTGAGTTTGGGTGTAATTTGTGGTTGTCTACGTGGAGTCATTTCGCAAGGCAAAATCGGTAATCCAGTAAGTTCCAAAAGGCAGAATCTTTAATGCTTATATTCTTCGTCATTAATTTCAAATAAAAGAACAATTATTTTAAATACACAGAAACAAGCCACATGAAAAGGAAAACCAACAGTTTGACTATTGATTCATCGTGAATACCTGACGCACCTTATTTCACAAAAATGAACTCTCAAAGAGCAGTTGACGGATCGATGCAACCCGCGAGCGGTGCGGCGGCGGGGGGCGGGCGGCGCGGGGTGTGCGTGCTCGGCTCAGGGCCAAGGTCGGGCGACCCCCGATCGATGCGGTGGGCGCCAACACTCCACCACCGCACCGGGCCCTCGCGCATTGGCTCCGGCAGGCGTGCAGAGAAACCAGCGGACGGTGTCACTTCACACGCTTGGCGTCTGTTCCATGTTGCCACGTATAGATGTTAATGTAATTGGCTTTTATAAACTATTTTTTACATGCAACCGTGTCACATAACATAATCAGTTACGCTACTACTGTGTAATACAGATCGGAACAGTTCCTAATCGATCGTTTCATTTCTTATACGAAGCCCGCGCAATGTGAAGATTGAAATTTTGGCACGATAACGGCTTAAGTGATTAGTCGTTGGGCAGAATCGCGGGCTCGTCGGCAACGGGCGGAGCGCGCTCGCGTTCCTGCTCGTCGAGCAGTTCGTGCAGGAAGTGCAGGCACTGGCGCTTGAAGAGGCGGCGCCGTCGTGAGGTGAGATCGCAATACTCCTCGTAGAGCCCGCGGAAGAATTGGAAGAAAGAGGAGTTCTCGTCTGCGCGGAACGCCTGCGAGCTCGAACTGTCCTCTCCAGGAGTGCACTCGCCCTCCGTCTGTGGCTCCGACTTCGTCGCGCCCTCCCCCGCGCCCAGCGCGAACCACGCGTTCGCGAATGACTGCGATTCGCGCGACTCGGCGCGTTGTTCGCTCATGTCCAATTCCAGCATCGAGGGGGAGAACGATGTGTACGACGCTGCCCGCCTGCATAAACAGCATCTATATATACATACTTATCCTAACAGAGCAAGTTCCAAATTTTTTTCCTACCATGTTTCTACCATTGATCCATGCGTGAAATCGAAATGAGATTCGCAAATCGACTGTAAAGGATAGTTGGATATTACCGCGCATCTGATAATTCCGCATATCGACTATGAACTGGCAATCGGTTTGGCAACTTAACAGGATGATGAAAATAATTTTTTGCGTCGTTTATTTAATAAACCAGGTGCTATACATACAAATGATTTTTTTCTTCATCCATTAAAATTGTCAAAATTGAGATAGTACCGGTTGCCAGTTCACAGTCAATATATCTAAAATATATACCAAAGTAGTTTTGTAAATATCCATAGGTCGCAGGTTTACATCCGGCTCGAACAATGAAAATGAATGGGCCACCTGTCTCCATACATGGATTGTAGAGGTAGCACGCAGAGAAAGACTTGCAAAGAAAATGGCAAAAGTATATTGGTATAAAATACAGGTGCTATGGTGGCAAATCTTTCCTTGACGTAGTGTATCGGTGGATAGTTGGTAACGTACTACAACATCAACAACAACTGCACGCTACTTGGAGTCTACATACCGCAGTAACTTCGCCCGGCACGTATTGCTTCCCGCATATACGCTGTTACTTCATTCCGAGCAATCATGTCAAGGACCTACTGTAACTTTCACTGTCATTCAATTTAGTGGGATTTTTCTGCAAGAGATATTACTTTTTCATTTTAAGTAATTGTTTAGACCTATTGAAAGGCAAAAATAACGTAGAATTGATCTGCAAAATTATTTCGGATATATAGTTTACTTTTTATATAACTTTGATGTTTGAAAACGAATCGATCGTTTTTGGCAATTCTGCGCCTAGAGCGCGGCATTATCAAACTTGGGCACGGAATTATAAAAGTTATTAAGTTTGTCAAGCATGTTAAAGTGAAGAAGGAAAAGATAGGTGACTAAGCTAAGAAAAATCTGTTGAGAGGAAAGTTTGTGAAAAACAGTTAAAATCTCGAAATAGTAAAGAAGAACAAAAATTTGGAAAGGAAAAATAAAGTTAGAAAATATCAAAAGAACGTGTTGACAGTACTGTAATAGTACTGTAGTAATTTTTATTTATTAAGTTAGCTTCCACATTTTCATTCAAAGAGTTACCAAGTCTATCAATTCTTTAAGAAAGTAAAGACGACAAGTTTGTTTGACTTAAAGATGATTATTTATCCTTCTATATGTGGATTATCTTGCTGTGAGATTTGTAGTTGACATAAGAGTTTCTGCCAAATTTGAAAAATTCTTATTCGTATCATGTAGTAAATGTAATTCAGGGGAACGATTTTCATACTAAGAAAAACATTTTATCTGATTTGATAAATAATTTTCCCATTTTTTGGACAATAACTGACTTTTGTATTTGTTTACGAAAATTTTGCTATACTGTACCACGTGTAGCCAGATAAATTTCGTACTTAAAACATAATTTTCATTTAATTTATAAACCGAACCTATATAGATTATTTATAGGCCTTATTATTTAGGTGCTAGGTATCATCCAACTCTCCCCTACCTTCACGCTATGGCTGTGCATTAGGTACTCTTCAACACATTTGATTAAAATACAGGTAGAGCCACAGACATATGTGCCTGTGGGTACAGCTAAAGCGGTCAGCTTGCGCTCAATAAGACTATGTGTTGACCCTCCGTTAATTTATTTTTAAACAAAGGGAGCTCTGGATTAGTGTACGAACGTGTCAGTAGCCATGTGGTCGCGCAAGAATTCGAGTTCGTCGGCGAGGTACCAGCGCGAGACCATCCGGCCGCGGCCCGTGCGCGCGCCCGCCACCTCGTTGCGCAGATGCCGCGAGTACGAGTTGCGGATGTGCGACCACTTGCGCCGCGCGTCCGCCACTGCAACGGGCCAGCTCGGTCAGCGTCGGCACGCGGGGCGACCCTTTGGCGCCTTGGCCCTCACGGCCGCTACTTACCGCTCCAGCCCATTTCGTTGGCCACCTCCTCCCAGAGCGCCTTCACCTGTGCGTAGAAGCTGGCCACCGGCATGTTGTTTCGCGAGTACAAGAGCCGGCGCGCACGCACCAGCGCGATCAAACGCCGGTCGTCCGCCTGGCTCGAATCTACAAGCCGCCCCACCTCCGGCTCCATTGCAGTCGCCGATTGTCGTTCGTTACATTGCGACATGCCTAATTTTTCTACCACGTATCGTAAATGGGAAATTTCTACCCAGAAAAGTAGCGGTAGCGAAGGCGAAGCTACCCTGAATCCACCTCGTGAAGTCATACACCGACAGATCTAAATGTGACGGATGCTTCGTACTAAACGTCGTCAATTTTACGAATTGTAAAAATATTTCCAACATGCGCTACGAGGACAGTCCAAAAGTAATGATAATATATTATTGAAGGCGCAATACAAAATTCGTGCGTTTTTATAAAAATTGTGACAGACAGAAGCGCGCTATACGCGGCCGGCGACAGTCGCTATACGCGGACAGCGGACACTGCAGACATGAGAGCGCGCATGGCGGCAGACAGGCACGCGCAGCAAGGAGCAAGCCTGCAAACGCGACCGTCTCACTCGCATCCGTGTACTCCGCGAGCCCTCGCGTTCACAGACAAAGAAACGGATCCGAAAGCAAGAGCGCAGACGCGCCGCTCTGCCGTGACGCCTTCTCGCTTGCCCGCCTACCCGCCTGCCGCACCGGCAAAACCTTCCACAACTCGCCGGTATCGATTTACCGAGCTGCGCTGTCTCGTTTCTATTTGTCCTCTAGAATATGTACTGTACCTATTGATTTAATAAAATCAAACTTTGTATCAGAGACGTGGTGTTACGCTACACTTTGTATCATACCAGAAGATTGTAACGAACAGACTATATCGCACTGTTAATACAATAATGCATTAACTCAAAAAGTGTATTTTTTCAGAATCGACGAATTACTCACTCGCCGAGAAATATTGTTAAAACTTATACATAGTTTAAAGTTTATCACAGATATTTAAACAATTTCCTACTTCCGAAATATTACATTTAAAAATAAAAGGGAAAAATAATTTCGAATTTTTTAATAAGCTGTTTTGTCCAGAAATAGCTCACAAAAAAATTGTCTCATTTTGAGTAAAATAGATAATTTTAATTGTTTATTGCAATACCCAAACGACTATTTGCATAATCTTGAATTTCACATATTTTGAGTTACAACACTATTGTAATAGCAGTGCGATATATTCAATTTAGGTCTTATGGTTATTACTTATTACACCCACACACCAATTACTTATTTTATTGGTAACTGTTATTAATTAATTACAGGTCAGAACATTACTTTGCTTATAGCCGTTACAAATTCAATTAAATAAAAAATGTACATAAGTAATTACAATAAGGATTTTAGGTATGATTACTATTAAAATAACCAAAAAGTAAACACCCAGTACCTTATACAGTGTTTTTCCTTTAATGGGACAGTATGGGGAAATCCGAGACCATAGAAAATACAAGGAAACTGTAAACATTAGAGAAACATTAGATATAATGATTAAGTGACATAATAAACAAATGGTATAAGAAGTACCATTATAATGTATTAAATAATATAACACAACCATTGACTTTAATGAACACAACATTTCGTTTTACGAATAGTTGAAGCGCCCTACATTATCTTGATAAGATTTTTTTTTATTCCATTAAATTACAATCGCAAAATATAATTGTTTTTGTATAGCTTTAAGTGCTTTTTGTGCTATAAAATATATTTATTAAAAGTGAGCAGAATATTTAATTGCAACTCACTCACCTAACATAAACCCACAGGAGGAGGTCGAACCAACTAGCAAATGCAATCAAATTCGATTCCGGCAACTCTGTCATATACTAACCTGACCTAAACCCACAGGAGGAGGTCGAACCAACTAGTAAATTTAAACAAATTCGGTTCTGACGGCTTTGTCATATATTAACTTAACCTAAACCCACAGGAGGAGGTCGAATCAACTAGCAAATGCAAACGGTTTAATAATAGATTACAGATTCAAATGAAGTTGTACATGTGACAAATTACGAGCAATATTAGCCAAATTAAGTATAGTAAAATACAAAATTCCTTACATCACACTTTTAAGTTTATTTATAGCACTAGGGGAAACGACAATATATTATGCTCTTAGTTCCTATGGTAGAACTAGCAAAACGCATCTCGATCCTATATTATATTGACTACAGGTAAGAAGCCTGAAAGCTATAGCACCAATGAAATTAGGGCCCAGCATAGACTACAATGAACTTTTCTGTCATTGTTCTATGTATAATAACCATACACGATCAGGTAAAGTTTCTACTACTAGTAGAAAATTATTTCAACAAAAATCTACAAGTTATCAGGCACCATGACAGAAATACACGTAGCGCTTCTAACGGTACTGTAAAAGTTCTATAAAAATGTTTACGGAAAACAACAAATAAAGTATCAAATACCAAAACATATCAACGATCTGCCTATAACTCTCAAAAAACAAATTTATAAAATAAACATTAAAAATAGGTTGAAGAAGCATTTCTTAAATTTATTACAAAACAAACATTAATAGAACATCATACATAATTATAATTTATATACACAAATTTTGTGTGTATATACATTATATGTTATGCGTGTGTAAGAAATTCGCCCGTGTGTCTGCACAATTTAGCACATAACATAAAATAGGCACTTCGCGATCTCTCGGCGGCGGCGTGTCGATCGGTCAGGGCAGGTAGATAGAATTGAATGCTATAATTGTACCTTTACTTTACGTAACGGTGTTTGCTGAGGTGATACTTTCGATTACTTTGTAACTACAACTTAATGTTAAATGTAATGACACTTGTACTAGATGACGAGTGGCGGTGTACGGTAAAACCTAATATAATAAACCAAAATATAACGCAATATATCCGGGATTTCGGAGGGAGGTACTACCCACTCTATGTATGTTACATACATAAGTTTAAGGTATGTATATACGCTGCTTATTCCGATTCACCTGATAACTAATAATAAATCGATGGTAATCGAGACACAAAAGACAATGCAGCATAAGTTTTTTAGTAGCAGTAGAGCTCCTTGTGAAAGAGGTCGTCCAGGGGTAGTACTGCCACCTTACTTATTTCTGTCGCCAAGTTTTAATGTGAGCATTACTGTGTTCCAGTTTTGAAGAGTAAGGATGCTGGTGAAATTACAGACAAATGGTGCTTATCAACTTTACGTCTCGGGGTGACGAATTCGGTGGCAATGCTCCACAGGTCTTTGCTATTTAAAGCTCTGAGTGGCACTGCAACTGTTATGGATAGGCGTATCGCTTACCACCAGGCGCACGACTTATTCGTCCAGTCACCTGGTGTTTTAAAAAAACTTCAATAACATTTGTGAATGGCATCATGACGTAGGCTTGGTCATCAACGCCGACAAAATAAGTCGGACACATACATTCCTCGTACGAGAAAACAACGCAAATACAAAGATAAAGATCACCAGTGCCTCAGTGCCAGTGCCTCACCAGTGCGCTACTCGTGCACGTATCTAGCCGCACAGACAGTCGGGCGGCCTAGGTACTTCGTATTTGGGCCTTGTACCAACAAACTGGGAACCACGTATCTATAACGTCTTACTAACTTCCCATATTGAAGTGCATACAAGTTATCACACACTTTTGGAAGTACCTCCGAGTCTCAGTAATGTTTATGGATTTAGTAGCACAGTCGTCTTCTAAAAAGTACTTAGACAACATAATTACATAAATCTGTTGGTGAGAGGTAAAGAACCTATTTTAGAACTCAGATGTTACAAACATTGCTAAAACATCACGCAATGGTAATAATAAAAATACATTGTTCAATAGTGGTTTGTTTTTTATTTAACATCATTTATATTTCCTGACATCGTATTGAATAGAATAATCACAAAGATAATGATCTCGGTTCTTTTTAACCAATGTAAGAATGTTGGTCTACCTATAACAAATCAAATTTTAATAACATTTTACAAATTCGATAATATCAGTTTCCTAACAAAAACTAGCAAACCTAGTCGATAATGTACCTTTACTTACCTACTTATCAACTGCTTATAATTAGAATGAGTACGCTCGTACCGAGTCCACTCGGATATCTACTCGGACGGTACTCGTAGCGTATAGTGATTGGATGCCGATGCCCGATGGCGCTCGAATTACAATCGCACTCCTTACGTCAAAAATTTTTACTAATTTTGTCCCCTTCAATTCTTCCGACTAATATTGGCGATAGAGTTACAAGAATTGGAAAGTACCCACTTTCCAATTCTGAGTTATATTTTTTTTTGTATCTAATAGAGCAATAAACATTTTTGACGTAACTCCACTTATTCCATTCTTTAATGAGGGGTGCGATCATGTTTACACGCTACGAGTGCACCACTCGTAAAGTGAAGACCCGGCTATACTGCCCGACTTTCTTTATTATATGTACATTTTGGAACGCTACGAAATACAAACAAGTTTTGAAAAAGTACTGATTAGATTGTTATATTAATAAAAGGGCGCGAGTTAATGTGGCATTCTCCTTTCCTCTAAAGCCTTTTCAGGGTTTTTTTTTAGAATCTTGCTGATAGTGACAAAATTTGTTACAAACTTTAAAACTACGAGTAACGCATAATAAGTTTGCACAGTACTCGCGATGACACTTCACATTCGTCAAGAACACAGTGAAACTTGGCACTTGTCAAAATTGACGTGTTTGGACGTGCTCTTGACACTGTACAATACCCGAATTAAGTACCTACCTAAACTTGTAGTAAACTGGGTACATGACTCGCACCCCACGTTTTTGATGTAACTTCACTCATGTCATTCATCCATGAGGTGTATGATGTATGTACCTAATGACAATTTCCACGACAAATTTGGCTGCACGGAGCGAGCGATCTAATTTATTTTTTATTACAGTAAAAAAATAATCTAATAACTTGGTATTTATCACACAGCGCAGTGTTTCGAAATCTTGTAAAATCCTACGTTTCAAATGAACTTAGCAAATGGTCTTCAGGTCCTACGTGGATCCTATCAAATAACGCGAAATAACTAAGGAAAAAGTTATATTTGTTTTAAGAAAATTTCGGTTTTCTAACTTACGGGCGTGTTACAGAAAAGCATCAAAGTACCATAAATATTTTTTTAAATTTCTGAAGGATTCACACAAAAAATATTTCGTTTTTTTGAGCTATATTAATTTTTGTACTTAAAAAGAAATTGTGGTACTTTAGAGTGTAAGTTTTTTCCAAAATCATACAAAATTGGCACTAGGGAGTTTTCATCCTGCGTTTCGAATATTAAAACGGTTCGATAAAATTTTGGTACACTGTGCACTCATCGGTGAGTGCGTCCGAAAAGTCGCTACACGTCAATGGAACTCAAGTTCCATCATTTAAATTTTATTAACATCATGCAAATTACCCTGCTCAGTAGCATAATACTATAAACAACGCGTCTCTGAGCTAAAATACATGTGCCCATGTAATTATAGCGCGCGTTATCGCTGTGAACCCGCGCTTGATTCGGTGCGAAACACCGGCCACCGGGCGTCGCCGGCGCCGTCCTCAGGCCGAGTCGTCGTCGCTGGAGGAGGAGCCGCCGGAGGAGCCGGCGGGCGGGGCGGAGGGCGCGCGACTGCGGCGCGGCGGCGCGGCTCAGGAGGGCTTGCGGTCGTCGCCGTCGGCGGGCGGCTCGCTGCTGGACGAGCCCGCGCCGCGCGCCCACAGCGCCGCGTAGCTCTGCTGCTCGGCCACCAGCGCCTCCTCCGCCTCGATGACGGCGCCGAACAGCGTCTTCCGGATGCGGATCTGCGCGGGGAACGGCAGGCGCTTGGTGGACTGGCACATGCCGTCGAAGAACACGTCCAGCGGGTCGGGGCTCGCGCGCTTGCGCTCGTCGGCGCCGGGCCGGCGGGCGGCGGGCGCCCGGGCCTGCGCCTTGCACAGGAAGTCCAGCTTGCGGTCGATGACGGACAGGCGCTCGGCGCTGGTGCGCGGCGTGGAGTCGGGCTCGGACGAGGACTCGTCGCTGGAAGCCGCGTCGCCGTTGGCGGGCGGCGGCAGCCCCGCCGGCGCCGACGGCCCGCCGCCCGCCGCCGGCTTCTTGCGCACGCTCATGTGCGGCTGCAGGAACTGCATGAGCCCCATGTACTTCCACGGGTAGTTCTTCTTGGCGGGGTTGCCCGGCTCCTTAGCCAGCATCTCGCTCTGCCGCTTGAGCGCGTCGCGGTAGCTGTCGCGCAGCTTTTTCCATTTCAACTTCACCTCCTTCGCTGCAACAACGGAGATCAGAGAATCCGGTCACGAGTCGTTCGGAAGCCCCGGAGCCCGCGCGGCGGTTCGTAATTGACAGGTCGGACCCTCCTGCGCCACGCGCGCACGCTTTTTGCGCCTCGAAGCCGAACTCGCCGACCCGCAAGGGAGCTACGTAAGGTACGTTGCGAGTCGAGATTATTTATAGTTTGGGTAAGGTATTACAAAATTTTGCTAAGCAATATCGCGTATGGCGAGCGGCGTGTGCGCCCGCGCCGGGCGGGAGGGGGCGGCGGCGCGCCCTCGCCGGCCGAGCGACTCACCCGACGAGAGGTCCGTCTCCTTCATCACCTCGGCCCACGCGGCGTCCTTCAGCTCCTGGTCGCGGTACTCGATCGCCGTGGTGTTCCACAGGCAGGGGTACTTGCGCACCGTCTCGATGAAGTGCTCCATGGCGCGGGGGCGGGGGCGGCGCGGGGCGGGGCGCGGAGCCACTGTGCGACTCGGCGGCGGCGCGGAGCGGCGGCGGGCTCGCGCGGCGGACTGACGCTGGCGGCCCTCCG
>NW_020653852.1:23525950-23529106 GCF_003589595.1 Hyposmocoma kahamanoa | reverse complement strand
TTAAAGTAGTAAAATTATATTATACGTGTGTGAATAATAATGGAAAGTGTTTTGTCTCCGCCGCAACCATTCAGTTATGATGGTAATTCAGTGGATTTATTATCAGGCAGTCTCAATGATATGTGGACAAAGTGGACGCGAAATTATGACATTTATACAAAGGCGTGTGAAATTATAAAAAAACCGGTAGATGTTCAATTTAACATATTTCTTCACGTAGTTGGTGAACAATGCCGAGAAATTTTGAACCAAGGCGGAGAAAACATTAAGACCGTGGAAGGTGCTTTAAAAAAATTGGATGATCATTTTAAGTGCAAGAAAAATGTAACAGTCGAGCGGCATAAATTTTTTTCAAGAGAACAGATAGAAGGTGAAACAATTGATCAGTACGTGTTCGAGTTGCGTAGATTATCTCAGTCCTGTGAGTTTAAAAATATGAATGAAGAATTAATAAAAGATAGATTGGTTTGCGGTGTAAACAGCGCGAACATTCGCGAACGATTGCTACGTGAGGAGGACTTGACTTTAAAAAAGGCATTAGAAATATGTCGGGCTGCAGTTGTATCCAGAATTTATTCGGAAAACATTAAAAAGGAAATGCAACCAGTATTTCAGGTACACAATCAGATTCAGGAAAGTGACGATGAAATTTACGCAATAAGGAGGTTCAATGGAGTAAAACGACGTGGGTATTTTCGTGTGGCGTCGTCGCAACGAGGCCGCGGCCGCGGTTCGTGGAGTGGTGCGCGTGTACATTCTGCGTTATACCCGCAAGGTGCCGGGTTCGGTGCCGACGGGAACCGTAGTACGTCGTCATATGAAAACAGACGATGCAATAGCTGTGGAGGTGTACATCAGAAAAATGATTGTCCCGCATATGGTAGGTGCGGTGCTCGAAGATGAATCATTTTGCAAAAATGTGTAGGGTGTTCTTCGTGGATAATTCAAATGAACAGGTATCAAACATTAATTGTATAAATAGTTGGGATATAGATTTAATTATAAAAGGTCAAACTTTAAATTTTAAATTAGACACGGGTGCCGACGTTAATGTTTTACCTTTAAAGTATTTATTAAAAATTGGATTAAAAGAAACTGATTTATTGTCTACAAATACAAAATTAACTGCATACTCAGGGAATACAATTCAAGTTCTAGGAAAAATATACTTAAGAGTAAGTTATAAAAACAAAAACTATGTACTACAATTTAAAATTGCTGATGTTCAATCCATTCCCATTCTAGGTCGAGATGCATGCACAGAACTAGATGTGGTAAGGCGTGTGATGTCAATACAAAAAAGTGTGGTGAGTAACGAAGTTGTACCTACTTTTTTAGAACAATATAGTGATGTGTTTACTGGGTTAGGATGTTTACCCGGAAAATATACAATTAAATTAAGAGAAAATTCGGTTCCAGTCGTACACGCTCCCAGAAAGTTGCCATTTTCTATTAAAGATCAAGTAAAAAATAAGCTGTCGGAAATGGAATGTCAAGGAATAATTAGTAAAGTTGAAGGTCCGTCTGACTGGGTTAGTAGTATAACTGTTGTTAAAAAACCAAATGGGGACTTACGCATTTGTTTAGACCCTAAAGAATTAAATGAGAGTATAAAAAGAGAACATTTCAGAATTCCTACATTAGACGAAATTGTAGGTAAGCTTGCAGGTGCTAAGTACTTCGGTCTGATCCGACAAACTATCGCCCAATAGCTGTCACTTCAGTGCTCTGCAAAGTGATGGAGCGGATTCTAAATATCCAGATAATCCGGCACCTGGAACGTCACTCCATTCTTAATGATCGGCAGTATGGGTTTCGGCCGAACCGATCAACGGGTGACGTTCTAGCGTATCTAATGCATCTCTGGGGTGAAGCTATCGACAAACAGGGCGAAACCTTAGCGATAAGTCTGGATATTGCTAAGGCCTTTGATCGGGTCTGGCACCGTGGTCTCCTCTCCAAGCTTCCGGCATATGGTCTTCCCGGCCGCCTTTGTGAATGGATCTCCGGCTTTCTGCGCGAGCGAAGATTGCGTGTCCTTGTTGACGGAGGCACTTCGCGGCTCGTGACAGTTAATGCTGGGGTGCCACAGGGCTCCGTGCTGTCGCCCACGCTGTTCCTTCTGCATATCAATGACTTGTTGCCTTTTGGCAACATTCATTGCTATGCAGATGATAGCACAGTGCACGGTTGCTATTATAAGCAATCGTCAAGCACCCGGGAGGACCCTGAGAGAAACCGGGAAAAACTTGTCGCTGAGCTCAACCATGTTTTGGAGCATATATCGTCGTGGGGCTCCCGAAACTTGGTTGAGTTCAACGCCAAGAAAACCCAGGTATGCGCGTTCAGCTCCAAAAAATCCCCATTCCTTCCACTTCCCCATCTTCAGGGTACAACGCTGACGCTGCAGGACAGGCTCAGTCTACTGGGGATGAGCATCCGGAAGGACATGAGCAACAAAGATTACATCGAGAGCGTCATCTGTACCGCGTCGCGCAAGCTTGGCATCCTGAACAAGGTGCACCGATTTTTTACTCCAGAGCTGCGATACCTGTTGTATAAAGCTCAGGTCCGAAGCAGCATGGAGTACTGTTCGCACCTTTGGGACGGCTCTGCCAATTACTTGCTCGATGCCCTAGATGGACTGCAGCGCTACGCCTTCCGTGTTGTCAACGATCCTCATGTAACTGAGCATGCGGAGTCGTTACAGCTTCGCAGAGATATAGCGTCTCTTAGCGTATTCTATCGCCTGTACCACGGTGAGTGCTCTGAAGAGTTATTCAACCTTATCCCTTCCTCTCCTTTCCATCAGCGGACCACCCGTGCCGGACTGCGTTGCCACAGTTGGACGGTCAGTTCAATACCGTCCCGCACTAAAAAGTTTGGCAATTCGTTTTTATGCCGAACCATCAAATTGTGGAACCAACTCCCGGCGCATGTATTCCCTCCCCTCTATAACATCGGGTCCTTCAAACGTAGTGTGAAGAAGCATTTGGCCAGACCGGCAAAATGATAGTGACGGAGTGAAGATATTTGTGTTTTCCATCCGTTACTCTCATCTCTGGACTGTATTCGCACTTTCCATCAGGCGCGGTGCAGTCATTTTGCCGAGTCACAATAAAAAAAAAAAAAAAAAAAAAAAAAAAAAACACTAGA
>NW_020653852.1:23509231-23525850 GCF_003589595.1 Hyposmocoma kahamanoa | reverse complement strand
CTACATTAGACGAAATTGTAGGTAAGCTTGCAGGTGCTAAGTACTTCAGTACACTAGATGCGTCTAATGGATTCTGGCAGGTATTGCTGGATGATTCTAGTTCATTGTGTACTTTTAATACACCATTTGGTAGATACAAATTTTTAAGAATGCCGTATGGTATTTGCTCTGCATCAGAGGTATTTCACAAAAAAATGTTTGAAAACTTTGACGATTTAGAGGGTGTTTGTATGTACATTGATGATTTACTGATTTTTGGGTCTTGTCAAAGCAGCCATGATAAAAACTTAATGAAAGTTTTAGAAAGATGTAGAAAAATTAATTTAAAATTAAATTTAAGTAAATGCAAGTTCGGTTTAAAAGAAATAAAGTACTTAGGTCATTTGATAACCAATAATGGCATTTATCCCGACAATTCTCATATATCTGCTATAACTAACATGCCAACACCGAAAGATAAAAAAGACGTAGAAAGATTGTTAGGCTTAGTCACGTATGTAGGGTCATTTATTCCTAGTCTTTCAGATAAAACGTTAGCTTTGCGAGAATTATTAAAGAAAGGTACCGAGTGGCAATGGTATGACAGGCAGGACAAATGCTTTTCGGAAATAAAAAAGCTTCTGTCAAGCCGTCCTGTACTGCAATATTTTGATATGAGAAAATCAATTGTACTGTCGGTAGATGCCAGTAAAACCGGTCTCGGTGCATGTTTATTGCAAGACAACCTACCAGTTTGTTACGCTTCAAAAACATTAAATAGCGCTGAACAAAAATACGCTCAAATCGAAAAAGAGCTTTATGCGGTGTTGTTTGCTTGTGAAAAATTTTATGTTTATATATATGGTAGATCAGACGTAGTGATTGAAACCGATCATAAGCCATTAATAAGTATAATGAAAAAACCGATTGTAGATTCACCCGCACGTTTGCAAAGAATGTTGTTACGGTTGCAGCGCTATACTTTTAAACTTGTTTATAAACCAGGTAAATATATGTACATCGCAGACACTTTGTCGCGAGCTCATGAGGCTGACGTTTCTACCACAAGCGCGCTGAGTCACGCTGCCGAGCACTCGTTCAGCTCAGTGCACGACGAGGTGTGTGAGGTGACGCGCGATATGATGGCACAAGCATCGCACCAATTTGATGATGTGCAACTTATAAGAATACAAAAATATACAGAAAAAGATGATGAGTTAAAATCGCTTAAACAATATATTATGAATGGGTGGCCCTCAGACAAAAATAAAATTATAAATGAGGTTAAACCGTATTGGAATTACAAGGAAAATTTAACAGAAACTTTTGGTATTGTTTGGAAGGATCAAAGAATAGTTATTCCTAAAATATTAAGAAAAGAAATTTTAAATAAACTTCATATAGGACATATGGGTTTAGAAAAATGTAAACTAAGGGCGAGAGAATCTGTTTTTTGGCCCGGGCTAAATAACGATTTACAAAACATGATTCACAATTGTGATATATGCTTATCGCACAGAAAAAAATTGTCAGAAAGAAACATTACAGCCGCATGACATTCCAGATAGGCCATGGGCTAAAGTAGGGACTGACCTATTTCATTTTAAACATAAAAATTATCTTATATTAATTGACTATTATAGTAAGTTTTTTGAAGTAGTCGAATTACAAATAACTAGCTCCGATTACATAATTGGGTGCATGAAAGACATTTTTAGTCGCCAAGGAATTCCTTGTGTTGTTATGTCAGACTGCGGACCTCAATTTTCATCACATAATTTTAGACAATTTTCATCTGAATGGAATTTTACTCATATTACTTCCTCTCCCCACTACCCACAATCGAATGGGCAGGTTGAGCGTACAGTGCAAACGGTAAAAAATATCATGCGAAAGTCGAGTGAAAATAGGACAGATTATCGACTTGCTTTTTTGGAATATTTAAATACTCCTTTGGCAGACGACATTCCATCTCCCGCAGAATTGTTACAAAGTAGAAAGTTACGTAGCATTATACCTATGTCATTAGCTCATTTGAAACCTAAAATACAAAAATGTATCCGTAACAAAATTGTAAATCGTCAAATAAAGCAAAAAATGTACTATGACCGCAACGCAAAGGACTTGTGTTCCTTGCATGTGGGACAAAAAGTAAAAATTTTGCAAATGAATAATATTTGTAAGAGGCGTTGGTTAGCTGGAACCGTTACTCGTGTATTAAGAAATCGTTCCTATGAAGTACAATTAACGACGGGAGTTACAATCATCAGAAATCGTAGACACATCATTATAGATTCGCCACAAAGACAGGACACGCCTGACTACAATTTTGATCAAGATGATATAATGTTATCTGATAAAAATGTTAACACTAATATTGAACAAAATTCTTATGTTACTCGTTCTGGTAGGCTTGTGAGGCCGCCGGATAGATGGGGATATACCCATTAATGTAATATTGTTTTCCCTTAAGTTACATAATTGTTAAAATGCTTATAAGTTTTAAAGAACAAAGGTGTTATGTTGTCAATGTATTTAATTCATGTTAGTAATTTGAAACGTTTGCGTTTAATTAACAATATCCTGAGTTAATTGTTTATTCTATAAAAATAAGTACAGCATACATTATTTACTTCAAGTCAATGAGATTAGTAATTAGTGTAATTCATTGATGCAAATTACAAATACAAGGAAATTAAATATAAACCCTTATAATATCTAATGAAATGAATGTTTGAATACTTTCTTAACAATATGGTCTACTTATTTAATGTTATAGAATAATTTTTAAATTTAAAATTAATTTCTAAATTATATGTATAATTGTGTAATTTAGAAATAAGCAATTGCATGTATGAATTTTATTTTTTTATTGTTTTAAGGAGGATGATGTGAATATAATGTTGAAGGTAGTTAATTGTAGGTACGATCAGAGTTCATAAAATAAAATCAGTCTGCATCCAACCACCGTCGTTTCATTACACTTTACAGCTCAGGCATTTTCAACAGGTACGGTCTTTTACCTAATTTTGGTGATAATTTTGTTTTAATTTTGTGTTTTAAGTAAATATTATGGGTTGGTATTATATGTCAAGTACTTTTTGTCTGGTGAAAAGTGAATCCGTAGCCTCCCCACCAGATCAGAAACACAGTAGTATGAGACGGGCTTGGTGATACAGGTCAGTGCATTGGGGCGAAATGCGCCATTTCTTTGCTTTATATCCCTGGAAGGCTTGCTTTTCTTCAGGCAACTTGTCGAACTGTGCTGACATCAACGCTAAACTCGACTAAGCATTTAGTCGAGTTTAGCGTTTGGGTATGGAGTATTACATACCATATTCTGATGTACCCAATGGTCTCCAAGTTCGGCCATAATTTAGCGCTGACTGTAGTCGTCCTGAAGCAGAAAAATACTCCGTATACTAAGCTTGGGCAGACGGTCGATTACGCAAAGCTTCGAGTACTCGGAATCTGAAGAAAGCTTTTAATAAGGCCGCCAACAAAAACGTGTTACGTATAGCCAACTTCGACCATGTACGCTGCATAGGAACCAAGCTTGCCTCTTATCCAGCAGGTAGCAAATCCTTTCGGTCCCTAGTCAAAGCGGTCGAAACTAGCTTTTGTAGCCCATCTTTACCACCTCTGCTGAGGCCGAACGGCTCGCTGGCCCATACTGCAGAAGAGAAGGCCAATCTTTTTGCCTCACTCTTTGCAGAGTTCGCATCTGGATGCCGCAGGGAACCCACTACCTGCCTTACGTCAGGCTGGCTGCACTATGACACCAGTTCGCATACGCCAAAAACAGGGATTTAGATCTCTGCGGAGTCTAGACGTGGGTCAGATGTGTAGTGTAGTATAATATATACGTATTATCCCTTGATCAATAAAGTCAGTCTTACATCGTCAGTTGTTTCACTCGCCTCACCTTATAACCTTATATGGCGACCATGTCACGTCTGAGTACTGTTCCCGGCGCGGCACCACAATCAGAGTGTAATAAAATTACGCGTTTTGTGGTTTCGTGCGCATCAAAATGTGTAACTCGCAATCTCCGAAACCACAGCAACGAGTGACTTCCCAAATTAGTTATCAAAATACGATAACCAATATCCAGGTGGAAACTCACATTGGAATGACCTCCTGGTGTATACTGGCATTTATATTTTTTTTACTGGTCGGAACAATCATCGTCGTACCCTACTGCGTGAAATGCTTTAACAAAAGGGTCGGCAGTGGAGTCGAGACAGGGGTGCTACGTACACAGAAGATCGGTTAATAGTGTACAAATAAACAACATTCCTTTCTGTGATGTGACGTTATGATAATACGGTGTGTGTGCGTGCGTGCGTGCGTGTGTGCGTGCGTGCGTGCGTGCGTGCGTGCGCGCGTGCGTGTGTGTGTGATGTGTTCTTGTGAAAAGTGACTATAGTGAAATTTAAAAGGCGTAAATCGCCATGAACATTTATGTAGGTACGTTGTTATTATGGCGGAAAAAATGCGATAATTTTGACATTTTAATATAAGAATTTTTTACTCAAATAACGATACTGTACATTTAGAATGAATAGCTATTCTATTTTTTTACATTTTTAGGGCAACTAACAGCAAGGCATATAACTAGTTACAAATATAAATATAGATGGCCAATTACAAGTTTCCACCGATAAGTTAACTGTACACAAACACTGAGAAGAAAAAAAAGGAAAAGAATTGATAGAGAGATTCTAACTTGAATTGACCTTTTACGCAAAGAATGAAAAACCTGATTACAGAATAATCGCTTAAGTTCGTCCGGTGAAGTATTAAAAAAGTCAACATCGTGCTGCCTCGCCACTCTGTTATGAAGTAGGAATTTTGGCTATACTTTACTTTCGCTAAAGGAACATGTAGTACGCTAGGATGTCAAAATGAAGTCACTGGAACACGTAAACCAATGTTACTGAGAAGCTCAGGACAGTCGACCGAGCCACTTGCTATTTTAAGTAAATACAGGACATCAGCCATCCGCCTTCTTTCATGTAACGAGAGCATATGAAACTTTTGGCACCGCTTATAATAGTCAGAAACTGCAAATAGCGTAAAAAACGTTTCTGAATTCTCTCAATTCGCGTTTCGTATGTATAACAGGGATTCCATATTTGAGAGGCCTATTCTAAATGACTACGCACATAGACACAGTAAAGTATTTTAAAGGTTTTTATAGAGTTGAAGTCCTGTGTAAAGCGCTCGGTACTATAATGCATATGGTATTATAAAACCGAGCGCTTTAGTTGCTTTATTAACAATTTCATTAATATGAACGTCAAAAAGTAATTTGCTGTCAAAGGTTATACCGAGGTCCCGTGTAGTACTTACTCTAGTGATGTTAATGTCTAAAAGTTTATAGGAAAATATTATAGGGTCAGATGTACGAGAGAAAGTACAGACATAGCATTTAGACACATTGAGGTCCAGTTTATTTAGGTTGCAGTAGTTTTCAAATCTGGAAAGATCTTCTTGAAGTCGCTGCGCGTCTCGAGACGCTTTAATCGGAAACATTACTTTCATGTCATCTGCATACAAAATCCTTTTAGCCTAAATGAAACATAATGAGATATCATTGATGAAAATATTGAAGAGCAATGGGCCCAGCAACAAGCCTTGAGGAATGCCGGAAGGTATTGCCATAGAGGAGGCATATCCATTCAATACAACAGTCTGTCATCTCTCTTTTACATAAGAAGAGAAATATCTAAACAGGTTTCCCTTTATACCAATATTTTGAAGTTTACGCAGAAGTACAGTGTGATCAATGCGATCAAAGCATTTGCTGTAATCAGTATAGATTACATCCACTTGAGATGGTTCGGACATGTGTTTAGCCAGAAAGTCACTACACAAAATAAGGTTACATGTAGTTGATCTGCCCCTCAGGAAACCATGCTGCCTTGGACACGGTGCATGCTTAATAGACGCGTAAACCTAATTGTAAACGATCTTCTCCAAATGTTAGCAAATAAACACATATTTGAAATGGTACCTAATTATCTACTATGTCCTTTGGCCCTTTCTTGTGTATGGGCGTAATGTACGCAGATTTCCTGATTTCAATTCGGTACAATACCTTCAGTTAGTGATCGACTAAATAGTTTACAAAGAGGGATGCAAAGAGATTTAGAGCATCTAGAAATAAATATTGCAGGGATATTATCTGGGGCGGCTGACTTGTTCAAGACTTCAACAGTCTATATACTTCTAACGCGTTGACTTCTATGTCACCTATTACCGAGGAGTTTACAGTGTCACTAAGTGCGCAGTTAGTTTCAGGGCTATGCGAGAAAGTTGAATGAAAGTAATCACTGAACATATTACATATGACTTCCTTGTTACCAAATGTGCGCTGCGCATATTGAAGTGTAGCTGGATATGTGTCATTTTGATTCTTTAATTTCACATCAGACCAGAACGGTTTGTGATTAGTAGTGATATTTTCTTCAACATTCGCGATGTACTTTTCAAACATTGCTTTTTCTAGAATCTTTGCACGATCTCTTAAAGTGACAAAGGATTGAAAGTTATTCCGGTTACTATATTTTCTATACTTCGAATGATATTTATGCTTTTCTTTTAAAACTTTTATAAGAGGCCTCCCAAACCATGGAGTATAGTTAGACGACGAAGTAACTAATTTAGAAGGTACAAATTTAGTACAAAGATCATTCAGCATACCGTAGAAATACGAGACAGCATCATTCAGTGATCCGCAATGCAATTCGATATTCCAATCAAACGCATTGAGTTTAGAATTGATAGAATCGTAATCCCCGGAGTGATAGAAATATTTTGTATAGGGCCGCGACTTAAGAGGATGGATTTGTACAAAGTTCGCGGAAACTGATAAAGCAGGATGATATGGATCCTCTGGTACTAAAGGATTTGAACAACGAATTACCGAAACTTCACTATTAGAAAATACTAAATCTAAAATTTTACTTTTATTATTACTCATAAAATTGTATTGCGGTAAACTACTTAAATTAATTAAATCAAACAAATGTATTTGAACGGAACCCCTAATACCCTCTGGAACAAAAGACCTGTAGACCGTCTCGTCAGACAACCACGACAAGTTGGGCATATTTAAGTCTCCAATAATTACAAACTTATCGCAAGAATTATTTAAAACAATATCAGAAAGGTGCTCTGAAAATAATGCCAGTTGGTTAGGTAACGAGTTACCTATATTTTGATAGCAAATATATACCGTACTTAAGTTTAGTTTTAACGCTACCTTCGGCTTCTGGTGTTGAAGCGAGAGTTACTCACAAATCTACAGCGTTAGAGCACCAGTCAGCGCGAACGGCAGCAGTGAGCTATTTACGTATAGCAATCAAAACTCCACCACCCAAGGATTGTTGAGTATGAGTATAATTCCGATCGCGTCTCCAAACCATGTGCCGATCAAATCATTAGTCAAGTACGGTCAAATCATAAGTTTACAAATTCCATTCCATAAACAAAGGCTACGTATAAACGGAATCGGTGAAAGTGTATATTCGAACGGATTTGTTTATTTAAAATTGAATATAAAAGTACTTGTTTTCGAACATAAATTTTACGAATTTGAAAGGACATTTACCTAGTAACACAGATGGAATTTTGGGACAAGATTTCCTTCAGAAATACAAATCAGTTTTGGATTTTCAATTACATACTATAAACTTGACCACAAAGAGCGGAAAATCGGTGTCACTGAAACTTCAATATATCGATAGTCGTAATTATTCATTTTTGACAGTACCAGCCCGAAGCTAAACTTTTCACAATTTTGATACAAACATTTTAAAGGACTGCGTCGGAAACTCACAAGAATTTTTCAGCGGAGTTTACATACAGCTAACACCATAAGAAGGCCGAAAAATGGAAAAATACCCTATAAGGCATGAATACGAGACATGAAGACGTAACACTAAATTATTTTAACTTATATACTACAAAACTAAGTGATTATTATTATTTAATAAACCCACATTAAATGCTGAAAGGGTCAAACAATTGCTTTCACTATTAAAATTAGATAGTTTGAATGATGAAGAGCAATAGTCAATCGTAAATATTTGCGCTAAATTCCCCGACGTTTTTACCTGGCGACAAATTAACAACTACATCCTTACATGAGTTCCGGTGCAGTTTATTTCACAACACTCGATCTGTATCAGGGTTGCTATCAAATTAATTTACATAAAGACAGCCGTCCATACACTGCATTTACAAATTCTAAAAACCAATATCAAATGGTTGATTTTTATGGACTGCGGACTGTGAAAAATCATTCCAAGAATTAAAGTAGGCTCTCATAAGCCCTCCAGTCCTTCAGTATCCTGACTTTTCGAAAAATAACGAATTTCTATTGCAGACCGACGCATCTGGAATAGCTATAGGTTGGTTATTATGCCATGGGGATGGTAGACCTGTGGCTTACGCAAGTCGCAGTTTAAATAAAGCCGAAAAGAATTATCCCACTATCGAAAAAGAATTACTGGCGATAGTGTGGAGTATAAAGTATTTTCGACCTTATTTATACGGCAGAGGGTTTAAAATACAAACAGACCACAGACCACTAGTATATTTATTTGGGATGCGTAACAATTCCGATTACAATTAGAAGAATATAACTTTGTAATAGAAAACACAAAAGGTGCGAAAAATTCCACAGCCGATGCTCTATAAAGAATAATATTAAGTTCGGAAGATTTAAAGCTAATGACTGAACGAACAGTGAATGTGATGACAAGGGCACAAGCGAAAAGGATGCAAGAAAGTAAACAGGTGCAACACAAGCCAAATTTTACAGCCATTAATCATTCCCAACTCTCGAGGCCTGATCAACCAAGAGCAGGGGAAATAATTAAAAAACCGAAAAATTTGGTGGAATTAGGGTTAATAAAAAAAAATTAAGTTAGACAAATTTGAAAGAGAAGGGTTAGTATCGGATAAATCGTATTATTTTGTCTGGATTAGTATCGGATAAATCGTATTATTTTGACTATGTGGCAAGCAAGTAAAGTATTTTCCTCAGTAGATTTTCTCGATCATCAATCACGCTAGACGTATTGGTGAGAGACTTATCTAATTTATGTAGGAAATTAAGAAATAGAAGAAGTGTACATTATAAAATATGAAAGTAACGAAGAGTTTATTGCAGGGATAGTTAATGAAATAAACGCAAGCACACAATGGTCCGGACCACTATAAAGTAGGTAATTACTTGTTAGTGAAAAATCAAGGGAATCAAACAGAAAAGGTATATTTGGGTCCGTATTTAATAATCAAAGATTTAGGTTGCAACATAGAAATTTTGAAAGATTGTAAAGAAGTAATCGTTCATAAAAACCGCACTAAACCTTATACAATGTAATGATAAAAAATATAGTTATGTAATAATAACGTACTTTGTTGTCAATTTATAATAAATACCATGGAGTCAATTTACGATTAATTAAAAAACAAAAATGTAACGACTGTATAGCCAATTCAATTTAGAATTAATTTATAAATAAAATGTAGCGACTATATAGCCAATATTTACTTTTGAATTAATAAGTTAATGTTCGTATTATTATAGTTTCAATTAATTAATGGTGTATTCTAAGTAGCATATAATAATATAATATTATATATTCTTTATTGCATCAAAAAAAACAAACAACAAGAAAAAATCTGTGAACAAAAGTAAGCAAAGGTGGACTTATCTCTAAAAGAGATCTCTTCCAGTCAACCTATGGTGGTGAGAGCGTAAGTTGTAAGCGGGCAACAGCGTGCAAGATAGAGAGGGTGAAATACTATAAACTATCGAATAAATTTGTATAAATACCGATACACACATAAGTATTATAAATAAATACAATAAATAACGTATAATAAATAGCATCATCATAATATATATAGATATATATAAATATATAATAATAAAAAAAAAAAAAATAATTAAGAAACAATAAGATGATTACGAAGAAAGTTCTGCAAGAAAGTGCGCTTTCAAACTTTTCTTGAAAGAAGCAATCGACGGGCTCGCCTGGATGTGGGAAGGGAGTTTATTCCACAACTGCACTGCACGACAAGAAAAGGAGTTAAAAAAGAAATTAGTATTGCAGCTGGGTTGAACGAGCGTCTTAGTGATGCAGGGACGTCTAGAGCGGGTGGGAGGGGGCAGCAGCTGGAACCGGGAACGAAGGTAGGGTGGGGAGTTAGGGTCACGAAGTATATTATAAATAGTGGACAGGATATGCACATCACGGCGAAGACGAATTGGGAGCCAATTTAACCGAGCACGAAATTCGGAAACATGATCATATTTACGGAGACCGAAAATAAACCGAATAGCCAGGTTTTGTAAGCGCTCTAATATTTTGATTTATACATTCAAATGTATTAAATATTAAAATCTATTTACTTAACGATAATTTTATTTTATTATTCCCTCCGGGGAAGATGTGGTGTAGTGTAATATATACGGATTATCCCTTGATCAATAAAGTCAGAATTGCATCGTCATTCGGTTGTTTCACTCGCAAATCTCGAAACCTTATAGATTGAATTCCAGCAATAGTCCTACGTAATTGTGCGCCTAAGTTGTCTCCTGGTCTCACACGCCTGTACCGCCTCTCACTTGAGACTGGTGTAGGTCTCAGGTCGTGGAAACTTGTAAAGGTGTAACCTGTGCCGAAAGAAGAACGCAGAGCTGACCCTATCAACTATAGACCTATCTCAGTCACTTGCATACTCTGCAAGACTATGTAACGTGTACTCAACAACCGTCTCCTGTCGCGCCTTGAAGACAACGACCTCCTCAGTGATCGCCAGTACGGATTCCGAGGAGGGCGATCTACTGGGGATCTTCTTGTGTATGCCTGTCACATATGGAGCCAGGCTATAGAAAAGCAAGGCGAAGCACTTGTAATGTCTTTGGACATTTCTAAATCCTTTGACAGGGTCTGGCACGCAAGCCTTTTAAGCAAGCTTATGGGCTTCCCTCTGACTTGGCATTTGGATTTCGTATTTTTTGAGGGAACGGTCGATTCGAGTGGTATTAGAAGGCTACTCTTCCGAACATCGGACGATTGATGCCAAAGTTCCTCAGTGTTCCGTACTGGCTGCAACTCTCTTTCTGCTGCATATCAATGACATGTTAATTCCAGGTACCTTTGCGTATGCTGATGATAACACAGTTGTAGGTTGGTACTTGATCAATGCAAGAGTCAGTGGAGAGGACATCCAGTCTTGTCGAGACTCCATGGTTAATCGTTTGGATTTAACACCTGAGGCTGTCTGCGATTAGGGCGATGCCAATCTTGTCAAAACGCTAACAAAACTGTTGTGAGAATTATTGTAACGAATTTTATCATAAAAATGTCATAGTAAAACTGTATAACGAAATTATCACAGCATTAAGCGAGTCTGCGAGCTCTAGTAAAACAATAATGCGACGTACAACCTGTAAAAAATATATAGGATAGAATAAATATGTCAAGGGTGCGCACAAGGAGGCCAGACTGAAGTTCGGAACTTGGTTGTCATGTGGGAAACCTGTAAGTGAACGAGAATACGAAGAAATATGTGAAAGTCGAAGTTTTTAAATGTCACCTCGCCTTAAATGGTTTCAAAATCATCAAAAACGACTAGAGATGGATGAAATCGCGAGTACTCACACAAAAGGATTCCTGTAAGTTTTGGAAAAAGACAAATAAGTTGATTAGTCGGCCTGGGCTTCATGTGAGTATCGACGGGATTAGCAATGCGAGAGGTATAGCTGAAAAGTTTAAAAAACTTATATGTAAAGTCTCCTTCAGGCGCTACGCAGTCTGTGTTTAGTACAGCGGTGCCCGGTGATGCAATAAATATAAACTAAAAAGGCGAAGGCTATTCAGTCTATGTCAAGTGGCAAGTCTCCCGGGCACGACGGGCTTAGTATTGAACACTTGCGGCGTGGCGATCCACACATATCGCGAGCGCTTGCACTTCTTTATAACCTTTGTATTAGTCACTCATTCTTGCCCTCATGAAAACAATGGTAGTATGTCATAAAAATAAAACTGGAAATCATCTGACATAGGAAATTACAGACCTATCTCACAGGCGACTACTAGTGGCTAAAGTGCTTGACAGCCTGTTTAACGCAGTTAAATAAATACGTCTCCCTTCATGATAACCAGTTCTACATAGGGCGCACTATAAGTTTTTGGAACTGGCCACTTACAGAAACAATATTTAAAAAGTAATTACAACATTTGAAAATGGAACTCTTTGTAGCTGTAGAATACAGTTTGTTTCATCTGACTGTCACTTGTTTTTACATTGTGGCGTCATTTTAGAAATTTAGTTGTCTACATCACCATGGATTTAACTAGTGAAAATTTTCGTAGTACGATTTTCTACGATTTTAAGTGTAATTTAATAGTTCAGCGGAGCTTCGCTCGGCTTCAAACTGCTTTTGGCGATGAAGCACCATGCAAGACGACTGCCTATTTATAGCTGGTTTGCCGAATTGAAACGCAGTCGTGTGAATCTCAGTGACGAATTTCGTGATGGGTGCCCGTCCACTGCTGTGAACAATAAAAACATCGATGCTGTGCGCCGTATGATCAAAACAGACAGGCATGTGACATACCATGAGATTCGGGAGTCAAATACAATCAATACTACACAAACATTTGGGTGCGAAAAAGCTGTGCTCTCGGTGGATACCACACAATTTGATTGAGGCTCACAAAACGGATCGCACCACTTGGTACAATGCCATGCTTACCATATTCAACGAAGGGGCGTCAAATTTGGTGTGGGACATAGTAACAGATGACGAAACATGGATTTATAGTTATGATCCCAAAACAAAGCAGCAATCGAGCGTATGGGTCTTTCGAGATGAGCCGAAACCAACCAAAGTGGCGCGCGTTCTAAGTGCCTTTAAGCGGATGATTGCTTCTTTTTTAATAAAACTGAACACGTGCCTACTGTTGCTTTGGAGAGTCGTTGTACCGTGAATGGTGATTGGTACACGACCATTTGTTTGCCGGAAGTTATTGACAAACTCCGTAAAAATAACCGTAAACTCCGTATCATCTTGTACTACGATAATGCCAGTTCTCACAAGGCCAGACAGACAAATTATTTTTGAAGGTGAACAACGTTGACCTTATGAGCCATCCCGCGTACAGCCCCGACCTGCCACCTTGTGACATTCATTTGATTCCAAAAATTAAGAACCAGTTACGCGGTCAACTATTCTTTACCTGACGAGGCTGTCGAAGAGTATGAAAAATATGTTTCAGAGATTGTCACGGAAGAGTCAAAGTCAAAGTCACAGTCAAAGATTATTTATTCCATAGGTAAAATAAATTTACACTTGAAAACGTCACATTTAAGCTACTAGCTATTCACTACGCTGACCTCCCTGAGAAGAACGAGCAAGAAACTCTAGGGATTGCTCTTTTCAAATAAACTTAAATGCTATGGAATACACTTTGAATCAAATTTGTGTGGATTCTGGATCCACGTCGTCTTTCCATACACCTTTATCTAACACGTAGTCTTCAATTTTGTAATATGATTTTTCGATCAAAATATTTTTAATGTAGTTTTTAAACTTAGGAAATGATAAACTTAATATATGCTCTGGAATCTTATTGTAAAAACGTATACAGTTCCTCGTAAAAGAGTTGTTTACCTTGGTTAAACGAAATCGTGGTACCATGAGTTTGGATTTAGCTCTAATATTAATATTATGGATATCTTCTTTCTAATTGAAATAATGTATATTTTAACGGGCATATAAAATATTTGAGTAAATGTACTGTGATGCCACAGTCATGATACCAGCTCCTTAAACTTTTCTCTGAGAGAAACCCGAGAGCCTAGACGGTACACAGAACGAATCGCTCGTTATTGCAATACAAATATGGTTTGAATATCTGCCGCTTTACCCCACATGAGAATCCCGTAGGACATTATACTATGGAAGTAACTAATGTAAACTAGTCTAGCAGTACTAACATCGGTAAGCTTACGTATTCTGCGGACTGCGTATGCAGTGGAGCTTAATTTGCTGGCCAGGGAAGATATATGTGGAAACCAGTGAAGTTTACTATCTAAGATCACTCCCAAGAAGACTGCTTTATTAACAAAGTCTAACTTTTCTCCGTTTATTTCTATGCTTGGACTAGTCGATTTTATGTTAGGTAATTCAAATTTAACACATTTTGTCTTCTTGGCACTAAGCAATAAATTGTTAGCATTAAACCAATAAATTACCTTAGAGAGGGTTTCATTAATATAGTCATAGTTAATGTCATGTCTGTCTGTTTAAAAATCAAGGATGTGTCATCAGCAAACAACACTATTTCGCAATGGTCCTTAACAAAGAATGGCAGATCATTAATATAAATAAAAAATAAGAAAGGCCCAAGTATTGAGCCCTGCGGAACACCCATTTTTACCGGTGAACCCAAAGAAGTCACAGCATTTATGTCTACTCTCTGAATTCTACCGTTGAGATATTACGAGACAAGTTTCGACGCCTTGCCATTTACACCGTAATGTTCCAGCTTCCTAATAAGAGTAATATGATCAACGCAATCAAATGCCTTTGAGAGGTCACAGAAAACACCAATAGCGTTCTGGGACCTTTCCCAAGCATCAAAGATGTGTTTTAGTGACGCTACCCCCGCATCGCTAGTCGATCTACCTCTAGTAAACCCGTATTGTTCACTATGAAAAATATGATTCCTACCAAAATAGGACAATAACTGAGTCAGCATAACCTTTTCGAATATTTTACTTAAAGCTGGTAAAATTGAAATGGGCCTATAGTTGCTAGGATATATAGGATAGGATACCGCTTTTGAATAAGGGAATAACCTTGATGTATTTCAAAACACCTTCGTCAACGCACCTATTGAAAGCTTCAGCTAAATGTGGGGAAATTAGATCAATAACTGAGTCTATAACTTTAGTTGATATGCCCCAGAGATCTTCAGTTTTTTTAACATGTATTGATTTAAAAAGCTTTTATGATGTCTTGTGGATTAACATGACGGAAATTAAATAAACTGCCACAAACGTTAACATTTTCCTTTAGGAGATCAATAGCAAGTGAAGGGGAGGAATTTAATGATTCTGTTGTGTTCACAGCAATTTCCGAAAAGAACGATTCAAAAGCTTGGGCTACTTTATCTTTAGATTTTATAAGTTCTGTCTAATTCTAAAACTATATCTCTATCGTGTTGTTTAACCCTGCCTGACTCTTTATTTATTATGCTCCAAGTAGTTTTAGATTTATTTATCGATTGTCTAATTTTGTCGCTGTGAAACTTAACCTTAGCAGCTACACATAGGTACTTTTTTAAATATTTTTGAATAAATTCTAACATATTCTATGAAATTGGAATTAGTATTATAAGTTTTCATAGCATATAGCTCATACAAACGAGACCTACTCTTATGAATACCTACTGTTGTTCAGTCGTTGAATTTAGTCTCTCTATGGAAAGTGAATGTTTTCGATTTAAATATATTATCAAATTCATTTTTAATTAAACCAAATATTGTGCTATATAAAGTGTTTGAAACCTCTGGTATATGGGGTAGGGAATTTACACTATTGCCGATATTATTTTGAAATCTAATGATTCGTTCTGTGGTAATCGGTCAGCAGAGAAATTGGTCTATCTTCTTGCTCATTTTACAATTAAAAGAAGCCAATTGGCCACTGTGGTCTTAAGATCAGACCTCCTCCTCAAGCGAAGCGCACAGGTGGTTTTACGACTCGCCCCGATCTTGTCCACGTTACTTGGGGGTTTGAAATGGCTTCTTTGCTCTCGTTCAAAATGTAAGCTGGTTTCAGACGGTCAATTGAGATAACAGCTTGACGTCCTGGTAATTGGATTGTGAACATCTTGTTGCCTCTTTTTAGTACAGGATACGGTCCATCGTAAGGCGGTTGCAGCGGCCTTTTCACAGCGTCAACACGTACGAATACATTTTCGCACTGCTGTAAGTCAGGGTGTACGAATGGGACTTGTTTGTTGCTGTGAGGTTGTGCGGGTACGGGCTTGAGGCTGCTGATGGTACGGCGGAGGCTTGACACGTAATCGTGGTCCATACGTGGTACGTCAGCGCTTGCTTCCGTGAAAAAATCGCTTGGCAGCCGTAGGCACTGGCCGTATGTGAGCTCGGCGGCGCTGACTTGTGTGTCGGTTCGCAGAGCGGCGCGTAAGCCAAGCATGATGGTAGGTAGCTCGTCGATCCAGTGCTTGTTAGGTGTTAGTCTTTGCTTTCAGTGCTGCCTTCATTGAACGGTGCCAACGTTCGACTAGTCCGTTGCTCTGCGGGTGATATGATGTCGTTCGAATCTTTTCTGCGCCTAGTATTTTTGTAAGGGCAGAGAATAGTTCACTTTCGAATTGCCTTCCTTGATCCGTTGTTATTTTCGTAGGACATCCGAATCGTGCAATCCAGTTTTCGTAGAACATCTTTGCGACTGATGCGGCGGTGACATCGTGTGTTGGAATCGCTTCCGGCCACCTTGTGACACGATCTACCATTGTGATAAGGTAGCGGTAATCCTGCGGTGAGGTGGGGAGTGGTCCAACTATGTCGACGTGAAC
>NW_020653852.1:23474191-23484231 GCF_003589595.1 Hyposmocoma kahamanoa | reverse complement strand
ATCTTGTTTACCAGTTCAAACAATAAACGATTCTGATTCTGATTCTGTTTCACTGTAAACATAATTACCCTATCACCCTCCAAATTAAGGAAGCTCTGCACCGATGCCAATGTGCAGGAATCGAGGTAACTTTGGCCTGGATTCCTGGCCACAGCGGGATCAGCGGCAACGAAGTGGTGGACGCGTTTGCAAAAGAAGCAACAAGAATTGGCATGTGCAAATATAATAAGTGCTTCCCCAGAGATTTACTCGCCATAACCAAACCCCAAATGCTAGCCCCTTAGTCAGAATTGTGGCAGGAGTCACGACAAATCGTCGGTAAACACTACGGTAACCTGCAATCAAATTTGCCCACTAAGCCCTGGTTTTTTAAATACCGCAATTTGTCTAAAAATGTCACCTCCATAATTATACGTTTGCGCAATGTTTGCACCCCGGTTCTTTGCGCAAAATAAGAGTCAGAGATCACTCTCTGTGCGAAGGCGGCCTAGAGGAAGGCAACTTGGAACAATCTTTTTTAATTGCCCTAATATGTATATGTTAATATATAATAAATTATATGTTAATGTCCCGCTTTATAAGTTACTATCTCCAAAATTCCCCCGCCCCACTAACTTATATAACCTCTTAACTTTAGTGTTTGTCCCCATTTTTCTACCCTATGTAAAGTCATCCAGATAAACAATATATACTTATACATTTGTGTTACATGTTTGTGATATCTTTTGTTTTAGATTCTCCGATTCCGTAACTCTTGGTCACGGGTTCGATTGCCAGTAGAACCAATTTGGGAAATGAACTTTTCTAAAATGGCTTTGGCCCAGGTGTTCTGGGTAGTGCCGCGGAGTGTATTCCGTAAGTCTTGGTCGTGGATTCGATTCCCGGTAGAACCAATTTGGGAAACGAATTTTCCTAAAATGGTTTTTTGCTACTAGGTGTACCGGGTAATACCGCGTAGTGTATTCCGTAGCTCTTGGTCCCGGGTTCATTTCCCGGTAGAATCAATTTGGGAAATGTACTTTTGTCTCCTCTGTTACCAACCACCTGGTCTCAAACTAGGGCACTCCCTGTACTCCTTATGAGTGCCAGAGAAACTGAATCCAAGCGTGGGCATTACCAGAAACCCAGACCACACCAAGTTCAGGAAGTCCATTTGAAAAATCTGTTGTACCGGGAATCAAACCTAAGACCAAGGGCAACGGAATTCACTCCGCGGCACTACCCAGAACACCTAGGCCTTCTCTTCCAGAACACCTAAACCTTCTCATATTTGCATGTATATTACATATTCCATACTTCACCTTAGACTTATTTTTTATATTGGCATAACTATATTGTCTAGTCTTTGTTAGTTATTAAAAAAGATGCAATGTAAATATAACGAAATAACTAATTTAATTTAAAACTAAAATATAAAAACAAATATATATATAATATATATATACATATAGTATACAGCGTGTCCCAAAATTCAACGATAAGCGGGCGCTGGAGGGTGGACCTGCGCATGAGGAAAAATAAGAAATAAAATTTATATCATTTTTTTTAAATTACGATAAAAAAATTGTTATTCTTCGAAAATTTACTCCCTTAATGATATTTTAAATCACCACGACCACAATTTTTCAGATATTTCTGATGTATTTATTTTAACGGCCACCTAAGTAGTACTGATGTCTACCACAACTCTTAAAATTCCCAGAATGCCTGCAATTTTACAAAAAAATCCATCAAAATATTTTTTTTCCTTGAAATTTTGAAATATTTTTACCTGCAGTCGACTTTCACTCATCGTTTTGTAAAAAAAAAGTACGGACACCACAAATTAGAGAGAGAAAGATAGCGAGAGATATACGTTAGAAAGAGATAGATAGATGCCCTTTGTTGAATAACAATAAAGCAGGTACTTAAAAAAAATGTTGCAAAAAATATTCGTACCATTTTTAAGAAAGACTAAAATTCTAAATTATTGTTCTTATTTATAGTAATCACTTTTACTATTTGCCGAAAATAGGTTTTTGTTGCTGAAAAATGTTGAATAAATCAAAACAAATGGTATTTCTTCATTTAATTTATTTATTGCAAAATTAACATTATAGTAAATGTTCACCAGCATTAATACATGCACGACATCGCCTTTAAAATGATCGTTTTATATATCGTGCATATCTTCTACCGTTGATATGAGCCGCAGCTTGATTGACTTGAGTGATGGGTTTTGCGTAAATCCTGTCTTTGAGACAACCCCAATAGAAGAAATCCAGGGGGTTTAGGTCGGGTGAACGGGGTGGCCATAAGATAGGACCAAGTCGCCCGATCCAACGCCCAGGATATTCTTGGTTTAAGTATTCTCGCACAGGACGGGCGTAGTGAGCTGGGCAACCATCATTTTGAAACCACATGTTTTGTACATCACTTAAGGGGATGTCTTCTAATAATTCTTGCAAATCATTTTGTAAAAAGTTCAAATAACTATCACCATCTAAGTTTCCTTGTAACTCAAAGGGCCCAATCACTTTTCCATTTAATATGCCTGTCCATAGGTTAACCTTGAATTGATATTGGGATTTGTCTTGTCTCATCAGGTCGGATTTTCATTGCTCCAACTATGTAAATTGTGAAGATTTAAATAGCCATCTTTCTTGCAGGTTGTTTCGTCCGACCATAGAACTTTGTCTAGGAACTGGGGATCTTCCCGGTGTTTTTGCAGCATGACACGGCAAAATGCGATCCGTAGGGGGTAGTCCCGAGGCAATAACGTCTGCACTCGCCTATAGTGATATGGGTGGAGCTTGTGACGTTTCAGAATTCGATGTGCCGTACTTTTTAGGATTCCCGTAGCTGCTTCTATGGCACGTTCTGAGGTAGTTGCATCAATGTTTATTTCATTGAGAACTTCTTCATCGCATTCCGATTTCGGTCTTCCAGCGTTTCTTCTGGCAGATGGAAAATGACCCTCCGAAAACGCTCGATGCACATTCAAAAATACTCGATAATCCGGGCATCTTTCAGTGTTTGGGTACCTTTCTCGATACAATCTGCTGGCAGCGTTAGCATTGCACCGACATTCTCCATAAATGAGGTGCATGTTAGCGTATTCCACCGGTGTGTATGATAGCGGCATGATAAACGATAATCAGTTCAAAATACGCCAAAACTCCAATTCACAGTCCAAAGTGATGCCAGGTCAATTTAGTTTGCAGATCACTTAAATCCAGTCCAATAAGCCAAGCCAAAAGTCGTTAGTACGAGAGCTACGCACGGTGATTCACGCTCCATACTAAGGCGGTCATAAATACGTAACTCCGAAATTATTATTATTTTTTTATTTTATTACGTTAAAATATGATTAGGTAAACGTAAATTAATAAAATTATACATTTTAAAAAATATTTGACAATATTTAGGTGTAAAAATGTCTCGCAGTAATTTTGTTTTTAGACGATGTATCTAAAACATTTTATACTGCGACTTTTAATGGTAAAACTGTGCAAATAATGATTATTTGTATTAACAATAACCACAAATGAATAAATTAAAACAATAAAAATACATAAAAAAGTTCATTTTACAAAATACAAACAAAACACAAATTATACCAAAATACATTAAATCTCAACAATATTAACTTTAAATACATAACAAGTCTAATACAGCTTTTGACAGTACACCTTTTTTTTTAACAGGTAACTTTCGTAGACCTGTTATGAAGGGATCTGAATGAAGAAGCAGCCTATTTACTAAATCTGTGTTGGTCACAATGCGACTCATTTTACGCGTATGATTTTTTCTAAAAGACTTGATGTATTTGTTAGTCGCTTCAGCTGCTTCTTCAGACAACTCTCCGATTGACAACAAACCGTAATCTATAACATTAGCACCATGAATTAGAACTTTGTGAACGGAAGCAGGCATGTTATACCACGGATACTCGGCAACTAACTGCCGAGCCGTCTCTAAAGCGAACTCTTCGAAGTTCGTCTTATTAATATTATATCCCGAATTTAAACATTGAAGGATGATCCAGCAACGATCTAGGAGATCCTTCTTGATCCCAGTAATTTCAGCGGAAATTTCTGAATTCGAGAAAAACCGCCTGGCTGTATTACCATCGTTTGATGTTCCGCTTCCGCCACTTTTAGGCTTATCCACTATAAGCCCTAATCTTTCTCTAAATTGAGTCTGAACATATGATTTTTTTGCAGCAACAAGCATTTTGTCATTAGCGGACCTAGCTTGCCATTTCCTAACATCTAACTTGTACGCGACATGAACAAAATATTCAAAAAAAACGTATTAACGCGTGAAGAGGTGATAAACCAAATTCATATTTACTCTCATCGACTTCCTTATTTAAACATTCGTCAATTTTGTTCATTTCACTGGGCAAGGCGTTACAAATAAAACATTTTGATGAAGAAACACCACTAAGTGCATTACACACTTTACCATCTACCATAGTAAGTTGCAAACAATGAGTAATGCGATATTCGCGATCTTCTTCCTTGAAAACAGTAGGCTGCAAGTTCCTTATTTTATCTTTAAAATGAGCTTCTTCCTCAACTGACACTGCAGTCGATTCCTTCAAATATCGGAGGCGTATAGGACGACAGTATCGAGTTGATGAAGGACGAGGATTTTTCCACAAAACTACTGAATTTTCTTTGTTATCTGTTGTCAAAACAAGCTGAAGTGGCACATACGAAGTAACAAACAGGCTACTGTCTTCAAGAGTGGAGTCAGAAAAACACTGTTTATATTCTGAATGCCCTGTACTGCCATCGAAACCCCATTTCCCTATCAAAGATATCTTATCTAGAGACTCATTAGGTACACTATCCAAAACATCTTTTTGAGACTTGAGAATCCGATTGGCAGTATGGTCTAATAAACTTTGAAGTTCGACTTCGGCGGATGATTCTGTAACAGTAATATCTGAAGGATAACAGTGTTTTTTAGATTCCACGACACTTTGGTAAGATGGGAAAATGGTTTTTGAAAACTTATTGTCTATAAATTTCTTTACTAATATATATTGATGTCGAGTTAACTGAGCTTCAACAATGAGCGATAAAACTTCGCTAGAATCGATTTCAGGACAAGACAAGCTATCGGACGCATTGAGCAATGACTGTACAAGAGAAGGGTCTTGGTTAGACAAACTAGCCAATCTTCTCCTTTTTGTACGTTTACTGGTGTCGTCAAAGTTAATTCTCGGACGGCCATGCGATGAAGAAGTTGATGGTTTAACTTCGTCAAAGCTCTGAGATACACGTAACTCAGTTCGCTGTACATCAATATTTTCAACGACATGCAGCCAATCTGAATATTTTTCTAAGAATTTAGATCTAGTACGATTCGACTTTGCCCAGTAGTGGGAAATTCGTTTACAAATATTCTTAATTTTAAGGCTTAAAGTCTCTAAATCAATATTTTCGATGTCGTCAGAAAGGGATGATGTTTCGGTCAAAGTGCTCAGGACGTGTTGCATTTTTTCATTTGGATTACCCACTTTAGAGTGCCAAATATCAAAAATTGTCATCCTCGATACAGAACATTTGAAAAATGTACCTAAAACAATATGAAAGCTGAACTTAAAAAAAAATTAAAAATACAATACTATGGACATGCATACTTTGACACCCCTTTAAGCCAAGAAGAGGCAGCAAGATGCAAATGAAACTTATAGCTCTTAATAAGGACATACTCCTTATTCAAAAACCATATACCTCAGGTGCAGCTCAGCGCAGCCAAAAGTTGTAGGTCTAAAGGAAATTAAGTTATGCCAAAAATTTTCACCAAAAAACTGCCTTCAATAAAAAAATTATATAAAAAAAAATATGCATAAAAAAAATTAAAAAAAAATGATAATAAAAGTACATACCATGCTCTTGGATCTCCATGCTTTCACAACACGTAAACACTTGATTTGGAATAGTGACACTCAAAAACAAAGTGATTAAGTTTCGATGACTCACACGTGGTGATAATTAGTCTCGCGATGCGCTCACTTCCGATGCACAAAAGTGAATGATAACGTGACCTAATTACATTGATATTTATAGTTTTTGGAAGCTTGTTAACTAGTTACTAACTTAGTGAGTTGATCTAACCGGGATAAGCCAATGATTTTTTTTGATTTATGGCCTATGGGGGAATCACAGTGCTACGTCAATTGATTACGGAAAGGTGCGCAGTAAACAAAGGAGCAGAGCGTACTGACTTGCTGAGCACCGGAACTTCTCTACCTGCGTTATTGCTATTCAACAAAGGACATCTATCTATCTCTTTCTAACGTATATCTCTCGGTATTTTTCTCTCTCTCTAATTTCTAAATTGTATCGACTACGCACACGTGCCATTGAAGTGCCCGTTTTTTTTTGCAAAAGATTGTATATATCACAAACAATATTTGTGATTATCTAAATAAATTAAATTTAACACAAACGCAAGTGAAATTAATTAAAAACAGCAAGTTTTGTGGCATAAACCCGCTCAAAAACACATGCGCAATCCACCCGTCGCAAAGCCTAATAGCGACTGAGCGTAGTACTGTGCGCAGACCTCGCGGGTGGGAAGGAATTATTTTTTTCAAATAATAACACTTATGAACTAAATTAAAAAAAAGTGAGAGTAAAAAAAAATACATTCTGTTTGAAATTAAATTATCTATAAATAAAAAAAACGAAATAAAATATTTTTTTTTTATTTCGGACCACAGTAATCCATATAAATTAGTAGGTTAGTAACATAACAACTTATAACTACGTTAGTTATTAGGGTTAGTACAATTACTTCTATCTATCTATCTATGTTTTCGTGTAAATTTTATAAACAACGGATGTTCGCATGTAAAGAGAAATTGCTTTTTATTCAATTTGAAGGACGTAACTGTAAATTTTATTTCCTAAAAATAGCTTAATATATTGTAGTTTTGCTCAACACGTTCAATTATTTAAGGACTGCTAGCAATCATATATATTTTTTTGTGATTATTGGACTATTATTATTATCAGGATTTTAATTTAAGAAGAGCCTAATTCGTTAATCTGACATTTGTTTCAGCCTTAAATCTATGACAGCTTACGCTGCACTTTCGAATGATGTCGGAGACGCAGAGAGGGGAGGCGCGTAAGAAAACACCGAAACCGGCGCCGCCGGCGGCGGCTGAGCTTTTCAGATCACAAATTAGAAAGATATAGTTCTTATCCCGTAGTGAGCTCGTTCAGTCAGAACGGTTGGTGTAATTATCTTGTATTTATACCCCGCAATCCCCAGTTTTGCTATTGTTGAAACCTGAAAATACCCGTAATAAAGGCGATGTTGCAAAATTCAATTGTTCATTTATTATACAAACCCTGTCGTTGTACCTAATTATTTGCATCTGTTCTAAAACACCCAGACGTAGTCCATGAATGGAAATCAGGTGAAATATGATTTGTTTCTAATAAATGTTTAGCGAAATTGGACCTGACTGGGCGCTTATGCCTAAACGAAGAAACATGCTCTTTATATCTAGTTATAAAGTTACGCCCTGTTTGACCTATGTACGAGTATACACTGTTACATGTGTCACAGGTGAGCTTATAAACTTTTAACTTCTTTCCACTTTCCACTCTTTCCGTACCACTACAAAGTCTAGAGCGCAGAGTTTTGTCTTAAAAGCAACATTTATGTCATTTCATTTCAAAATTTTATAAATCTTTTCTGACAAATGGCCAACATAAGTAATGCTTGCTTTATATTTATTAATAGGCTGTGAAGGAACCGCAGTATACAATATGTTATTGACTACCCGCCTCTGTTTCTTGTGAACTAAGCTATTAATTAATGTTTTACTGTTTTACTGTAAGCGTTAGAAAGTGCAAACTGATAAATAATGTTTAACTATAAATTATAATGGTTTTTAGAAAGAAAGAGGGTTGTTTTGTTTTAATTCTTTCTTAAACTTAATTTTTTCTTCAATAACATTAACTCGCAACCAGCAATATGTCACACCTTCCACCCTTGTGTAAAAAATCTAACAAATGTTGAGTTTTTGGAAGCCGAGATCAAATTATTAAACAATGGTTTAAATTTAAATTTACGCCCTAAAATTAATCAAAAATAATTAGAAAATTTGGCTGTGGATTCTGAGGTCGCAATTGTTCGTAATAGCAACGATGTAGATACAAATTAGTGTAGTAGATTAGTTGCAAATACAATTGAAAAATTTCAAACTTCTCAATCTAGTTCCAGACACCGAGGTACGTTGCTGTCACGATCAATTCCATAAAAATTCATGACAATAAGTTGGTGGTTTCAAAGGCAGACAAAGCTAATTGTATTGTTAATTTGGACAGAAGTGAATATAATAATAAGGTTTTAGATGTTTTTCAAAGTGACGGTTTTTCCTCCACTGCTGGGTTTTTAACTCACTGTACTCTGTATTTATGGGCCATGCGTCTGGTTGACACAATTTGGGATACACCCCTTCCGGACCTGTGACACGAAATGAAGCATATCCTCTGTCATTTTTATGTTGGATTCTCTCGATGACAGGAAGAATGTCCACGCCACACACATTCGTAATATGCGCTGATAAAGATTCACATGATGTGTCGGGGTGTAGTCGCCATACATGCAGATGTTTTTTGCGCGCCGATCCTTGTAATGTGCTTATATTCGTATTTTGACCTTTAGACACATTTTCTAACCGATGGTTTTCTTTTTTGTTACTGACATATATCCAACTATTATCTTCTTTTCCTTTATCCTCATTGACTCCTTTGTGTAAATCGTAATGCTGCGTTTGTATTATTTGGATACTTGAGCCAAGTTGTGTGTTGAGTTTTGGTAACTTCGTGGCCCCACTTTTCGATGTAGATGGCATTGTATTGTTAATGACGCGTTTTCTAACATCGTGTTTTTTACTCAACACCTTTGCAAACGATCTTAAATGCTTTTCAGTCATCATCTGAATTTCAGTGTGCATATTTGCTAGCTTCTCAATTTGATTTTCAGTTATAATTACTTCCTTAGATTTTTCTTGAACTACCCTCAAATTTTAACGCAACTCAATATAATCAACCTTAGTTGAAGAAACCAAATGTATCAACATTTTAATTTCACTCTCCTGATTGTCTAACCGATCCATCACTTCCGATCGGAATGCCCTCAGTTCTTCCAATATGCTGTCGTCAGTATCCAACTTTGAGACTGATTTCATACGATTCCCGCGCTGGGTGTTAACATTGTCACTGCTGCTCGTGAATGTTTTATTCTTAGAATGATAACGCATAGAAACCTAGCCCGCACACGCTAAGTGAGGTAAGTTAGAGGCTTCCCAAAGGGCCTACACGAGCGGGCGGGCTGTCAGTGCTCAAGGTCAGATTGCACCGCGAAGAGCTCAAAAATTTTTGCTAATAATGACGAAATGTGCGGTAAATGGGTGTAAAAATAGAACAGGCAAACATAAAATAGACACTATCATCACATTCCACAAGGAAGTAACGAGTTTCAACTTGTATTTTTATATAAATATTCACTAAATCCGAAAATTAATTTCCTTGCAACAAGACACGAAAATGTTGCAAAGTAACGGATTTCTTCCTCCCAATTTTGCTATTCTGTTTCAAAATAATTATATTACGTAATTTTTTGAGAATAGGCAATATCTTAAGATTTTTTTTATTCTAATGTAAGTGAGCATTTGACTTCCATTTCTGCAAGTTAAATGCGTACAAATGTTGTTTACAAAGAGCAACCCCTAGAGTTTCTTGCTCATACTTCTCAGGGGAATCTGCCTTACGAATGAGCGGTAGAGTTTAACCAATGTGACGATTTCTAGTGTACCTACCTACATCATAATTAATAAATAATATGTATTAATTATTATAATGTATTTTCATACTTATACACACATTATTTGGAAGTATTTAAACATACACAACACACACACCCACTCACACACACACACACACACCCACCCACACACCCACACCCACACACACCCACACACACACACACACACACACACACACACACACACACACACACAC
>NW_020653852.1:23463803-23474181 GCF_003589595.1 Hyposmocoma kahamanoa | reverse complement strand
ACACACACACACACACACACACACACACACACACACACACACACACATATGTTACAGTTTAATATGTACATATATATAATTATTTTATTGGTATATTCAAGTAAGTAAGCTAAGGAACTAATATAATTAAATAATAAAATTAAAAAAAAAGCTAAGCTTAGGAGCTTAGAATAATAAATAACGCATAGAATGATAGTTTCATAAAAAAACGAACTGTCACAAGTGAGGCAAAAATCAAATTCATGTAGGCGTAAGCAACTTGTATTTACGCTCGTCGGCGCGCACACAAATATACAAATAATGATGCCATGGAATAACATTTCCCTCAAAAGTGGGGAAATTGTATCTTGCTTAACTCATCGTTAAGTTAGAGGTGCCTACAGATTTGCTCGATTTTGTCGATCGTTACTGTCGATCAGGTGCCTACAGATATGCTCGATTTTGTCGATCCTTACTGTTGATCGACAACGTCAAGTGACAGGAATTTTCAAAAAATTATTTTTGGTAATCCTTATGGAAATGGCATTTATATCTGAATACACGAAGGCGGACACGACTTTTCTCATTTCTAAATCCAAGATGGCGGACACATCTTTTCAAATAAATGCAATATGGGAATCGTTTTCGAGGTATTTGGGGGTGCTCATTACGAATATGGCAGTCATTTCTAAATCCAAGATGGCGGACACGATTTTTCGTATAATGGCAAGTTGGGGATCGTTTTCGAGGTATTTGGGGGTGCTCATTAGGAAAATAGCACTTATTTGTAAATCCAAGATGGCGGACATGACTTTTCAAATAATAGCAAGTTGGGTGTCGTTTTCGAGGTATTTGGGGGTGCTCATTAAGAACATGGCACTAATTTCTAAATCCAAGATGGCGGGCACGATTTTTCGAATAATGGCAAGTTGGGTGTCGTTTTCAAGGTATTTGGAGCTGCTCATTCCGAATATAGCACATATTTCTAAATCCAAGATGGCGAAGAATTAGAAGAAGAAGAATTAGAAGTCTTGTCCGCCATCTTGTATTCAGATATACATGCCATTTCGTTATGGTTTACCAAAAATACATTTTGTAAAATTGTTGTCAACCATCTTGGATTTAAAAATTAATGCTACATTCGTAATAAGCACTCTAAAACTCCTCGAAAACGTCTATAATTCTCAATCGTTACTGTCGATCGACAATGTCGAGCAATTCTGTAGGCACCTTATTAAATACTACCCAATTTTTATTTAACTCATATATGAACAAAAATCTACAAGCGAGTTTAAGTGCGACTATCGAATTTGAATATATAAATAGCCTGATATCATCTGTGGGTATGTTTACATGAAAAGTACACGATAACAATTAAGAACCTGAACCTGAAAGTTATTTATACACGATTTTGGAGAACTGACGATGACTTTTTAGTCAGTGTTAGTTTCCTGAAATAATTTTAGTCAAGAACTTTTGAGTCTGGGCAAGACATTTTTTTAAATTAGTGTATGATGAACAAGAATTTTTCACATGAAACAAATGAAGGCAAATACTAAATATATTTCTTAAAAATAGCTAACGTAAATTCCCTACAATGTTGTTGCGGCGGTGTACATTTGTAGAAATTTTGCAACCGTCGCGATATTGCCTATTCTCAAAAAATTACGTAATATAATTATTTTGAAACAGAATAGCAAAATGGGGAGAAAAAACCCGTTACTTTGCAACATTTTCGTATCTTGTTGCAACGAAATTTAATTTTCTGTTTTAGTGAATATTTACATAAAAATACAAGTTGAAACGCGTTACTTCCTTGTGGAATGTGATGTTAGTGTCTATTTTATATTTGTCTGATTTAATTTTAAACCCAATTACCGCACATTTCGTCATTTTTAGCAAAAATATTTGAGCTGCTCGCGGTGCAACTTGACCTTGAGCACTGACAGCCCGCCCGCTCGTGTAGGCCCATAGGGCGCTCTACAATTTGCCTCACTTAGAGTGTGCGGGCTAGGTTTCTATGCGTTATTATTCTAAGTACCCAAGTATGCTTGCATATGTTGTTCCGTGACCTCACTTAGGGTCTTAACTGAAAATCAGTGCTGAGAACGCATTGCGTTTTCCAGCAAATACTGAGTTTGTGACCCTTTTGTTACCGCGGCTGACACCACACAAAGTATCTCAATATTTAGTGTTCTTTTTTTTAATGGGTGAATAGTTCCTGTTTTAATTTTATCAAATTTTTGTGTATACATTTTTCTTTTGTGTTTGTTTGTGTTTTTGTTTCGTAATTATATATTTATGTTTTACGTTGAATGTTTTGATCGTGTTTTGTTTTAGTTCTGTTTTGTTCCGTTTTCTCTTTTTTGTCTCTTGTGGTGTCATTGTGGTAAACAAATAAATGTATTTTCTTTCTTTCTTTCTTATACCAATTTTTGTAACAATAACTATTTTAACTATTTCTTAGTTACATATACAATTCCTGTAATTACTCATTTTTGTTACTATTATTAACACATTTTTAAACGTAATGTCTACCGAAACAAAGGAAGGCGGTGCGGGCCGAGAATCGAGCGAACTATTCCCCATTAATGTGTTATGTAATTTCATCAGCCCGTACAAGGGAGACCGTGAAACTCTAATCGCTTTTCTTACCAATTGCCTGGATCTAGCGTCGCCTAGCCAAAAATCACTATTAACGAAGTATATCTTATCACCCTTGGAGGGCAAAGCCCAAATAGCGTGCTCCAACAAAGTATTCGATGACTTTAACCAATTAAAGCTGTTTTTGAAACAACATTTTGACGAAAGGAAGCTCTGCAATCATGTACTGCAAGATTTACAGTCGTGTCGGCAACAGCCCAGTGAAAATGTCGCGCAATTTGCCCTCCGGGTAGAAGGATGCCTCACAGACCTTCAATCCGAGATTTACAATTCTGATTCCTTAAAGATAGATATATCCGGTCGTATTGCGATGACCGAAGAACTATTCATGTTTTCCTTAGGGTTACAACCCCGAGTGAGTAACAACGTCAGGTGTAGAAGTAGAAAATATCGGCGAGTCTGATCGTGATTTAAAGTAGCTTGTCGGATTACGAAAAACTGCCGTCGATTTCCGGATAATTTAGGCATCCTAGGTTCTTCAATCAAGTCTCGTTCTTATCCTAATATTAATATTATTTCATCACAACACGCTCCTCTAGGAGTCTCTGCTTCGTTGAGTCACAAAAGGAATTCATCGCGACACTATCCTACGGGAACCACTGTTTCGTCGAGTCCTAAGTATGAAAAACCTCAACACGCTCCCCCCGGAGTCCCTGATACGTTGAGTGACAAAAACAATTCATCTGGACACCTTCCTACGGGAGCCGCTGTTTCGTCGAGTCCTAAAGACAAAAACCCTCAACATGCTCCTACAAGAGTCCCTGTTTCGTTGAGTGGTAAAATAATTAAACTCCGTTCCTTCCTACGGAAGCCACTGTGTCGTCGAATCCTGAGTCCCTTTTAACCGCGGGACCCGCTGTGTCACGTTGCCCCGAATATAAAATGGGGAATAACTCTGAATTTTACTCTATTTGAAAATGATTTCCTTGCCGCACGTGTACTTAAAAACTGATTTCTCCATTGCACCATAAAGTTTCTTAATAGATACAGGAGCAAGCATTAGTCTCGTAAAACAATCAAGCTTAAACTAAATCCCAGATTTATCGCGTGAAATTGTCAAAATAAAAGGTATTAATAGCCTTGAGTCTTGCTCAGAAACAATAGGTACCTTTCAAATGGATTTTAACCCTTAAATAGCTACACATACAGATTTCATGTCGTTAGCGACGACGTAAACTTAGAATATGACGGAATCATCGGTAGTGACTTTTTGGAAATTTTAAAGCAACTATCAATTATGACTCAAAATTATTAAATATCTATGGACAAAATCTGGACATTAACTATATCCAGCCAGCATATGTTATTCCCGCTCGAAACGAAGCCGTGATTGAGTGCGCGGTGTCCAATTTCTCGCACGAGCTTTATCTAAACAACGAAGGTCTATTATTAGACCATTGCATAACTGATGGTGTCTATGTTGCAAATTGTATTGTTTTTATTAAACCAAACAGACGCGTAAACGTAACTATTTTAAATACTATGGATTCTGTGATCAAGGCCAAAGACTACGTCGTAGAATTAACGCCTCTCGAACCTAAAACTATTATAAATGAATCGAACCAAATTCTCAATTCCATTTCTTAGTCTAATTCTGACAGAGTTCAAAAGGAGTACCTTTTTTTTGAGATTTAGTAAAATCTTTTTCACTGTTCCCACCTGAACTCCGAAGAAAAAGAGTCCCTCTCAGAATGTTGTTCACAATACACCGATATCTTCCATATTGAAGGCGAATCTCTATCCTTTACGAATGCGATCGAGCACACAATAGATTCAGGAGACGCAGCTCCTATTCACGTCAAATTGTACCGTTTTCCTGAATGTCATAAGGAAGAAGTGGATTCCCAAATTCGTAAAATGCTCGATCAAAACATCATACGTCCCTCTAGTTCACCATGGAGTGCACCAGTGTGGGTATTCCCTAAGAAAATGGACGCTTCTGGAAAAAAGAAATGGCGCATAGTCATAGATTACCGTCGACTTAACGACGTCACTGTCTCCGAGAGTTACCCTCTGCCTCTCATCACTGATATACTAGATCAATTGGGTAATTCCAAGTATTTTAGTACACTGGACCTCTCCAGTGGCTTCCATCAGATCAAAATGAGCCCCAAGGATGCGTCAAAACCTGGATTCACTGTCAACACTAATTCTAGCACTTCTGGGCACTATGAGTTCACCAAAATGCCTTTTGGGCACAAAAACGCCCCTTCCACCTTCCAGAAACTGATGAACACCGCTCTTTCTGATCTTCAAGGCCTCTACGCTTACGTGTATCTCGATGACGCTATAATATACAGTCACGATCTGAATAATCACATGTCTGAACTTGAACTAGTATTTGATCGTTTACGAAAGTTCAATTTAAAATTACAGCCCGATAAATGCGAATTTCTACGTCGCGAAGTCGCTTATCTAGGCCATATTATCACAGACAAAGGAGTCTGCTCAAATTCTGAGAAAATCAAGGCCGTCTGTCAATTCCCAACACCAAAAAAACCCAAGGATATCAAATCCTTCCTGGGTCTAGTTGTATATTACCGTCGTTTTATTCCTAACTTTTCCCAAAATCGCTAAACCACTGACTTCCCTACTTAAAAAGGATGCTGTGTTCCAATGGTCCCATGACCAAGAACAAGCTTTTTCAATACTCAAAGATAAATTAACTTCAGCACCCTTGCTCCAATATCCTGATTTTAAACAACCATTTCTATTATTGACTACAGACGCATCTAATTACGCGGTAGGAGCTATTTACTAATATTTATGTGGTCTGTGAGTTGTATAGCTCACCGACCACTTAAATTACCACACACCACCACATAATAGCGATAGTATTATCGCAAGGCGAAATTTCCAGGCTCATCCGATGGCGCCTAAAACTGGAGGAATACGACTACGAAATAGTATATAAAAAGGGGAAACTAAACGCGAACGAGGATGCATTATCTCGTTTCCCAGTGAACGCCTTAACAAGTAACGATAGTGATAGCGATAGCGCAGATAACTCGCGCAACTTACCTTCTATTTCCGAAACTTATGATCAGTTCCTTCAAATCACAAAACAACCAGGTATTTCTTATGATACCATTATTCAGGAACACAACGAGTGCCTTCTCAAAACCAAGATTAAATTTATTAAATTAATCGCGTAGGTACCTATCCAACATCAATAGGTTTGGATGAGTCCATGCCGTACTGCCATGACATTTTGGATGCTTCTACAAGCGAGCCAGACATTCAAAATATCGAACGCGAACTATACTTACTATTCGACGTCTAATGATAAGCACATTTTCACACATTTATTCGTAAAGCTAAATCACTTTGATGAAGTAACATACAAAGACATTTTTAATCTCCGCCGCGATTATCGCGATATGGTCAAATTCTGGTACATGGAGGAAAAGGAAATCGCCTTACCAGATTTTTCCGATCCGTTCACAAATGTGCTTTCACTAAAATCTATAATATTGCCTTCGTATTTCACAACACGAATATCAAGGTCAACATTTACCGAAATTCAATTACACCAGACGAGGTCATACAAATCCTCAAAGATAATCACGATTGCCCTCTCGCTGGTCATCTCCCGTACCTATGCTTGAAAGAATTAAGTCCCAATTTTGATGGAAAAATATGCGACAAGATATTGACGACTACGTGAAAAATTGTCGCTCTTGTCAAATTAATAAACCTTTACGACAAATAATCGTGCACCAATGATTGTCACTTACACGGCATCTCACCCTAACGGAAAGGTTTTTCTCGACCTCGTCGGTCCACTTCCTGAAACTCACGAGCAAGTACAAATTTATTCTCACCTTACAGGACGACCTCACCAAGTTCTCTCAAGTGTATTTGATGCAATCTTGTTCCGCTGAATAAACAGCTAAATTACTAGAATTTTATATTTCTCATATGGGCATCCCCAAAATGATTATTTCCGATCAGGGTACAAACTTTTGCTTTGACGTTTTCAAACAACTTGAAAAATTATTTAACATCAAACACATCTTTGCATCTCCTTATCATCGCCAAACATGTGGAGCCCTCGAGAGGAGCTACTCCACTCTCAAGGAATGTTTAAGGTCATATATCGGGGAGAATGAACATACTTGGGATCTTTATATCCATAGCGCAATGATTGCGTACTACAATGTGCACAGCGCAACGGGTTATTCGCCATTAGAATTACTATATGGCTACAAACCCTACTTACCTTCCAGCTATGATGATACTCTCGCCAATACCTACACGGACTATATCCGAGCCCTTAATCATCGACTCTATTATAGTCGTCAGAAAGCCCTTCAAAATATACAGTCTTCGAAACAAAAATCTAAAACGTACTATGATTCACATACTAAACCTCTATCTTATAACGCTGGCGACATGGTATATGTTCGCTGCCACCACACACAAAACAAAGCTTTATCACCGGTGAGGAAGGGTCCCTAATAATAAAACTAAATAATTGTAATCATTCGGTCACCTTACTTATTAACCGTAAACACGTACGTCATCACTATGACGAAATCAAACTCGCAAGCGACTTCACGTCATAATAATTGGAATGTAATGGCTGACTAGAGCTTATTATCTATTTCAGATGGACGTTACGTGACGTGCGAATATGTAACGCAACTAACCAGCAGTCCGGGTCTTTACTTTGATCAGCTTTTAGATGTTAAGTTTACTAATAACGATTGAAACGTTATCGCATATATAGATATAAGTCATATACAGCGTAACTTAGACATGGTCGAATTTTTATTTGAAAAATTGAGTGTGTTCTGTAACTCCATAACATCTTCTAAAATACAAACTGATTGCTCGAATTCATTCTCTGCGCTAAGAAATCAACATCTTATAAACATAAACAAATTCTCGTCTGTATCTTATTTATTAGAAAATTAAAAACCTAATAAGCGGTACAAAAGAAGTTTCTTTGATTTAGGTGACATACTATTAAAAACCTTCTTCGGTACCTTAGATTCCGAGGAGACGGAACTAAATTTTCAAAAGCCATCAACGACGTACAGACGGACGAAAAACATCTTGCCTTCTGCTCTGGCCACATAGAGGCGGCCGCGGAAGCGTTACGGGCGCGGGAATTTTTGTAATGTACGAGTTTATATGAACCCTGTCACATTGAAACGCGCGTCTGCCATGCGTTTCAGTATTTCAGGGTTCATATAAACTCGTACATTACGAAAATTCCCACGCCCGGAACGCTTTTGCGGCCGCCTCTGTGTGGCCATGGTGTTCACGTCTAAACTTCACGTTACCAAATCTACGATTTCGTGTTTTAACAATTCTATACCTGTTTAAAATAGATGAAAATGAAAAACATATCTTGAAAAATATGGAAACTCCCCAAGAAATCGTAAATACAGTTTCCAACTCAAATGACAAGTTAGAAATTAAGTCTCAAATCACTACCCTATTAAGTTCTTTAGATGCAATTATTTTAACCTTATCTTTTGATATTGATGACATCAATAACGCTATTTTATTCGCAAAACTCAATGTTTTACATCCGACTTTGCTTAGTCCTCATCAACTGTATAACGAATTAGATAAAAATAGAAATAACCTTCCTAGCCTAGGACTACCTATATCGTTAACCTTAAGAAATATACAAGAGATAATTGATATTTCCAAATTAATTTGTTGCTATCACTTAAATAAAATAATAGTAGTCGTTAAGATTCCTCTCGTACTTCCACATATCAATAACTTATATAATATAATCCCATTACCCATTCCTTATGACATCGAAACCCGACACTTTTGTCCTCACCGAGCCGACTAGCTCACACGTAGCAATCACAGCTGACCGCAAGTTCTCCTCACCGATAAATGACGTCAACAAGTGCAAGGTTATCAGTGAGAAATGTTATGTGTCCGTACTTTCTAATGTGTTTTCAGTGATCGCCAATCCCACGTGCGAAACGACTCTTTTAAGTGAAGTGGTTAAAAGCTTCCAGAAATATGCGTGACGAAATTGATACACGGTGCAATCGATTTATTTCATAAGTTATCGTTTTTTTAGTAGGTACTCTGTACTGAGATTATATTTTTCTTAGTGGTCGATTCACTATGTTGCTATATTTCTAGTTCTAAACATATAATGTTCCCTTTTTTAATTAAAATAACAACGGAAACAGCATTTACGATCCTCGATTAACAGGGAGCCAGTGCATTATTTTAAAGATACCTAATATCTGGAATGGTAGCAACAGTAACAGTGTACTTAAACAACTGGTGGAAATGGGAGCTTCTCTCTGTCCTCATGTGACGAATCAATTGGTACTGCATCTATATAATAAAGAGATGATTGCGTAGACCGCTACGACGCCAACTGACTAACATTTTTCCATGTTCAATGAGCTGATGAAAAGCGCGAATGGGCACTGAGGGAATGACCAAGTGAACAGAGACTTTATCTCGGCCACTTTTAATTTGACGATTTATTCAGACCTTGAATCAAGAACGCTGTTAAAGTACTGTTAGTGATATTATATTTTGTGACAGTGTTATATACTAGCTGGGCGCATAGATAGAATACAGAACTTACACATTTCAGCGATAATTGCATAGAGTAAAATTTTCGTAACTGATTATTGTACAAGTAGGTAGTTACCTCAATATTATATTACATGCAAAATAGGCGCCTTGACGTCGAGTTGCGGACACCAGCCCGTTACACCAAGTACCTCAATATTGGATACCTAGGTGTCTTTCATATTTAAATGTTTAATTATTTGTTTAGATGAGGGATCATTAAAAAAGTTGATCGTTTAGATTTTTTGCCTACTGCATTTGCAAATTTAAAAGGATCAATTTACATGCCCTGGTTAATAGACTGTACCCTATACGGGATATCCAATATTGAATAGTATACCCTGTACGGGATATACATTATTAGGGTACATGTGAAAACATCGTTGATTTTTCTAATTAAAACAAAATAATTATACAAAAAATAAATGAACATAGATATAAGTTTAATTCAGTTTCTAATGTAAAGTCTTTAGATAAACAATCACTGTGATTGCAATAAATATACATTTTTAAATATTATAGTATTTTTTCGAATGTTCAAAAAGTATCCGATATTTCGTCAGTCTCCCCTACTCTGATTAAATGGACTATCCATTTTAAACCTGAAATCACTATAGAAATCTTAACGTAACACCAATGAACGCACGATCATCATGCGCTGACAGAGCTTTACGCGGAAGCTATATTGACACATAGAAAATGAAACTATTTTTCCCATTGACTTACAATTATATGGACGTCGGGTCCGCGCTAAAAAGTGTCCGCACTTGTAAGGCGCTAAAATCGTATACAGAGCGCTACACTCCGCTTTAGTCTTCATTTGTTCTACTGACAGCGCGATACTGCGATGACATTACAATTTAAATTTGGAATAGGTTGACTTGGGACATTTTTTTCGTGGTTTTTTGTATTAGACCCGTCGTCCATTTATTTGTAAGTCAATGATTTTTCCGGATTTAAATCGCGTATATTTGTTTTTTCAAACAAACCGACGTTTCGGGCCCTTTACAGGTCATGTCATCAACCAGTTATATGTCTAATATTAGGGGTTAAAGTATGAAATTGCCGTTTTATTGCAATAGGTTCTTTGAATTTTCATAGAATCTTCATGGTTTGAGGTTTTCGAATGAAACTTTTTTCAAATGGTTTCTGTGATTTTTTTTTT
>NW_020653852.1:23430568-23448803 GCF_003589595.1 Hyposmocoma kahamanoa | reverse complement strand
GATTTTCAGTACAAATCGGCAATTTCATACTTTAACCCCTATTATTATATTTTTCATTAATTCACTAACTACTCGTAGAATAATATCGAAGATTTACTTAAAAAATATACTAAAAGCACTGAAAATGTTGTAATTTGGATAGGTACTTTTAAATAAGGTATTTGAAATTACGTATCCAAGTTTATTATTACCTAGTTAATAATTAGTGAAAGTTCGAGAACTTTTGTCTACTAGCTCATGAAGTAAGGGCGCCTCATTATATTGATATAATAAATCTGTATTATACACTAAATAAATGAAGAAAACAATAACTGAACGAACCCCAGACATAAGTTTTTCTCATCTTCGTTTCATCTTCCGAAAAATGAAAGAAACTCCTCTCTTTATCCGGTTTAAATAATGATGAACAGCCCACAACACAATACACGACCATTACAAATAGTAACGTACAAGTTTCGTAATGAATAAATGAAAACTATTTTCAAACATCAAAGCTGTCTTGCGCGAAAACGGTTCGCCGACAGCCTTGTTGTCGTTCAGTCCACGCCGCTCTGACCATGTAATGTAATAATAGTACGAGAAAGTGATGGGTAACACATTTGCGCATGTGTAGATAGCGCCTTGTTGTATGTATTAGTAGCAGTTAATAACTTTCGACCGTCGTATGGAGTGTCCGGGGTGTGGTTCAGTCAATGTGCGGTGCCTGATGCGGTATCTGAATCTAGGGAGGCGCGGAGAGTGTCCATTCTCGTTACGTTTTTGTTCTTTCGACTTTACCCTGTCGGCGTAAGGTTGAAAGTTCAATACCGTCAATACCTATTATTGCGAGTTACGTACGTGTCTTGACGACGGCGAATTATTCGACTCATTTACTTAGTTCTTCAAAAAAGAATGTAACTAAAAATTATTACGATAAATAGACAATTGAAAATGTATTTACGAAGTTTTACGCGAGATAATCGATTAGCGAGCAAAGCAAAAATAGTAGACTGAGGTCAGCTGTCGGCAACGAAGACGAACATTTCGCCGAGCGCCAGCGTACCGGAGAGGTTGCCGAAGTCGCGGAAGATGCGGAAGTCCGTGTCGGCGGGGATGAGCCCGCTCTCGAACAGCTCCTGCGCCAGCGACGACGCGAACGGGTGCGGCACCGCGCGCGCGTACACCTGCGCCGCAGGACGGACTCGGTGACTCTCTGGGCGTCGGCGGGGGCGCCTGCGAGCCTACCTCCATGATCCAGGGGTCGTGCGGCCCCGCCTGGAACAGCACCTCGCGGCCGCCGGCGCCGCACGCCTCGATGTTGATGAACGTGCGCACGCTGCGCGCCCACCTGCGCCGCCAAACCAGTTCCCGTCATCGCATGCGCCGGCCCCAATCGCCCCGACTCGTTTCATTCCAGACAAAATCAGTTTACCGGTCGGTAGTTTCAGCTTAGTGCTTCCGACCAAATGAAAATGTATTGTTGTCTATCGTTCAAAATTGAGGCGCTGAGAGCAAAAGTGACGTGTGATCTCGTTTTAGCACGGCGGTATCTCGATTAGTCGACTTCAACTTTGAAAAAAATACCGAATGGAACATGAGTGTACTGGTATTGTATCATTTACATTGACATCAGTCAGCTTGACTATGTTAATGTAAATGATGATGAAAAATAAGTCTTTCTGGTAATGATCTACTCAAATATTTTCTAAACTGTTAAAAAGTGGACAAATGTCGCTTACACCAATTTGGCAATAGTCATTTATTTAGACTGTCTATTACGGAATTGTGGCCTACAACCGACGATATCTATGTACTAGCGTACTAGATGCGGCGTTCCATGCACACGTTGTGTTTCACTGACGTGCGAAGAAGACGCTGCACATCATTTAGTTGGTTGTCAAACATTCAAGATGGCGGACGCAGATGCAGTCCTCTTTGAAAATTAATTTAGATCGTTGTGTTGCTCACATTTCGCTATTTGACTAATTGTGTGAATATAAAATTTAAATAGGAAATGAAACTATTTTTCCCGGTTTAAATCGCGTATATTTGTTTTTTCAAACAAACCGACGTTTCGGGCCCTTTACAGGTCCCATGGTCACGGTTGACTGACTGGTTTGAAAAAAACAAATATGTATTCGCGATTTAAATCCGGAAAAATAGTTTCATTTCCTATGTGTAACAATCGCGAAAACCTAAGAACTCGATATAAAATTTAAAGTTTTAAATTATTCACATTGATTCGGTAAGTAATGTTGTGGTGTTTGATTAATTTGTGCATTAGATTATCTGATACTCGCGAAATAGTATACAAAATTTCACATTATCCATCTCGTTTTACGAGCATGTTGTACGGTTTACAATGGCACATTTTAGTTCCGCTGATTTTGGGTCCTTCCTTTTTGACCTACGCAGCACGTACGGTTTAGAACTGCACATTTTTAGTTCCGCTTACTTTGCATTCTACTTCCGCGGCCGTTTGTTTATTGTTTGTTGATTAGTGTTTTAACGAACATTCAATCAATTTAGACATTCATTAACTTAACTACAACGTAACAGGTATCTGTTACGTTGTAGTTAAGTTAATCCTCAGCCTCATCGAGTTTGTATCTTTACCAATAAACCTTTTACAACTTAACTTATCAATTTAAACAATTACGCGTCAATACCATACCGTAATATTGGCCCCTACATATGTAATGACGCGAAAACAAGTTAATAATAATTATGAAAATTATGGAAAAAGAACTGATAAATATGTTAGACCAAAAATATTCAATAAAATAGACTGGCTCGGAGAAAGTACGAAAGTTAGTAAAAAAGTGTTGAAAAAGAAATTAAAACATGTATTGCTAAGTGATGCAATGTTTGTGAAATAAATATTATGATTAGAGACAGTATTATTTAGCAAAGACAGTTTTACTTTAGAAAATTAGCTAGTATTTAATGTAACTTAATTAATGAAGAATTAACTAGAATAGATATACGTATAGGTAATGTAAAAGAGCGTTGTCTTGCCAACAACCTGATGCCCAGGTTGGCAATGTCTTTAGAAGAAGTATAAATTGTATATCTGTGGAAAAATAAATAAAAAAACAAGGCAAAACATAAATCACAGATTAATGAGCAACAGAATGTGCTGACTACACAATAACAGCGTATGTACAATATGATTATAGCAGTTACTAAGGCTCAACTCACACTGGCGCACAGCGGAAGCGTCGCGTCGCGTCCTGTTTTTCAACTACAACGCCTGGCGACGCGCGTCGACGCTCGCATTAGTGCGCCCGGATCACCTCTGCGCTCAAATAACGCGCGTTTACGCGCGAAGCCGCTCGACTGCAACCATATTTGAGTCCATATTTGCATAACACAAATGTGTACCTTAATAATGGGAAAAATAGAGAGGAATATGCTATAGGCGAAAAACATGTCGCGTCGCGGCGCTTCGACTCTGCGCCAGTGTGAATTGAGCCTAAGGGTACCATATATACATTTAAAAAATATAATAAAAGGCTAGGCTGGATGATTTACTGAGGTACCATAATATCCCCAGGTACCTCAGCCGTCTGGTGGAGCACTACCTGGAGGACAGGGTGGTGCACTACCAGACGAGGGAAGGGAGGCGCGCCGAGCGCCCAATGAGGTGCGGAGTACCCCAGGGGTCCGTATTAGGACCACTACTGTGGAACCTGGGGTATGATTGGGTGCTGAGGGGCGCGCTGCTTCCCCGGACGGCGGTCATCGCGTACGCCGATGACACGCTGGTGGCCGTCCGGGGGACCACCTTCCAGGAGGCGGCCCGAAGAGCCTCAGTAGCGGCGGACATGGTGGTCCGCCGAATACAACTGCTGGGGCTCGAGGTCGCCGTGCCGAAGACGGATGTGACCGTCTTCGGCGGGAGGGGTAGAGGTTGGGCGGTGCCGGCAGGCGCCCACATCTCCATCGCAGAAGTATCGGTCCCGGTCAAGTCCCAGATGAAATATCTGGGACTTGTCCTGGACCGGCGATGGAACTTCGGGGAGCATTTCCGGCAACTTGCTCCCCGAATAGTGGGCGCCGCATCGGCGTTGAGCAGGCTCCTGCCCAACCTCGGGAGGCCGGGAGCCCCATGCAGAAGGCTATACGCCGGGGTGACCCGGAGTATGGCCTTATACGGGGCTCCCATTTGGAGTGGGGCCTTATCAGCGGCGACGAAGTCGCTGCTGAGGAGGCCCTAGAGGGTGGTCGCCCTGCGAATGTGCAGGGCGTACATGACGGTGGCCTGCGCTGCCGCATGCGTCCTCGCCGGTACTCCGCCGTGGGACCTCGAAGCAGAGGTCCTGGCGGCGGTCCGCACCTACCGGCGGGGAATGAGGGACCGAGGCGAGCGACCCGCTCCCCAAGAGGTGGAGCGGGAGCGCCGCCTCGCGGCGCAGCGCATGCGGGACCGGTGGAAAGAGGGCTTGGCGGATCCCCCCTATGGCGCTCGTACCATAGAGGCGATCCGCCCTGTCCTCGTAGAGTGGGTAAACCGGTCCCACGGGCCACTGTTGTTCCACCTTGTGCAGGTGCTGACCGGGCACGGCTGCTTCGGTCACTACCTGCACAAGGTGGCGAGGAGGGAACCGTCCCCGTCGTGCCACGAGTGCGGCGCTGCGGATGACACCGCGCAGCACACCCTAGAGGTGTGTAGCCGGTGGGATGAGCAGCGCCGCACTCTGACGGGGACTGTAGGGCAGGACCTCTCGCTGCCGAGCGTGATTGCCGCCATGCTCGAAAGCGAGGAGTCCTGGGAGGCGGTGGCCTCCTTTTGCGCAGAGGTTATGTCGCAAAAGGAGGCCGCGGAGCGGGTGCACGAGGACGCGGCGGACGCGCACCCGCTCCGGCGCAGACGTACGGGGAGAAGGCGAAGGCAGTTCGCTGCTCGCCTGATCCCATAGTGAGACCAGCGGGTTCTGGACAGGGACTCCGGAGCCTGCACTGCACGGCCTCACTCGTCTGGGGGGCGGGTCGGAGGACAACCGACTCGCCCCTCCGTTGGCGCGGGAGCCCTGGCGTAAGCTAGGGCGGCCGGGCGGCGTCGTGGTGAATGTTCACTGATCCCACGGCGCCGACTCAACCGGCGAGAGGGAAACCCGGGGGGGGTTTTAGTGGGGTAGGCCCTCAAGCCTGGAGGGAGAGTCCCCACATAACCCCTGAGTCTCCCTGGGCTCAGGGGTATCCATAAAGATTTCCCCCCCGTCAAAAAAAAAAAAAAAAAGGTAAAGTACAACTTATCATAACATCAATAATTTCAACAACTGTATTTTTTAAAATTAATTTGTTTTTATCATTGACTTACAAATAAATGGACGACGGGTCTAATACAAAAACCACGAAAAAAAATGTCCCAAGTCAACCTATTTAAACGTAGTGACATGTAAAGGAATATGAAAACGCTAAAACGTTGAATTTAAATTGTAATGTCATCGCAGTACTGTCTAATTTTGCTTGCTTCGCTGTCAGTCGAACAAACGAAGACTAAAGCGTGAATGACGCTCTGTATACGATTTTAACGCCCTATAAGTTCGGACACTTTTTAGCGCGGATCCGAAGTCCATATAATTGTAAGTCAATGGTTTTTATGTAGTAATATAATAATTATAAATAGTAAGCGGAAGGTCCCTGGGTCAAAGCAAAATGAAATGTATTGTGCAACTAAGAGCGACTTTGCCGGGGGCTTTACGTTAAATCCCCAACTACGGATAAATATCATCGGTAAACACTCTACACTATCTGTCTGCCTAGCTCATTCCAAATAGGTATAGACTGACCAAAAACTAGCCGTCGTCGCCCGCGCGATTTCTCAATTAAGTCAAAACGTAAAGCTAAATAAAAAGAGCGTGTTTTGCTATGCCAATTAGGTGCACGCGGTGTCCGGCGTGAGCGCGATGAAATGACACCCGCCATTCTGACTCTCACTACTCCAAACGGGACTCGAAAGTATACTACATTGGCGACCCGTAGAAGGCAAAAACATGAGTTTCGAAATCTTGCTCTCGTTACCTCAATTATATTAATATTGTTTAACAATACGATGTGCTAATTTACTATTAAATTAAATAAAAATAAGTAAAAATTCATCATCAAAGCTGTCCACTGCTGAACATAGACAGAGGCCTATGAAACACGGACGAGCATGAAACCGGTCGTTGTGGCGTTCTTTGGAGGAGTCCAAAGAACGCCACAACGACCGGTGTCATGGTGCTCGCATAGTACATACCTACCTGGAAAGTTTCAGCTTTTCCATATAACAAAAAAATTAAAGTTATGGTTTTTTTCTTAAACAAAAATGACTAAATCGCTCTACTGTAAAATTTTCCAAATGCACGTTAGACGTTTTACCTTTCCAGCCTCGATGTAATGGACAACTCGCTACTAAAAGCGGTGTTCGTAAAGCGCAACAGAGAAAGTGATACATATTTCGTTGAGCCTTCAATTAATTGTCTCGGTAGTGGCATTAGCCAATACAGGCCGTGCGTACTTGTGCTGCGTGATGAAGGCGTGGCTGGCCTGCATGATGTTTTCCTCGGCGCCATTGAGCAGCGCGACGACGTCGTGTCTGAGCGGCGCACGCGCAGCGGACAGCGCGCGCAGCGTCTCCAGCACCACCGCACACCCCGCGCCGTCGTCACTCGCGCCTGCATCACCACACATTACACCTAGCTTATCTACTTGTACCTACTGAAAGTGGGCAACTTCGTCGGAAGGATGCACATGCTGAGGCAAACAAATGTAAATTACTGTACGAATTGGATAATTGAGCAGGGAGCGTCGAATCCGCCAGTTACGGGAGTTTATACCCACTTGTCGGTTACACGACCAACAGTAAAAATGAGCAAAGTCTAGCGAGTTTTTACTGTTCTGTGTACAAGACTACAATACGGTGCGACGAGGCGTTGGCGATGGGCCTATTCACGCATATTTACTATATAGTGATTAACTAACGTCCCTTTCATTTAGTAATGCAGTGAGTACCTACCTACATACGCATGGCGACGATGGAAGCTTACTTATATAACACGCGGGTCATGACGATAAGTCCGCTTGTGGGTATCTGATACCGTGATAGAAGTGAGGTTTCATTTCCATGAAGCGGAACGCTTGTAACCTCTTCAATGGCACAAATCAATTAGAGGTAACTACTGTGTCACAAAACATTAGCTTTGTTTATATAACAAGAACGCCACTGGCACGATCGCTGTGGCTCCGTTGTTGCCGTCGGGTGGGGTATAATAGGTACCAATGTAATGGGTACCTTTTAAAAGCTAAAACTCCATGGAAACTTTGCGGAAGTACTGGCTAATCCAACTCTCGCACTTAGCGAAGATAGTCAATTGTGTAAAGCCCGGATGTTCAGGTCTTCTCTTCAAAGTGTTGAAATTTTGGCAACTTTTTTTATTTAGTTCACGACTTGAAGCACTTGTGAAAGAGTTCGTCCAGGGAAGTACTGCCACCTACTATTTCTGCCGCCATACAGTAATGTCAGCATTACTGTGTTCCGGTTTTGAAGGCTAAGGGTGCTGGTGAAATTACAGGCACACGGAACTTATCAATTTACGTCTCAGGGGGACTGGCGCTGTGGCAGTGCCCCTCAGATCGTTACAGGTTAACGCTCTGAGTGACATTGCAACTGTTATGGACAGGCGTGTCGCTTAGCATCAGGCGCACGACTTGTTCGTCCCGTCACTTGATATCATAAAAAAAATTATAAATGTATGTATATATAAGCTCAATTACACATTCCACTATGTGGTACTTCATATTAGTGAAGACATTGTGAAAACTTTGGATTAGAGGTCCCCAAGATTGGTAGGTACCTATAGTGTTTTTTTTAACGGGACAGTATGGGGATAAACCATAGAAGTCACAAGGTAAACTATGTTAGGAACCGTTAATAAGTCTTTTTGCAAAAACAATTATAGCAGTCAATTTTTTGGTCAAGCGTGAGTTGCTCATAAAAATTAATAAAACTGATCAAAGTTTTTTTAGTGCTGACCGACTTCGTTCCATGTAAGGATCATTACATTGTACAGGACGAAAAAATCGGGACAGTCGAAGTTTGTCAAATTTAATCAAATAATAATAATAACATAATAGTAATTTATTTCTATAAAAAGGTTATAACACTTAAAGTAAACACTAACTATAATTTTTATTAAAAAATGCAAATTTGAACATGTTTAGGGTAAAACCGGTGTGGATTGACCATAGTTTTTTCGCTGTCAAAATACACTTTTTACATTGCAAATCTTTATTTCTTATTGAACTTTGAACAATTAACCATTAATTATTTAACAGAAAAAAGAACAAATTGTCTTGAGACCAACCTTTAAAATTAGTTTAAAAAAAAATTACGATTGGCCATCTCTTCCAAGGTGTCCGAGTGTGCCATAGGACAACCGGTAAGATGGCCAGGGGTCTTTTATTTTTTAGAAATAGAAATAGAAAGCCATTTATTGCACAATCACAAACACGCATATAAACAAAAAACAAAAATAATAATAAAAACAAAAGGACATTGAGGAACAATAATAATACAAAATATGCAGGTAATTCATCGTCATGCGTGTCGCGACTAGTGCAAACGGGACTTGCTCAGCTTTAGCCACAACCGGTTTGTTTACCGTGTCGTGGCACTGATTTTCAGCAAGCCCGGGCGAGTGAGTCACTGACAATGATAATAAAATCGAAAAAGAAGTAAACCTAAAGAGATAGCAAACCTACGAGAGTAATAGAAATAGTAATAATAATACAATAATAAATATAAATATAACAATGTTGTACATATAACTATATAGAAATACGTAAATGATAATAAATGGATAATGTCTAGTTTTGTGAAGTGTGGCGTCCGCGCGGACGATACAGGAGATCGAAGCGGGGTGCGGGTGTGGGTGACTTTTTGATAGGCAACAACCTGTTCCGATGCGTATCTCTTGCATACCCAAACCGACGCTCGCGTCGCTCGCCGGAGTGTATGACGCAGCAGAATAGTGCACTTTCGTAATGCATTTTTTCAATATAAACATTTGGGTAAGTATTTTCCAAACCATTATATTATTATATAAATTGAATAAACATTGATGTATTAATAATGAATTAAAATGAAACAATATTGATTCCCAATAATTAATTGTAAATATGTTTATATTGCAGAGAGAAAAACAACTAAAATTAAAATAACAAAACGATAAGATCCCCACCTGAAACCCGGTAATCGAGCTTGTAAAAAAGTAAAAAGAAAAGAAGGAGAAAAATCTAACAAGCAAAAGAACTGACTGCCGCAGGTGTCGCATATGCCGAGCGTAGAAAACCATTTGGTAAGTAAAAATAAATAGCAATTAAGAAATTGTGTCTTGGTTTTGTGCGTTCAGTAGGTACACTTTGTATTTATCCTTAAACGTTTTCTCTGATTTTAAGTTTTCTTTTTTCTTCAGGCCGCATTTAGAATAAATACATGTCGTAGGTAGGTCAGTAGGTGTGCCGAAATGGCGCGGGGACCCTGGCGAAAGCCTAGGGCGGCCGGGGGTGTCGTTGTGGTCGAATCCTCGGGATCCCACGGCACCCACAACACCCGGCCTTGCGGGTAACGCCGATGGAGTTTTAGTGCGGTATGCCCCCCACTTAGGGGGGAGAGTCCCACATAACCACCGAGCCTCCCTAGCTCGGTGGCATGCATAAAGCATTTCTCCATCGTAAAAAAAAAAAAAAGGTAGGTCAGTAGGTACCTACAGTTTTCGTGACCCAAAAGTGCCATACGACGCATTGGAGCAAGTCTTCTATAAGACAGGTTTCATAGCAGCAGCAGCAGCAGCAGCATTAATAGCTATCGAGTTCTTAGATTTTCGCGTTTGTTACACTTATGAAATGAGACTATTTTCCCGGATTGAAGTCGCGTATATTTGTTTTTTTTTAAACCAACCCAACATTTCGGTCCCTTTTCAGGTATTGGGATATTTCCTAAGCATTAATAGCTGCTTTTAATGATCCGCAGGGGTGCGGTTCGTAATATATAACAAATGACATATTTTTAGTACAGACATTTGACATATTGCTGCATGATATAAAGGTCACTGTGTATGATAGACGATTGATATAATAACAACTTTCAATCTAATACACCGATGGCACAATGTTCATTTTTATATAAACACTTCAGATATAACATTCACTGAGTATAATGTATTATTAATATAATTTGAGTGGTCTTTAGGTGCAATGGTGAATTAACCGAATTTGCTTGCATTTGCTAGTTGGTTGGACCTCCTTCTATGGGTTTAGGTTAGGTTAGTATATGAAAAAGCTGCACGAGCTGAGCGAGCGCAGCGAGCATCCTACGGCAGCGGCCGGCGAGTGCCGGAACCGAATTTGTTTGCCTTTACTAGTTGGTTCGATCTCCAACTGTGGATTTAGGTTCGGTTAGTATGTGAAAAAGCTGCACGAGCCGAGCGAGCGCAGCGAGCATGATGCGGCAGCGGCCGAAGAGTGTCAGAACTGCATTTGTTTGCATTTGCTAGTTGGTTCGACCTCCTCCTGTGGGTTTAGGTTAGGTTAGTATATGGAATTAAATATTCTGCTTAAAGTTTTAATAAATATATTTTATAACACAAAAATCACTTAAAGCTATAAAAAACAATTATATTTTGCGATAGCATTTAATGAAATAAACAAATTCTTCAAATTCTTCAAAATCAACATAATATAGAGCGCCTCAACTATTCGTAAAACGAAATACTGTGTTATATTATTTAATACATTATACTGGTAGTACTTATACCATTTGTTCATTATATCACCTAATCATTATATCTAATGTTTATTAAACCTACTGACGGATTATTATACACATTGAAATTATGCCTTATGTTGTTATACCTTTCGTTGATTGTATACAGTGAGTGATTATATCCGTAGAAATTATATCAAATGTTGTTATACAAAGTGAAAATAGATTATTTGTTGTTATATCTTCCATTACACACCCGCTTCTGCAGTCCAATTTCCTCTCATTGCGGCTACCTTTCTTTTGTCTTTAGTAGGCATCTAAGACAAGTTCGAAAATAAATAAATTATTTTATTAACATTTAAATTCGACCAACTTCTGTCTGATGTCCTGACTTTTTCGCCTCATACAATGAAATGGTCCTGACATGAAACCGAGTCGATCAGTACCTCTATGGTTTTAGATTTGACCATACTGTCCCATTTAAAAAACTCTATAGTTGATGCATGGACCAAGATCATTAAGTCCATGTACGCTTTGAGTAAAAATGTTAATGGTTTTATTATTGTATTGTAATAGAAAGGATAACCCGTTCCAAGAGATAACATTCATCGGTACAAATAATATTTCTTCAACTATAACTCGAAAACGTCGAATCGTTGAGAAAGAACACAATAATAGAACAGTCAGTCATAAAACAGTGTCACAAAAGAAGATTTGCAGGGCCAGTTAGTCCTGTAGCGTCAGTTATTTGGGAGTTTTTAAAGTGCAAACGTGATACATTTAACAGTCATCTGCTAAAGCTCAAGCTATTCGAAGCTATTCAGCAATTCGTGTCAAAGTGGCCATTGCAAAACTTGCGCTATGGTATATATTTAATAATTAATCTTAGGTACTTACACAATGAGGCGTTGTTTTACCCGTAAATCGTTAATATAGTTTTTTTGTGTTATAAAACAAACTTTGCCCCAATTATAACTTACACAATAGCTAGGTAAGTACCTCCATGAAACTGTTTCGTATTACAAAAATGCATTCTTTTATCGTACGGTGACGGAGATGCTTTTCAATATCGACGACGTGTGCGCAAGGACATACTTTTCGATAGTTTGTTTTTTCATACCATTAAAATAAAATTGTTATTATTGAATTGATATTCAATTATTTTTCTGTGAAACTACTCACTAGTTTGTTATAATTATTAATACTAAGATCGAACACTCAGAAAAAATTCCTTCGATCCGGCCGGATTCGAATCGACGTCTTCTAGCATACCGTGCCAGACGCTATACCAACTAAGCGGCGGAACGAACCAGCGGACCTCACGAATTTTTCTATGTGGCGTCGTATCTTTGTGTTAACGCGGCAACACTGAGCGCCCCGCGCCCTCGCCCCGCGCGCCCCCCGCCACGGCCGTGCCGCGCTAGCGCAGCGCCCTCCGGCGCAGCGCCACTTGCTCCATCAACCGCGGCCCAGCCCGCACGTCACGATAGTGATAGCTTGTAAGTTACATACATTTTCAAACCAATTTGCAGAAAAGTAATAAACTTATACATTCCAAGTTGTCGTCCTTCTCTCCGCCCGGCCTTTCCACTTCTCTTCGAGCCGGATCGGACGTATCAATTCGTCGTGCAACCGTATTGCGACTTGGTGGACAACACGCGTAGCCGCCATTTTGTAGAAGAATATAGAAAGTCTTTGCATTCACCGGAAAAGCTACGGCGGAGTACCCGATTCATCGCAGCGACTGCATGGAAACAATCTAGAAAAGTGCCTACTTCATACCAATTACATCACAATTGCAAACAACGTGTCATCGTGTCTCATCAAGTACCGTGACCGTGAAACATCACAAGTGCAAACAACGAGTCATCGTGTCTCGTCAAGTACATGAAGCTAAGTCTTGTTCGTTCCATAATTTACTACCTACACAGTAAATTCACGCAACATTTTTCTGCAAAATTGCTAAATTTCCAATATTTTAGAATCCGCCATAGGATTGCCACTCATTCAACTCATTTCATTACGTAGGTATCCTACATAACCTACATTCTCAGGTTTCCGCCATAGGTATCGACGATAAATTATCAATCAACGTAATCCGCCACAGGATTGTCAATAATTTTTTACAGGAATTAAACCTTGAACTTTTATTTCTCGAAAGTCACATTTACATTCATATCGCCCTACATTTGCACCAATTGTAGCTTCTTTCCTCTCACATTGGCATTGCATTCCAGCTATTTATCTACGTGAAAAACGTAAGCTTGCAAACCAAGCGCGCCGCCGCCGCGCCGCCCGCGCCGCTGACGCTACGCGCCGCCGCCACGTGCTGCCAGCGCATGCGCTGACACGTGCTTCGTTTGTGTGCGCACTAAGTTTCTGCTGGCTTAATAACGCACCGTGAATTTCTGCTGCATGTGCTGCTCACATTTAAATTTAAGTATAACCTCAATTCATTTCCACATAAGGCATTTAACGGGTTGCGTTATCTGACAGGTTTGCTATAATCAATCAATTTCAGTTCAACTTAAAAATGGATCTAAAAACGTCGAGAATTCTCGAGGCACTTATGAAACGAAACTAACACTCTTTAAACAATATTTAGAAATAACATTATCAAATAAAAATTTAAGCAACTTGCAAGTCGGAGAACTGTCAAACCGCCTTCAAATAATTAAAGAAATGTACGATGACTCTTTGATAGCACACAAACTAACATTGAAACATCATGCGAACTTCCAGATGAGCAACAACGGGAAATAAGCGAGCGAGAAAGCTTTGCAAGTAGCTACTTGTCGGCTGTTGCCTCAGCAGAGGAGACGCTCAGCAAGCACCCGCACATCTCCCGCGGGTCTTCCTCTACGGGCAGTGGCAGCACACAGGTTACAGGTTTGGGTACTGCTAACGCAACAGGTGGGCCCTCTCTAAAATTACCCACCGTCATTTTCCACCCACGTTCATTTGCCTGTCTTTTCTGGCCGCTACCAAGATTCGCTAGGATTCCATGACACGTACACATCGTTCATACATAACAACAGATCTATACCAACATACACAAATTAAACTATTTGCGTGCGTCACTTAAGGAGGACGCAGCCATGGTCATACATTCAATAGAATTTTCAGCAGAGAATTATGACATAGCATGGCAGCTAATATGTGATCGATATAATAACAAAAAATTTCTCATAAATAATCACATTCAAACTTTGTTCAGTATTGAACCCATTACTCGTGAATCTTCAAAAGCTCTAAGACACATTATAGATACAGTATACAAAAACCTTAGGTCGTTAAAGGCTCTTAATCTCCCAACAGAACACTGGGATGCATTAATTATGGTTGTAACACATGGTTTCCTCCAAGCTTGATCCCATTACTTCCCGGGAGTGGGAAGAGGAGCGTAGTAAATTCAAGGAAATTTCTACTTTGCAAAGCCTTTCTGATTTCATTAAAGGACGCGCTGACTTGCTCGAGACCATGGAGGGCAATCGCAACAAGCCTCGTAGTCACAGTGACATGTCATTCACACGCCCCAAAACACTTGCAGTGGCCTCATCGAAGACGCCTCAATTCTCATGTCCTTTGTGCAAAACTACCCATTCTATTTATCAGTGTTATCCTTTCAAGTCCCTTCCAGTAGAAGTCCGTATTGAAAAGGCAAATGCACTAAAATTATGTTTGAGCTGTTTGAGCAGAGGTCATGACAAACACAAACGCAGCCTCATTGTAGTACTAGTCCCGAGTGTGTAACACTATCTTCATCAAAACTTAACAATGAAACGAACACAACACAAACACAACATGACAATAATGAAAATATCACATTATCATGTATACACAAAAACGAAGTTCTTCTGTCGACGGCTCTCGTCGGAGTCATCGACAACGATGGTAAATCTCACAAAGTACGCGTACTTTTAGACAACGGAAGTACGTCTAGTTTCATCACTGAAAAGTTACATTCTAAACTCAATCTTTCAAGTCAAAAAACACATGTTTCAATACAAGGTCTATATAATCAAAATTTACAAATAACAACGATGCGATGTCAATATTCAATCATTGTCAAACAGTAGTTTCAAGAAAAAGGTTAATTGTTTTATTGTACCACACATTACACAAATGTTGCCATCTCATAAAATCAATACTATCACTTTCAAAATTCCTCAGCACATCCACCTCGCAGAACCCTCATTCAACATTCCGTTCGAGGTGCAGATACTGCTCGGTGCTGACCTCTTCAGGGAAGTCATTGGTATATATAATCATACTTTTCTAGGAAAAAATAAACCAACACTAAATGAAACAAAATTAGGTTGGTTAGTTTCAGGTACCATTCATACAAATATATCAAATTCATTTCATTCATGCCATGCCCAGCCTTGTGCTACAAATAAAAAATGCAGTCCACTGTAATTTCCTTAATTTCTCTGATACTGAATTAAATTCAAAACTCGACCGCTATTTCGTGTGTCAATCATTTTCTGATCCCCTCATCTGACTAAAGACGAACAGCAATGTGAAAAAATTTTCACTGAAACCACCATCCGTCAACCAGACGGCCAATTCGTAGTAAACATTCCATTAAAACAATTGCCTAGTAGCCTAGGCACTTCTTATGAACAAGCGCTAGCTAGATTTCTTGCACTAGAGCGTAGGTTTAGCCGTGACTCGGTATTTAAACATAAATACATCGAGTTCATGACCGAAAACACGACATCTCACAATGAAAAGGTGACTTATTTTCTGCCGCATCATGGCGTATTACGAGAGACTAGTCTCACTACCAAGCTTCGAACAGTATTTGACGCATCTGCTGCGGCCACTTCAGGTTTGTCACTCAATGACATACAGTTCATTGGATCAACCGTTCAAGATGATTTGCTTAGCATTCTCATACGATTTCGACAGCATAAATACATTGTTACTGCTGACTTCGAAAAATTGTACCGTATGGTGCTCATTAATCCTAATCAGCGTTCCCTGCAACAAATATGGCAATCAGATCCTGCAGAGGAAATGTCTACAAATTAAATACAATTACATACGGCACCGCCTCTGCACCTTATCTCGCCACTAGATGTTTAAAACAACTAGGACAAGACATTCATAATACTAGTACAAAATCAATAAACTCACAACAAAACACTACAGACACAATACTAGTTGGGACATCAATCATACACGATTTCTATGTTGAGGACCTTGTGACTGGCGATGATGATTCTACCAAGTTACTGAGCACTTGTAAGGGCATCAGTCAACATTTACACAGTGCACACTTCAATCTCCGCAAGTGGAGATCAAACGATCAAAGCATTATGCACAACATACACAAAGATAATGAAAATAGTAATGATCAGTTATTCACAATTACAAATGAAAATTATACAAAAACCCTAGGTGTCACATGGGATTATAAAAATGATAATTTACTATTTTCATCATCAATCAGTGATAAATACATATCAAAACAAACCAAGCGTTCTGTGTTGTCAAAAATTGCCCAAATATTCGACCCACTTGGTTTAATTAACCCTTGCTTGTTACAGGCAAAAATAATGTTACAATAATTATGGAGCAGCAACATAACTTGGGATGATGAAATCCCCCCAGAACTTCAGACACAATGGAGTCAGTTTCTTGAAAATTTACCTTTTCTTGATAACATTCAAATTCCCCGCCGAGTAATCTGCGATTCTCCCGTAAGAATCGAACTTCATTCATTCAGTGACGCATCTATGCACGCATTTTCCGTATGTGTGTACATTCGCAGTATATCGGCTGATTGATTATGTTCTGGCTTTATGTTCACGTTCATATCCTGATAGGAAAATCTCGAGTTGCCCCCTTCAAAAGGAACATAACTATTCCCAGATTGGAGCTGTGCGGCGCTTTGCTAGCAACTCGATTAACCAAAAAGGTAAAATCCTCTCTTAGACTCGCAATTCATTCAGAAACCTATTGGTACGATTCCACGATCGTCCTAGGCTGGATAAAAATGTTTTAATCTAAATTAAAACAATATGTATTCAACAGAGTAACTGAAATTACAGACAATACTGAACCCTCAAGCTGGTATCACGTTCCTTGGGTCACGGGGTTTAAATGCACTACAATTAACTAACAATACTATATGGTTTTCAGGACCGAACTTTCTTCACCATGCTACAGTACAAACACCGCCACAGCCACAAAGCACACAAGGAAACTTACCTGAAACAAAATCACTCTGTCATTTCACACTAAACACTATGAACGATCATGTTAAACGATTCTAAATTGCAACATGTGTATGCATTTATTAATCGATTCATACATAACTGTCGTCAACCTCAAAATAAGTTCACTGGTCAATTGTCAGTTTTTGAACTAAACAAGTCAACGAACACTTTGTGCACACTTGTGCAAAGGGAAGCATTCAACAAACAATATCGGTCTTTACAAATCAAAGAATTATTGCCTTATAATGATAATAATTCATTAGTGAGAGTTGGTGGCAGATTGTCAAACTCTAATTACGCTTATGACACTAAACATCCTATCATATTACACGCAAATCATCACATCACAAACCTAATTGTCGAACACTATCACAAAGTGTTAATGCACGCTGGTCCACAGCTAACGCTGGCTTCATTGAGACCTAAATATTGGATCATTGGTGGTCGTAATCTCGTACGAAAAATATCACGAATTGTTGCAGATTTAAAAATAAAAGTATTCAACCAATCATGGGAAATCTTCCTAAGAAGAGATTACACGCTGATTTTCCATTCCAAAACACAGCTGTGGATTATGCTGGGCCTATCATGGTAGCGGACAGAAAAGCAGAGGTTGTAGGTTACTAAAAGCCTACACTTGCGTTTTTGTTTGCCTGGCTGTGCGAGCAGTACACATTGAACTTGTTACAGAATTAAGTACAAACGCTTTTATTGCCTGTCTAAATAGGTTTATTGCCCGCCGAGGTAGGCCTGCTAAGATATTTTCCGACAATGGAAAAAACTTTGTGGGCGCTTGTAATAAGCTTAAGCTTTCACGACTTCTAAATTCCAATTCTATTATTTCAACATATGCAGCAGAAAATCAAATAGTATTTAAATTTTCACCTGTATACAGCCCACATTTTAATTGTTTAGTAGAAGGGTGCGTAAAGTCAACAAAATTTCACCTTAAACGTATAATAGGTCTAGCCAACCTTACATATGAAGAGTTAACGACATTTGGTGCAAGTAGAAGCGATACTTAATTCTCGACCCCTAACTCCCCTTTCGTCAGACTTAGTTGCGCTCACTCCTTGTAATTTTCTCATGGGACGAACTATTGCGCTTACTCCCCAGGTAATGCCGACGATGAGACACAGAATATCAATGCTCTCACCAGATATAAGAGAGTTGAGTGTTTAAAAACACACTTTTGGTCAAGATTTTATAAAGAATATACACACATCAAAAACGTCTAGGGATCAAGTGAATATTTTTGAAATAAAAATTATTTAAGCAA
>NW_020653852.1:23414821-23430168 GCF_003589595.1 Hyposmocoma kahamanoa | reverse complement strand
GTCTAGGGATCAAGTGAATATTTTTGAAATAAAAATTATTTAAGCAATATTTACCAAATCCAGTCTTCCAGGACGACTTCTTACTTTAATGCTTATGTTTTATTTAACCGCTTACCCCTATATTTAATTAAAATAAACTAAAATTGATGTTTTTGCAAATTGTGGGAAAAAACTCAAATTAACGGCGTCAATTAAATGACAAAAAAATGGCGAAAATTATGATTTTGCTCATTTTTATTGTAAAGATAAGAAAAGTAATAATCTGTATTTGCGATTTGGCATGCTTAAGATGAGTTCATCAAAATCACTTTGAGGAATGGCCGCCCATATGTTTTGTAACAAGTCAAAATATTGTTGTAGAGTATATACGGTATGCATACTCGGCACAGCTCTTCTTTGAAGCATATCCCATGCGTGCTCAATTGGATTGAGGTCTGGCGATTGAGCAGGCCACGGCAGAACGTTGATACGAGCTTCGGCAAGAATGCGTGTTACGACTGTAGCCGTGTGTGGACGTGCGTTGTCATGCATTAGTTGAAATGAATCACCCAACTGGCCTCGCAAAGGGATGATAACATCTGAAACAATCCTCTCTGCGTAAACTTGAGCATTGAGGTTACCCCTGATCCAAATGAGATCGGTTCTTCCGCCGATCCAAATACCGGCCCATATCATTATTGTTCCCCCACCATATGGATGAACTTCCTGACATTATCTCAAACGTTCATGACGTCCAGATGTTCTCCAAACTCGAGTACGTCTTGTATCCGGTCTCATACCGAAGCGGGATTCATCCGAAAAGCACACATAGCGCCAGTCTTCTTCCTCCCAGTTTCTGTGTTCGCGAGCCCGTAATCGTAAACGGGTCCTGCGATTGCAGGGTGCAATAGGTGGAACTCTGAGCGGCCTTCGGGATCGCGGATCCACTTCACGTAAACGATTTCGGATTGTTTGATCGCTTATTTGCAAGCCTGAGGAGCTGTGGAGCCTCGTAACCAACATCATGGCGGTCATGGTACGATTCCGTCGAGCAGTATTTTGGATATACCGGTCCTGTCTGCGAGTCGTGATGCGAGATCGTCCTCCATGTCGCTCGGCCACGCTGCCCGTCATGCGTTAGCGCGTCCAGAGGCGACTTATGACGCTCTGTGTAGTGTTAAGAGTGAAAGCCACAGCACGTTGCCTGGAACCAGCTTCCAACATTCCGACGGCTCGCATCATGACTTCTCGGGTTAAATGATGTCGTCTCTCCATAATAATGTAAATTGTTTCGGTTCCGATGCAGATATTGTAATGATTTTGTCAAAACGCTATAACTCATTTTTATACAAAACCACATTGACAATCGATTTTCTTCTTATTATCGAATTTTAAACAATATTCCTTATTTAAATGTTAAAACTCACTAAAAAGTATCAATAGCGATACAAAAAAGTTAATATAATTAACCCTAATTGCAGCAATACTCTTAAACGTACTTGATCCCTAGACACTTTTGATGTGTGTATTTCAAAACACCAAAGGAGAAACAAATTTGAAAAAATGGCAAAGACAAGACGGAGCGCTACGACTTAACTTCAACTGCCTCTGTGGCTGAGCAGAGGTCCCAGGTTCGATTCCCGGGCCGGGAGAAATATTTGTATGACCTACATTTGTTTCTCTCGTGAGTTTGGGTGTAAATTGTGCTTGTCTATATGTGTGTCCATGGCACCCGCGACACAGGGTTTCCCTAGTGCGGGGCTATGTTAAGTGTGTGTGTTATTATTATTATTATTATTAATGAAATGGTGCTTGTCAAGGACTAACTGCCTCCGTGGCCGAACGGTTACCATGCTGGACTGCCACGCAGAGGTCCCAGGTTCGATTCCCGGGCCGGGAGAAATATTTGTATGACCTACATTTATTTCTCTCGTGAGTTTGGGTGTAATTTGTGGTTGTCTATGTGTGTGTCCATGGCACCCGCGACCCAGGGTTTCCCTAGTGCGGGGCTATGTTGAGTGTGTGCGTTATTATTATTAAAAAAAAAGGACGTTCGCCTGCCTCCCATCCGCTGGCTACTCGGACGAATCTCGTACCTCTACCCCGGCACCGACGGAGTCTCCCGCGTCGCCGACGTCCACACCACATCGGGAACGTTGCGGAGAGCCTTCAACCGACTGGTTCCTCTGCCACTGATGGAACCTGATGTTCCAAGGCCGGCAGATTGTTAACGTGGCAACACTGAGCGCCCCGCGCCCTCCGGCGCAGCGCCACTTGCTCCATCAACCGCGGCCCAGCCCGCACGTCACGATAGTGATAGCTTTTAAGTTACATACATTTTCAAACCAATTTGCAGAAAAGTAATAAACTTATACAATATTCCAAGTCCTTCTCTCCGCCCGGCCTTTTTTTCAACGACTTTTAGCCGTAGCGCCATCTAAGATTGTTTTTATAAGGTTTCCTTCAGTTGTCATAAAAATGCGTTACTTAAAATCTCAAAGAATTTCGAGTTCTTAGGTTTTCGCGATTGTTACACATAGGTCACGGTTGACAGTAAACCGCGACCATGGCACCTGTAAAGGGCCCGAAACGTCGGTTTGTTTGAAAAAACAAATATACGCGATTTAAATCCGGAAAAATAGTTTCATTTCCTATCTCAAAGACTATTCAATTTTTTCCCTTTTTTCTCCCTCTATTCAAAACCACTAGGGCCCCAATTCTGCTAATCTTCTCGAAACCACTGGTCGTTTTAATACCATTGATAATGCGCTCAGATTACCTACATTGCAATTATGTTAACATTTGTTGTTCAGCCAAAATCTAGTTGCAATGGCAGTAGAAGTCTCAATCAAGTGTCTTTTTTTCAAATAATTAATTAGTAAAGTACGTCGACTGGCCATTGAAAAGCAGAACACCAAGAAATTGCTGTGGCAGTTGAATAGAAGCTCGATGTGTAGCCACTGACAAGCCATTACTCTTAACTTTTAGCAGAATACCAAGCGCACAAAAATTCCGCCATTGACACTCTACCGAGATGATTTAACATTAGCAGGCATGCGTCTCGCCAATATCCGGCTCGCACTCGGACGTGGGGATATTCGCAGGAATAAAGGTAGTTGCCTAGTTGCCTCGTAATTAGTTCCAATTTTATCGACAAACCATAACAATACTTTTTGTTGCTGGTTGATTGATTGATTATAAAGACATTACGAAAGTGGCGTGCCGTCTTCGAATCGATAGAACACTCATTGCGCCGATGCCCGCAGAGGTGCGCGACTCGGCACCGGCACGACCCGGGCACGACATGGACCGCTGCTCAATGAGAATCCTACTCGATTGGATCAGATGCCCTTCGTGACGTTTATTGTTGAAGACTAGTTTCCGACTCACGAAAGGTTTTCGGTTGATATTATTAGCTTATCCAATCGATTCGATATAAGAAAGAACTAAGGAACAATGACTGCAGGCTCTTAATTAACATATTCCTTTAATTTTTAATTTATAATAAACACGAGCCCGTCTGGTGGTTTTCGCCGTCACATCCAGTGTTGTCATCTTTCTTTTTCGATTCCCCATCATAACGAAATCGACAACAAATTTTCTAAATCTGATGATTATTGTAAGTAGTGACTAGCACTTAAAAGTAAAAGATTAAACAATCGTTTTTGCTAATAATATGCTGTCTGTATAATAGAAGCACCTACTTTTTCAAACGCAAAATCAATTATGTTAACGGTACTTTGCGTGGCCTACCGAGGAAAATTAAAGGAGCTAGTTGTTATGCCAGTGGAATTTATTCCAATTAATGTGTTATTTATGACATTGGTGATTTGAGAGGCCATCCACGGCGCAGTCGCCGCCGCGGCGTTGATGAGGCGACTAAATAACATTCGAGATTGAATCCTATTACTTCTGTATATCAACTTTGATTGGTAGGTACTCCTAAGGGTTGCCTCGAATTGCCGCAGCCAGACGATGCGACGCCGCGATGCATTAAAACGACCAATGCAACATACAACTATTTTATACGAAATAAGTTTACATTTCATTAACTTGTCACATGCGAATTCAAAATATTACTTGTGTCAAATGGTTCTGCTAAACTTTTGGTTTTTCACTTTAAAATAACGATTTTGTAGCAATAATTACTAAGAATCGGCTTCAAACTCAAACAAAAAATATTGTAATAATGTTTATCGCAAAATCAGCGACAAATTAGGTACATCTATGTCTCAATTCATTTTAGAACCGAGTCTCAAATCTTGCCGATTAGTTGGAGTAAATAAACTTGATCTTTCCCAACAATAGGGAATCGGACAATTTTTCAGAAAGTGTCTAGAATTAACTAAAATAGATATGTACAGCCATGAAAAATAATATTTTATTAAAATAAAGCTTAATAGTCTCTAAAATGTGCTAAAACTACGTTAAAATTTAAATAGAAACAAATTGGCGCGCAAACGTAACAAAATGTCAAATTGAACGCGTGACGTCATTTGTAGGTAAACAAGCTACGAAATCAAGGGCAAGGTGTTATTTTAAAGTTTTTGTGAAGTTTGAAGTCGTTATGGAACGGAAAACATATCGTTGGTGTGTAGTACCTAAATGTAAGAATACTTCTATAACTACCCCAAATAAACTATTTATTGATGTACCTCGAAAATCCGACATATGAAAAAAATGGTTGGTCCTAGCACGACGAAATGTCTGTAAATTCAGCAATATACTTTTGTGAGGATCACTTCGACGTAAGTACATTTATTAACACATGCTTCGATCTATGTATCACTCACTGCATAAAGTGTACTTACGTCGAAATGATCCTCACAAAAGTATATCGCTGAATTTACAGACATTTCGTCGTGCTAGGACCAACCATCTTTTTCGTATGTCGGATTTTCGAGGTACATCAATAAATAGTTTATTTGGGGTAGTTATAGAAGTATTCCTACATTGAGGTACTACACACCAACGATATGTTTTCCGTTCCATAATGACTTCAAACTTCACAAAAACTTTAAAATAACACCTTGCCCTTGATTTCGTAGCTTGTTTACCTACAAATGACGTCACGCGTTCAATTTGACATTTTGTTACGTTTGCGCGCCAATTTGTTTCTATTTAAATTTTAACATAGTTTTAGCACATTTTAGAGACTATTAAGCTTTATTTTAATAAAATATTATTTTTCATGGCTGTACATATCTATTTTAGTTAATTCTAGACACTTTCTAAAAAATTGTCCGATTCCCTATTATAAAATCAACGAAGTGCGGTTCATGGACTTTGCTAGTATAATTTTACGTTTTACTTTGTGCCTAGTTATAAATATATTTTTGTATATAGTTAGAAGTGAAAAATAAATAAATTGTAAAACAATGTATTTTAGAATAAATGCAAGAATACAACGCAATTGATTTAGTTCGACCATAGATTAGATACCGACCTTGTACGTACGTACAAGACTATACAATACTTCTTATGTACGTAACATTTTAAGCATGATTGAATGTTTACCTACCCAAAGTATTGGTTATCTTATTTTATTTTATTTTTATTTTATTTTATTTATTGGAAGACCAACGGCTATCTTATAGAATAAAAAACTTAAATAATAATGGTGAGCCAATTATAGGTCCTCGCCGATAGATACATTTTGATTTGAAATTATTGAGCGTTAAATTACAACTAAACTATTATGACGCATTACGAACTATGGGTAAATATACAACACTTACAAATTCACTTTCCTATCAAAAAACAAATTACTCATTAGACGCTTCACCGATGCAACACTAGTGTTAAACAGGTCAATATCAACCTGTCTGGATAGTTGGTTAAAGCTGTTACCAGCACGCAAGAGATATGCATTTCGCCGATAGTTCGAGGAGGCCGAAGGTATATGTAAAGGCGAATTAAACCTAAGGGTCTTTGTGTGGGCTCTAAGGAAGATCTTGGACACAAGTTCTGGGGAGTCTACTGCACCAGAAGCAATTTTTCTTAAGAATACTAAGTCTGCAATCTGGCGTCGCTTCTCTAGTGGCAAGAGATGATGTTTCCTACATATTTCAAGATACCGGCTTGAATCATACCTCTCCCTTGTTCGATAACATAAATATTTAATGAATCTCTTTTGCACGTTTTCAATTCGTGATATATATGTTAGATACTGCGGGCTCCACACCTGCGATGCGTATTCAAGGTGGCTGCGTACAAGTGAGCAATATAAAATTTTTAGTGTCTTAGCCTGATGGAAATCTCTGGAGTTACGCATCACAAATCCAAGACTCTTTGAGGCTTTTGAAACGATCGAATCGATGTGGGAGGCAAATAGTAACTTATGATCATGAAACACACCAAGATCCCTTACCACAGTATCGCGTTGCAAAGTAATGTCTTTCAGTGAATAGTTAAATTGTATTAAGTTAATTTTACGACTAAAAGTGACGACAGTGCACTTAGACGGATTAAGGTCGAGTTGGTTATCGGTACAGAAGGTGTCGAGCCTACTAAGGTCTTCTTGAAGCAAGATTGCATCAGACACTGAAGAAATAGGTGCTATGATCTTCATATCATCCGCAAAGCATAGTAGTTGTGATGATTTGAAACAGTGTTCAATATCGTTTACAAAGATTGCGAATAAGAGAGGCGCGAGCAATGATCCCTGCGGGACTCCACTAGGTACCCTAAGCCACCCAGAGACATAATTTTTTACCACAACCGCTTGTGACCTATTGTAGATATACGACGTAAGCCACCTTAGCAGATCGCCACTGATACCGATCTTCTGTAGTTTGCATATAAGTAAGTCATGCCGAATTCGGTCAAATGCTTTGCTATAATCCGTGTAAATGACGTCGATTTGGCAGCCATTATCCATATGCGAAGTCAAATAGTCGTTGAACAGTATCAGGTTGGTCACAACGGAGCGCCCTTTCAAGAATCCATGTTGAGTGAAGCTAAATGATTGCCTGAGTGCAGAATAAAGTTGATCATATACAACCCTTTCGAAAACTTTCGATACAATACACAACTTTGAGATTGGTCTGTAATTCATAATGTCCGTTCTGGAGCCTTTTTTGTGGACTGGTGTGACGTATGCACGCTTCCACACACTTGGTACCGTGCCCTCTACTAACGATCTATTAAATAGAATAGCGATTGGGACAGCTATAGTCACAGAACAGCGTATAAGGAAGTTAGCTGGAAGTAGATCTGGACCAGCCGACTTTGCAGGATCTAATTGCGAGAGAAGTTTTGATATAATATTACCATCTACTTTTATACTAGAAATGCTAGCAACGGTCGGGGTAGAAGCGTGTGCACAAAAAGTAGTTTGAGATGTCGATGGTACGTGGCTGTCCAAAAAATTTGAGTGAAAGTATTTGGAAAATGCATTACAAATGGAGTCACCAGTGTTAAGAACAGACTCTTCGAATTTCATACTTATTGGAATGTCATTCACATTTGACTTAGACTTAATAAATGACCAGAACATTTTTGGGTTATCCTTCAAAGAATTCTCTACCAAATTTATATAATTCCTATAACTTTGCTTCTCTAGAGTCTTACATCGATTTCTTAATAGTTTAAAAGATTGCTCATCAGCACTATTACCGTAAATTCTATATTTCCTCAAATATTTGTACTTTTCTTTGAGAGATTTTTTTAGAGCAGGGGAAAACCATTCAGGATATCGCTTACCAGTGACAGTTTTACGTGGTATGTACTTATCCCTCATTGACTGCAAGGTGGTGTAGAAAAAATCAACAGCACTGTCAAGAGGTTTTGTGTTTAGTTCATACTCCCAGTTGACTAATGAAATTTCTGAATTTATCGCATCATAATTACCTTTATTAAAAAGATACTTTACATACGAGGCACTACTTAAGGGAACAAGGTCAAAAAATTGCGGTTCGATAGTTAGGGCACCGTGGTGAAGGTCAATTGGTACGAGCGGGTCTTCACTGCAGTCTGCAACCTTGACATCACCATTTGACAGGACAAGGTCAAGAGTCCTCCCATAAACGTTCCTTATGCCATTAAACTGTCTAAGACCAAGGATGTTTAACTCATCCACCAGTAAATTTTCGTCATCAGTGGTAAAATTCAATGGGTCTAAAGAAAAACAGTCAGCACAGCCTGGAGTCCACGTTAAGGTACTCAAATTGAAATCTCCCGCAATCAAGTACTTGTCGTACGGCGATCGCATGACTACTGTATCTAAATTATTCAGAAAATTATCTAATTGTTGAGAAAAAGTGAAACCCTGCCCCTCGTTACATAAATAAACAACACAAATATGTAGATTGATATGACGGTCCACGTCACGTTGTCTAAGCACCAAAGTCAGCCATAAATCCTCAGCACTCGAGTGGTATGTAGGCTGCGGTATGACGGTAAGGTCCCGACGTACCGCTATCAATACACCCCCACCATAAATTTGGCCCGTTGCAGCATAGTTGCGATCGCGCCGCCAAACAACGTAGCGATTGTCAAAAAGTTCAGCATCCTTAATACTGTCCAACAGCCACGTCTCAGTAATAATCACTAAGTCATAGTTACAAGTACATAAGTTACGAAAGAATACCGTCGTTTTAGTGCGTAATCCCCGTGCGTTTTGATAGTATATTTTGAAGTTAGTGTTCACTGTGACAGAACCCTTTCATAATTAATATAGAAACAGTATAGCCAACAAATAGCAACAAAAAAGCATAAAACATTACAATTATATAGGCGGTCCATAAAATGAACAAAAATGATAAGTAATACGCGCGACAGCAAAAATAGTAAATATTATTTGTATTCATACTCAAAAATCGGTTACTAAGATCATAAAATAATAAACTAATTATAATAAAACGGCAATCAAAATGGCCAATTAATTCAGCGAAATGCAATTCTACCCCAACGTGTGAAGCATCCACGAATAACCAAACTGATCGATACCAAAACCGGCTGTCAAAGCATTCAATATTGCGCGTCGAAAAGCACATGACCAGTGAATAGAAAAAGTGTGTAGGTAAAATACGCCCGGTCTGGTCGAACCGGTTCCGTATAGTAGGCAAAAAATGCGCTCCGAAACAATAGCGAGACATCGGTGCAGCAGCAATTATAAGCGCTTTATACACAGAAAACAATATGCTGGTGATTTCCTGCGTCATTATAAAAATAAGTAATATATACTCGGTTAGCATGGTAAAGAAAGTACAAAAGAAGCGCTGCAGAGATAAACAGTAATTTAAATTAGAAAAATTGAGTTTACAATAAACTAAACCATCCTGTTTAAATCTCCCTCACTAGAATACCACAAATAAAACATTAAGGCTATAACATACCTAATCAAATAATCAATTAAACAGTAATAACACAAAGTAAAAAATAAAACGCAATGTGACAAAAATGTTTCGACAACATTGACTTACAAATAAATGGACGACGGGTCTAATACAAAAACCACGAAAAACATGTCCCAAGTCAACCTATTTAAACGTAGTGACATGTAAAGGAATATGAAAAAGCTAAAACGTTGAATTTTAATTGTAATGTCATCGCAGTACTATTGTCTAATTTTGCTTGCTTCGCTGTCAGTCGAACAAACGAAGACTAAAGCGTGAATGACGCTCTGTATACGATTTTAACGCCCTACAAATTCGGACACTTTTTAGCGCGGACCCGACGTCCATATAATTGTAAGTCAATGTTGTCAAACATTTTTGTCACATTGCGTTTTATTTTTTACTTTGTGTTATTACTGTTTAATTGATTATTTGATTAGGTATGTTATAGCCTTAAATTAAATGTGACATAAGCGGCAAAGGAACGTTTTGTTAAGAGGCCTGTTGCCAATGTCAATGTCACATTCAGGGTCGTATTCCAAAACTCTACTCAATGCTCAAGTCAGGACTTGAGTATGATTTCAAGCACTGGAAATACGACCCTAATGACAAGGACTCAAATCCTAACTTGAGCATTGAGTAGAGTTCTGGAACACGACCCTGAGATTGAGAACAGTGTGACCATTGTCGCAGGATCGCAGATTTCTGCCGTTTGGGCAGATTTAATTTTTATTCATTTTCATTGCAGCAGAACATGTTAACGTTGTATTAAATGTGGCAGAGTTTGGCAGATTTGGAAATATTCTGCAAGTTCTTTATTATTTTTGAGAATAAACTGCAAATTTGTTGTTTTTTGCTACTACGAACAAACATGAAAGGGTTGTAACCCTAACAAGCCGTGACCAGGTTCACGGCAGTAAAACAGAAAACTTCCGGTCCTGAAATTTATTTAAAGTTGGGTTAAGAAGAAATGGTAACAAAGAAGTAAATGGCCGAGTTATACTGAATTACAGACACGTAGTCATAGGTACACACGCCAGCACATTAAGCTACACATTGACGTATCTTGTTCCGTTGCACTGGAAGCGATTTTAGAACAAAAATGTGTAATCTGCCGTTATCCGTACATGATAAGGCTATAGACTGTTATACACTTATTAGAACTGACACATGATTTAGACTATATTATAATGATTACAACTTGTACAAGTAAAAGAATCAAAATTGGAGGCGATTGAATTTAAACAGTTGTCGCGATCGAGCAGGGAGTGACGATGGAACGAAACAAAATCAGAATGCGAGGCAAAAGAACTATGGAAAAGCAAAATTGAAATTGAAATACGGGTGGCCAGGAACCGGAGAAAGGTGATAAAAAGGTGGGATGACGATGTAAGGAGGTCACACTGTCACAAACATCTGAAGTGAAATACAGGACAATATTATAAACATAACCTATGAACTTTATAATCGTAGCTTCTACAGGCTGTACTCAATTAGCTTTTTTAATGCTTTGATAATGAATCACAAGTAGGTATTGATAGGTCTCTTTAATGCATAATGTCGTCAAAAACACTGCGTCAAAAATACACGGGATGTCGCCATCCTTCTTTTAACGAAGCCAAATCAATGTGATGTGGTACCTATGTAAATTTTGTTGGTGTCTTTTGGTCTGCAGGACAGACAGACATTGATTGGTAAAAAAGGAAGGAGGAAATGGCGTAAATGCGAGTCACTTCGGACTGCTAACGTAAATAAATCTATCACCCACAATGTAATTGATATATTTTTGTTTCATTTTAAAATGTTTTTGTTTTGTTATTGTTTTATGAAATGGGACAGGCAATAAAAATAAATATATATGTATATGATAGTATTCTTCACATACTTTTTAATTAAATAATCTCAGTACAGAGTACTAAAAAACCGAAAATTTAAATGGGGCCACTATTGAGGTACCCTCTTTCCAAAAAAAAAAGAATCATCAAAATCGGTTCACAAACACCGGAGTTATCGCGTAACATAAAACAAAAAAAAAGAGTCCCTAAGTCCTAGGATTATGAAAAAATATATACATTATTTTCCACTCAGTAATGCTCAGTGTGCATTAAAATGTACATATTTTTGTTTAGCTAAATTAAAAATAACTATGCATGTATAGGTTCCAAATTATAAAAGTTTTCTGTAGTTTACTAACAGTTTGTTGTATGGAACTTTGATGTGGGGTTTTGGATATTAATAGGAATTTAAAAACGGGGAAAGGAAATCGCGGAATAAAAATAAAAACAAACGAAATTTTGGTACGGTGATTAACAAGATAGGGTAAGTAGTATATTATAGGTAAATCTAAACAATGAAGGATGGAAATTATGAAATGGAAATGATATGGTAATAGCTGAAAATAATGTTAAGTGGATAAATTATAATCTAAATTTTAATAACATTGTTCCTTATGAACTGAGCCAATGCATTATAAACAGTTATTCGCAGTGTTGCCACTGTAGCCAGTTTTTAGCTATATAGATTTATTCAGATTTACGAAATTATTAGATACAAAACAAAATATTTGATAGTTAAATATTTTAGCTCTTTTAGTAAGAAAACTAAAAAATTGTAAAAAAAACGAAAATAAAGCTTCACCTTCAATATCACAAGATGATAATGATTTGATTGATATTGATGATAATTATTTTTTCGATTTATAATTTGTAAAATTAAGAAAAATATGAATTTAAGAACGCAATCCCATAATTATGTTTTTGTTCAGCCACTTTAGGCAATTTTACCCAGAATTAATATCTTGGAATCTAGCAACTATTTTACTTAAAGTTTAACTACTTCCTCCTTGGGCAACGTGGCAACACTACTTATTCGTCCCTTTTTTTATTAATGGTTTTGACTTAGATACAAGTCCTTTGAGTCTTGTCTTCGTTTAATTATCGGATACTCAGTAATATTTTCCATTGTAGTTCTAATAGATTGTTTTCAATTTCTCTTAAATAACTTAGTTCACTTATTAGGTTTTTTTACATAGTCTTTTAAGCGGCGGTAGTCAATATTTATGTTTTCACTTTCACATAGATCACATTATCTTCTATCACCTTGAACAAAAAACCTTTGAATTCGTAATTAGTGGAATGTTCAGGATAAAATCTTTTGTAATTTGGTTTCCGTTAAGGGGTATAGTTCTAACTTTCAACATCGCTATTTCTTTTTTCGTTTTTTTCTCCATAATATACTTAAAATAAAATTAATAATCGTTGTAAACACTGTAGTTGTAACTTCAAAAGCCTGCCATTTCCTTATTCGTCCCGCTTCAGATAAACTACAGAGTACTTTATATATAAATAAACTGCTAGCTCCCAAAGCGATAATACGTAGGTACAAAATGGATTCGAGTAATGCGCGGGTCTTGTATTTTCTAGAACGATATGTATGAAACCGAAGAACTCATTTCAAACCCAAAACATCCAAATCATAAAATTAAGCACAAAGTTAACGATGCATAGAACCGTATTAATATTATAAAATTACCAGTCAATGAGTTGAAAGCGAAGAAGTTAATGGCAAATTTTCGTGTGTATCTTTGTAAGAAAAAAACAATCTATAATTTCGGGTATGGGGGTGGAAGATGTATATGAACCTATATGGTTCGTATATACCGCCATGGATAAATTCTTGGGATCAGTGTATGGCTGCGAACGCACAATAGATACTGAAGATAAAGTAATTTTTTTTAATTTTGGTAAAATAAAATTAGCTTAAAGGTAATATACTTTTACTGTAATAATAAAAAAAAACATATATCAACAATGAATTTATATTATGAAGTAGCATAATTACCCCGTTTGAGTGTTGTCCGAGCATTTACAATAACCTTTTTTTGTATACATTTTAATGAAAATGATTTGTATAAATATTTACGAAAATAATATGGATACATGCCATGAAATACCAAGAGTTTACATTTACCATTGATTGTAGTTTGTATACTTTTCTGTCAAAAAAAGCACACCTTTAAAAAAAACTCGTGTCCTTTGACTCGAGTTTGTTTGAAGTGACCGTTTACACATGCGTGTCGTGCATCGCATCACCTATCGCACGAATGTGTGAACGCGTTTCAACTACTCGACACGAATGTTTCGTCGATTGTTTCGACGAAACATTTGTCGAAACAATCGACGATAGTGTACACGCGGTGTAACATTTGATGCGTTAAATTGTGACGATTGGGACACCATTTTGTGACAGGTGGGACAAGTTATATTTGAATACATAGAATTTTAAAAACTACACTGTTTATATGTAGATTGTGAAAATGTCTTAATAAGACAAAAATTATAAAATATTTGCTTGCTAACGATGGATCTCATATTAAACAGTGTAATTTTATTAATACCGTGTATTCAATTGTTACTCATCCCACCCGTCACATATTAACATATTAATTTCCTTAAAATTTAACAAAGTTATTAATTAAGTGTATATATAAAATAGAACTTTAACATTCGAGTTATCTCATGAAACTAAATATGAATAGTTCATCTTGATCTTGGCAATGAAGCCATCAACTCAAACAGGCGGGTGTCGTGAGTGTATCACTCGTCACATTTAGAAAATTAAAAGTTTTGAGTATAAATAATGTCATAAATTTATGTAAATAAATAGTCGCAGTTGAATTGCATATCTGGCTTCATGATACTTCATTTTAAGTCTAATTAACGAAGACGTGGGTTCGAATCCGGCCGGATCGAAGGATTTTTTTCTGAGTATTCGATCTTTGTATTAATAATTATAACAAACTAGTGGAGTAATAATATAATATAAATATTATACAGAAGCCGATTCGAGAGAGTCACTGTCGCTTACATTTATTATGAATTAGTCTACTGTTTTGTCGATGTTTGTGGTCTATTGACCACGACGAATATCAGTAGATGGTCTTATCACTGACGGATTCCATGTTTTGGTCTTCGTTTAATTTAACAACAAATAAGGATACAATTAATAAAAAATTGTTAAAACAAAAGAAAATAACAATGCAAATTAATAAAACAAATCAACACCCAAAGTAACAAAACAAAATACCAAAATTAAAACGTGAATATTTATAACACGGACACAGTTTAATAGATATAAATGAAAATGGCCGAAAGGTTATGCGCACCTGGCGTGAAAAGCGGGTAAATACAAACAGGGATTACTTTGAATTTGTTTTTTTTTTAAATCCCTGTGGTATTTTTTATGCATGTCAAAAGGAAATTGAAGTATTTTACATTTTTAAAATTATAAAATCTAGAGAAACTGTATTTATAGTTATTATGAACTGAGCTTTAAGCATCAGTTTATTTATATCTGGTATATATAGATATATATATGCTAACATAATATAATATTTATTTTTAATAATAATGCAAAGCAAAATTGCTGCGACAAAAGCCTGAAAGATAAAATAATCCAGCTACAAACCGATATCGCGGACCGAAACCAGGCTTTGTTGTCTAACGATGTCGAGCTAGCGGGCTGTTTCGAAACTGCAAACGAAAACCCTACGCATCTTGTCCTTGAAATTGCTAAGAAGATTTGTGTTAACATCGATGAGAAGGATATAGTGAGCGCTTGGAGAGCGGGGTCCGCGCGACCTGAAGGCGGGGGTGGCCCGCCGAGCCGACCGTGACCTCGAAATGTTTTTTGGCAGATCGTAGCGTTGGTTAGTATTAATATTATTTGTTGCTCTACAATACTCCAGGTCTTTCACTCACATTAACAAGACACGCAAACATACAACTACGACACGCCGTAATTCTGTTAATGGCTAACTCCAAAAAATTTAATTGTTTAAAATTAGGGTTATTAAATGCACGATCTCTTAATACCGGACAAGATAAATTGTTAGTGACTGTTCTAAATCATGGCCTGACATCCTCGCTATCAACGAGACTTGGCTGGGAGCAGGGGAAGAGTCGATGGCACCTGCTATTCCTGTATACAATTATTTACATAGAGCTCGAGTAGGAAGACGAGGTGGTGGTG
>NW_020653852.1:23404821-23409821 GCF_003589595.1 Hyposmocoma kahamanoa | reverse complement strand
AAACAAACTGTATTCTACAGCCAAAGAGTTTCATTTTCAAATGTTGTAATTACTTTTTAAATATTGTTTAAGTAAGTGGCCAGTTCCGGAAACTTACTTACAGAATAGTGATTGAGAACCAAAAAGAGGGAGCTTAATGATATGGTTTATGAAATTATAATAATTGACAGATTAAAGTACAGGAGTAGAAAAAAGACGTTACAAGCGTCCCCTCGACGCTGTGCCGGCGGGCGGTGCGGATGGTGCAACGACTTTTTCGCTACTATTGCATTAGCCGAGTCCTCGTTAATAAGTGTGGTGATAACAGGACGCTAAACCTACCCCATGGAGTGGCATGCTGTTGGATAAATAACATTGACAATTAAAAGGCGTACATTTTTAAAAATTAATCAATAAGCGCGCATTTGACCTCCATCTCACCTCAAAAATGACGATAAGTGAAAAGACCCAAGTCATAGCGTTCGGGGTACAAGTCTGCAGGCAGAGAATTCAGTGGAATTTTGCCGTTCCCCGTATAAATGTGGAATCGCAACGCTTCGTGCGAATCTAAAGAAATAGGCATAGGCATGAGTCAAATACAATCAATACTACACAAACATTTGGGTGTGAAAAAGCTGTGCTCTCGGTGGATCCCACACAATTTGACTGAGGCTCAAAAAACGGATCGCGACACTTGGTGCAATGCCATGCAGACCAGATTCAACGAAGGGGCATCAAATTTGGTGTGGGAGATAGTAACAGGTGACGAAACATGGATTTATAGTTACGATCCCAAAACAAAGCAGCAAGCGAGCGTATGGGTCTTTCGAGATGAGCCGAAACGACCAAAGTGGCGCACGTGCCTGTAAGCGGATGATTGCTTCTTTTTTTAATAAAACTGGAAACGTGGCTACCATTGCTTTGGAGAATCGTAGTACCGTGACTTTTATTTCTTTCCAAAAATTAAGGATCAGTTACGCGGTCAACGATTTTCATCACCTGCAAAGGCTGTCGAAGAGTATGAAAAATGTTTCAGATTGTCACAGAGGAGTGGCATACATGTTTTCAAAATTGGTTCATTCGTATGAAAAACCAGAAGCCAGAAAATGGATAAGCTCGGTGCCTAAAGTTTGCATTGCATTGCATTTTATCATTCACTTATTAATTACTCATTAATAATACTTTGAGATGATATTGTCAGTTGTTATGAGTGTGGCAAAGTCAGAGAAAAGACTACATTTTCCTGAACAAAATTTCAAATTAAACGTTAAATTTCATGGTCTTCCTTTTATTTAAGATGCTATGTTTTTTAGAAGAAAACAATCCTTGTGATTGAGGCCTTCGATCACTATGATTTTACTAAATTACAGGTTTTTTTTTTCACATTTGACGGGTTCGAGAATTTAATTAATTGCACTTAGTAAAAACGTTCGAGTATCTCAAACTAGAGGCGCTTCGCTAATTAGCGGTACGTTTCCTTTTAAATGAGAGCAAGCGTGTGTTTAACGCATTACACAATCAAGTATGATGTGTATACGCACCTAATTGATCGAATCGTGCACGGTTGTGGCGTTTTACTGCCTCACGTGGTAGCTGAGACCTATATACCAATTGCGCTCGATTACAATAATTGTCGCCTCTGACCGCGTAATCTATACTCACATACGTTACGTACATAAGATGCACTGTTCTACGTCTAAGATAATCGTGCACTAATGTAGGGAGATTATTTAAAAAATTAGGTCCATAACTGTTTAAATCTAGGTCGAAGCGTATTATAGGTACGCCCCAATAGCGACTAAGAAACTCTGTGAAGAGACTGAGGACAGCCGTCACTGAATAATACATAACATGTTGTCCTTATTGTCCGAGAGCCATAACATAAACGATAACGCTAGCAGTCAGTCCCCGTGCGCGTGTCGCGTGCCTCACAATGTAGCACTGAGTGTTAGCAATTAGCAACGCTTTATGTTAGCACGAGTAGTTCATTTGTTAAGCAACTTGTAAGTTCATTTTAAGTTAGATGAATGTAAACAGTTAAAAATAATTGTTCACATAGAAAAAGCACATCATCAACTCGTTTATACTTTCCAATTCCAATGCTGGACACGGGTCTCCTCTCAGGCGAAGGAAAAGAAGAAAAGGCACATTGCACACTAAGTTGTACAAAATATTAATTCTAAGTCAGTGTGTAAATACGTCCATGCGTCAAAGGTGGGAAAAACTCGAAAGCACCTATAAATCCACATTATGGCGTGGATACTGCGCTTCCACGCTGCTCCGTGTGCGTGCCAGCCCTAACACCATTCTGCACACGGTCGCACACAGGTTCCCAGTCCAATTATTGAACATTGGCAGAGTCTACATAAACATTAGATTAACATGTATTACTAACACTAGTTACATAAGAATTATGATTGTATACTAACAAAATATGGATTATTTTTATTTGAAATAAATTATATTATTATTATAAAGGTGGGTCCACATTTGTGACATTTGAACGCACCAAGATTCATTGATGTCATACGGTACTTGCTACACTAAATGTGGACAAGCCATGATAAGTCACTTATGACACGGCAAAATGTACGTACCGTCTCAAAGGCCCTGACTCGTGAGTCGCTGCATGACAGCCTCCTTGTGCGTAGGGGAAGGGGAAGCGGGGAGAAATCAATGGAACGGAAGAGTGTGTGTGGGAGTACTGACCGGGGCTGTCGGGCACGGTGTCGAAGTGGCAATTGAGCAGCAGGGCGCGGCGCGGCCGCCCGGAAGGCCGCGAGGGGTCCACGCCCTTCGCCGACACGCGCGCCACCACCGACTGCACGTCGCGGTACGCGTTGTTCATCCCTGCCGGTTAAACCGCCAGCTTATCTCCCGAGGTCGGACTTCCTCACCGACAACGGCGTCAGGCAGAAAACCGACCGTCGAAGAAGGACAGCGCGAAGCCGCCACTGGCCGTGTGCAGATCGATCTCGATGCGGTTGTGCGGCGAAACCTGCTGCTGCATCTCCTGCAGCGCGCGCATCAGAACGTTCACTGCCAACACCTCGTTTTCGTAGCTGCCCGCCACCTGCCGCACACGACATCACTTCACCTCAGAGTCGGAGCGCTCCGTGCAGTCAACCTCCCGTCGCGATCGCGTATCCCATGCACGTAAGGTGTGAAGGAAGCCGCGCGTACCCTGGGCCCGATGGACGTGAGGTTGACGAGGTGCTCGTGCGCGATGTCGGCGATGAAGCGGTGCGCGGGCGCGGCGCGCGTCAGCGGCGCGGGCAGCGCGGCGTCGATGCGGGACACGCCCAGCAGCGCGGCGCAGGTGGCCAGCGCGCCCAGCACCAGCCACCACACGTGCAGCGGCGCCCCGCGCATTACGTTCTCCTTCACCGCTTCGCCACCCTCCTGCGCAGGACACTTAATATTCGAGCACGTCTATTCTGGGCTAGTGGTCTAGCGCACGACTGACAATTTCAATTAAAAACTGTGGATACTGCAGTTCAAATTTGAATATTAAAACAAGCAACAAAAATAGAAGAAATATATTTTAAACTTTATGTTCGCTTAGCTCTATGTCATTAGTTCTAAAATAAATGCTCTGTGTATTGCTGCAAACTCACTATTTCTAATAACAAATCAGTGTAAGCAGCCCCTCGCTGATAACTTTCTTATCTGTTATTTAGAATGTGGAATAATGATTTCTAGATTATTTTACTAATCTCAGTTATAAAAGTCAATACATTGATGGGATTTTTTATTACATTTTGTATTTCAATAGGTGTTTTAACTCTAATCAAAGAGAACCACCATACTTCTAGTAGCTACTTATTATCAGCACATTATAGGTTACACGGTCACGGTTAACTAAGGTGGTACAGTCTTCAACCAGTTATGTCTCTATCAAGCAAGCATCTACCAAGATTCAAGCCCCCCAGGAAGATTTCTCAGTTCCTGAGACCCGTGAAATGTAACATCCCCTTACAGGATGCAGGAGTTTACAAGCTTGACTGTGAGTGCGATCTCTCTTATATTGGACAAACGAAGCGAAGTATTTGTACCCACGTATAAGAACTGATGTCAAACACCGTCACGTAAACAAGTCTGCAGTTTGCGAGCATATCATGGATAAATGTACACATTCAATGAAGCTGACAAACCCCAGGTCCTTGCAAAAGAAGTCCGTTATCTACCTAGGATGCTACGAGAGGCCATTGAAATTAAGAAACATCCTAATTTCAACAGGGAAGATGATTTCTTCGTACCACCAGTTTGCGATCCAGTATTTACTCTAATGAGAAATCCCAAATAGACATAAGACTGCAGTACTAATTAATATGTTTTACTTTATTCTAATTTCTATTATCAATTAATAATAAATAGAAACTTAATAAAAATTCATTCAATAAAATAATTTGTAAAACTTAATGTAGTGTAAATTGGAATGTTTTCTTTGTAAAATTACAAATAAGGTATTTAACTAATAATTATTGTAACTATAGTGAAAAAATAGGGTGGTTTGCATCAATATTAGACATAACTGGTTGAAAACTGTACCACCTCCGTCAACCGTGACCATGGGACCTGTAAAGGGCCCGAAATGTCGGTTTGTTTGAAAAAACAAATATACGCGATTTAAATCCGGAAAAATGGTTTCATTTCCTATGTGTAACAATCGCGAAAACCTAAGAACTCTATAAAATCCCATAATATTAACTTCTAACTGATACTTTTGGAGTAAGCTGTTTAGATGCTGTGCACCACTGCCGTATTCTTATGAAACTGGCATGTAGTAATAGTGCGTACCAACAAAGTGATGATTTATGAGAATATCTCTTGCAGTTTACACCAAATCGCTGCCTGTTACAAATGTTATTTTGTCGACTAACAAAACAAAACATAATAGGTATGTTGGTATATGAAGAATACTTAGGGTCGTATTCCAGAACTATACTCAATGCTCTAATTAGGACTTGAGTATGATTTAAAGCACTAGAAATCATACTCAAGTCCTTGCCATTAGGGTC
>NW_020653852.1:23387058-23404811 GCF_003589595.1 Hyposmocoma kahamanoa | reverse complement strand
AGTCGTATTTCCAGTGCTTGAAATCATACTCAAGTCCTTGCCATTAGGGTCGTATTTCCAGTGCTTGAAATCATACTCAAGTGCTGACTTGAGCATTGAGTTGAGTTGCGGAATACGACCCTTATTTATGTTAAAACATTTTTTTAATTGTCGAAAAATCTGCTAAAATAACAGTGCGGACAATTTCCATCAAGGATATGGTTGAATGGGAACTGTGACAGAAAACAAAGTATTATTATATAAATATACTCAACTCGCTTCCAGCAATTTACTTACCATATTATTTTGAAACCGAAAGGTAATAATTGAACTTCTTGTTTAATTTTACTCCAATTTCATGAGTTTTTTTAGTTCGTACATTGGGATTTCATTTCGAATTTTAGAAATAAATGTACACAACCTCTCTATAATGCAGATGTTTACCGACTAACAGAAAAAGAAAGAAGACTAACTTTCCGTTTCCATTCATTCCGTAAAGGAAAAGGCAAAGGTTTGACACCATACAGCCAAGTCTGTGATTTTTTTCTTATTGTTTTGGCCTTTGGATTACGTCACTATAAGGGCGCGTTCAAATTAGCCGCTGTTAGTCGCGCTGCAACCGCGCGGCGGTGATGTTTTATCTTTCAGCTCAGTTACACCCCCAAATACCTCGGAAAACGATACCCAACTTGCCATTATTCGATAAATCATGCCCGCCATCTTGGATTTAGAAATGAGTGCCATAATATAATAAGTGAATAAACGAAAAAATGCATCATATACATGTAACGTCTGATTTATATATGTCAACATAACATGTCCTTTACTTTTCATCTTAGACTATGGAAACTAAAGGACATGTTACGTTGACATATATAAATCAGACGTTATATGTATATGATGCATTTCGACGTCGAAAACATAAACATATTATTGTCTTTGTTTAACTATTACGTGCCGTCTTAAGCCAAAAGAGGTAGCATTACATTGGTCTGTGTCAAACACGGGAATCGAAAATTCGTAACGTCATTTTAAATGCCAACCGTGGCCATTTCAAGTACATGAGGTACATGATACCGTTGTCAAAGGGAAGTACATCAAATGTCAAAACAAATGTTTTTCCAAATGTATTATTGAATTATTCACATTTATTATAATTAAATTGGACAAAAATATTGACAGTGAGAATAATTAGGTATTAATAAAAATGCGACGCTGCAGCATTAAAGGATGCGGCTTTAGAAAAACTGCAAATCAATCGAATGTTACATTGCACAGGCATGTGTTATTTTTTTGTCTATAAATCACACAATAGCCCGAATATTTTATGTAATTAGACTTATTTAAGTAGTTTATTTATAAATCTTGCCAAATTTTGCTTTTGTTACTTTAGATTGCCTGTTTGTTTGTACATTTTGATGATTGTTGTTAACGATTATTTTGAGATAGTGTTGATCTTGTAAGCATACATATTATCGATATTCTGTTATTAAAACAATTCACTATGAGGTTTTTATTGTTTTATTATTATTATTTCAAGTTTTCCTACAAATGAAAAAAGGAAGAAAGAATGGTTGGAAATCATAGGACTGCCGAATATAAACGTTGGATCAAAGACCATCTTCATTTGTTCGCTTCATTTTGAAGAGTCAAATTTTAACAGAACTTTAAATGTAACTAGATTACATGACAATGCTATTCCATCATTAGGTTTATTGGTAAATAATTTTATGTTCAATTTAGATTAAACAAGACTCATTTACTATCTATTCTCAGTTCCTGAAAACAAAATTATCCACTCGTTACTGATTTTTCCCAATGACAACTCTAACTATTAAAAATGACTATTTTTTTAAAGCCTGCAATACAATGACAACATACCAACGTATAGACAGCCTATTTTCCTTGCCTTGCCTTGTTCGGTGTCACTCGCCTAGCTGACCGAGTGAAGGCGAGCGCCAACGTGTATAGAGTTCATTCGGCTTATCACAAACCAAAGGCGCTCGACCAATAGCGTTCCCACGTTAGTCCGTCCGCATATGAAATGCATACTGGTTTTATAACTCTATTCAAAAAAAATAAAGAAGTATATATTATATATCAACAAAATGTCATGTTGTTCTGTTTCTGGAATAATCAGCATCCACCACGTTCGTTTTTGTCATTTATTTTTTGCAACTTTATTGCGGGGATTCACTGACAGGATAATTATAGGCGCCCATTAATAAATAGCAGCAGCTACAATAACTTCTACGTCATCCTTAAAAAAATTAAAAAAAATTAAAATTACAAAGACGAAACTTTGCATAAATATTTTACAATAAAAATGGTAAAAAAATGGCACGACAGTTTTTAAAAAATGCGGCGAAATGGGGTAATAAAGTTTGTATGGTAACTTTTTAACACGTGGTGCGATTTGGTTCATACTTGAATATTTTTCATTTGTATAAAAATTGTACGCGGACGAAGTCGTGGGGAAAAGCTAGTACATGATAATTGTTGATTTTCGATAATTGATTTTTACAACTACTTCCATTATTTATGTGTTAAAATTGCTTGATAGATTCATTCCATCATTTTTCAAGCCCGGGAATTAACTGGAATACTAGAATCCGCAGAAACCTGAATAGACTTGTACTTGACGGTTAGTTAAAAGACGTTATGTAAATATGTACTAAAATGTAGGTTAAAGGCGTACCTCTTAAAGTAATTTTTATATTTTATTTAGTAAGTACAATTAATACTACGTAATGTTAAATCCAAGTAAAGTAGGTATAATTAAGCAAGAATGCGCATGTCGCCAACAAACTGCACAGCAGTTTGGTGACTTTTACTAAATAAGTTACCAGTTGTAATGTTGAAAATAAATTTTTTTTGAAGTTTAAAAATGTGTGTTGACATTTATAATAATATACCACTCGAGATTAAATTATCAGACTTGTGTATGTTTAGGCATACTTTGGTTACAGTAAACTAAAGAAACAAAAATTCAAGCCATACATTTGCATGTCGATAATGACTTATCGATAGATTATGGTACAACACTAAAGAAATCCGCCATTTGTAACTTTCAAATTTTGGTAATATGCATGTTGATTCTGTACTTAGGGCAGCTCCTTTCTTTTATTTTTTTCCATCCTCTAAGCTTTTCATAGTCTAAGATTTTTCCATTTTTCCAAATTTGACAGTTGACACCTGACAGAAGTTGATTATACTGAACGAAAACGATGAAGCCATTATTCAAATTCAAATTCAAAATTTCATTTATTAAGACTACATGGGTCCATGGTGTTAGTTACATTTACAACAAATGCTTAGAAACTATGTTAGTAATAATTTGTACACAATCACAAAATAATAAATACAATAAAAATTATAATGAATCAAAAAACCAAATATAAATACAAAATAAAAACGAATTAATTAAATATATGTACATGTCCAGGATTTATAAGAGCCGATACCCAATACCTCTGTAAGGCACTATCCGGTCTATCGGCTAATGTCCTAAGTATGCTGTTGGGGCTCCCCAGCATTCTGCGGTTCACTGAAACTATTTTTTTGCGTATTACAGCATAAAAACAGCCAGTGTGTGCATCGGCAAACATACCAGATGCACTGCAGTACCTGGGCAACCCCAACAGCATCCTAAACATGTCGTTATAAAGGACGCGTAGCTTGTTGAAGGTCTTTTGGGTATACCTAGCCCACAGGCCGCTACAGTAAAACGATTGACAGTATGACTTGAACAAGGTCACTTTTACTTCACCTGTACAATACGCGAACCTGCGAGCCAGCATATTCCCTCGGGCCACCAGCGCCCTACGCTCCCTTTGCATTTCACAATCGTCTTTTAATTTCGTATCTACTATGTGACCCAGGCACATACCTGAACTGTGTCACCCTAGACAATTCATTACCATACAGTTGCATGGGGGGTACATAGCTGGGAGACTTACCACGCGGCGCAAATACCATATACTCACTTTTTTTAATGTTATACTTTAATCCGTGAGATACGGCATATGTTTCACAGGCACACAGCAGCCTCCGCAATGCACTAACCGAAGGGCTCAGCAGCACCATATCATCTGCGTAATGTTATTGATCATTTGACCATTAATGGAACATCCCGCATGCATGCTGCTGAGCTCAACGATTAATTCGTTCATGTACAAGCTGAAGAGCTTTGGAGACGTCAGTCCGCCCTGCCTCACCCCGCACTCCAGCCTGTACGTGTCCGAAAAAAAGATTTTTAAAAAGATTATTAATTATATTATTTTGAAAAGATTATTAAAAAAAGATTTTTTTTTACTTAGGTTTTTTTACTGTTGTTCTTAAAGGGGGCATTTATTATTCTGTATTAGGTTAAGAACCCATGGAGCGGTTTTCACTCACGCCCGCCGCGGTTGTGGGACCGCGGCTTCCTAAGAATGTAGAAATATATGCAAAATTTAGTAGCACATTTCACGACGCGTTTTACGCCCGCAGCGGAGACGGTTGCTCGCGGCGCCCGCAAACCGCGCGGGACGCGGTCACCCGCGCGCTTGGCGGGCGTCTCCCGCGCACTCTGCGGTCGGTTGGCGGACGACGCGTTGCACGCGCGCGGTTTGGGTCTTTCCTTCCCACGCCATTTTGTGATTGATTTTCGATTTGGCAGCGCGTGTCAATTTCTCAAGTTATGGATGTTGAAATCGATCAATTAATTTGCTACCAGTTCATTACCAGTTACCATTTTTCTTAAAAGTTCTGAATGAGTGGATCCAGTTGTACAGCCGTGGCGCGTTGCTATTCTCATGTTGCTAAGAATGCAGCCCGCGCATTTTTTGCCCAGCTGGAACACTGACCCAGATATTACACCACACAGGTGTCATAACATTATCGGAAGGATGCATATTGAAAGAAAACAACGTAATTATCCATTCACAGAACAACTTTCAAAGTGAAATGAAAAGAAATGGATATGAGGCAATGGAGCTACGGCAAGAATCTGAAGTCAACCAAATCATTGATGGATTGAATATAACACTTTTTCCTGAAAATCATGAGGAACCTTTGAAGATATTGAAAAGGAAAATTGACGTCGTCAAGGCCCAACAAGAAGCAGTAAATACCCAAATCGACAGTCACGATACCCAACATTATATTATCTACATTATTTTAACAACAATTATCGTGACACTAATATCTGTCTGGGGCGTAAGAACAATAAAGAAACGCCGCCAGACACGTGAGGTGGAGATGCCGAGACCAGCTGTCCGACTGTGATAACGCTATGCGGCAATTTGATATGTTTTTGTTGTTTATGATTTGAGCTTCGCAAATAAATGCCGCCTTTATATCGTAAATGGGCAAGTTTAATGAGCAAATTAATTGTTTCTCATTTAAATGTACACATGACCTCATGTCGCCACTGTCTAATGTTATTAATAATTTTTTTCTTATGTTGACTGCCATGTATTCTGATGTAGGAACGACTGTCCTAGTTATATCTGCCTCTATTTGGGGTATAGGAATAATTCTGCTTAGTTCATACAGTTCATTCGAGATGATCGGTAGATACACTTCCATCATAAAAAAACTTGTCTGTAACTCTAACATTTACTTTGGATATTTTATACATGTTACGGATGCAATCAGGAGACTGTACACATGGCAGAGAAAGATCGCAAGGAAGATATCCCGAGATAATGTGCAGTTGTTCCTGGAATTCTCCTGGAGTCAATAGATAGGTACCCATATATAGATGGCCATTTCCCACTTCTGTTACTAAGTCCAGTAACTGTTGTTATACGCTGTGTATATAGGAGATAACCACATTTATAGCCAACGCAGTCGCAGTGATATAAGAAGCATGATTCTGATTAGTTATTATGTGATTTTCACTCTCTTTTAGATGTTTGTTGATGATGTATAATTGTTTGTTCATGACGTCTTCGTTTCGATTCAAAAGGTTGTATTCTCCTTCTATGATTGATGTGTGTTCCTTGTATAGGCTTAGAAGATGATTTTCGTTGTTATGTGTGTATTTAATATATAATCTGTATTTTTCAGCGAATTGCTCGTCAAGCACACCAAATAGTGAGTTGGCCACATAGCCTACTCCGTTAACTAATCCTCTTTTTACACGCCTTCCATGTTTAGGCGTAGAATATCATTAAAATGTCCTTCACTTCATGTTCAAATTGAGTAGTTATAGTGCTAAACGCCGTTCGTCCTTGACATAGACTGTTCAGGTGAGCTATGTGATTTTCAATATTGTTTATACTCTGCCAATATGTTGTCATGTTATAATGTATGACTAATTTTCAGTGATCTTGTGCAATCTGCATATTGTTCTTCTCGCTCGATCTGCTTTTTCAGGTGCATTTGTAGAGGACGATGCGTCATTTGTTTGTTCATCGCTCTTCAGTTCTTCTAATAGCAAACATGTTAATTTTGTTATGGGCCGTTTGACGGAACCATTCTTTGTTTTCAATGTCACAACTCTTACGCGCCCATCTGTACCTGCGTGCGTTTCTGTCACTCTAGTCAAAGGCCACCTCGCGGGTGGAGTCAGTTCTTCTTTGATGAGCACCACATCACCGACTTCAAGATTTTTGAAGGATGCTGTCATTTATTACGTGTTTGTAATGTTTGTAAGTATTCATTGGACCACCTCTTCCAAAAATCTTTGAACATTTTTTCTGTTAGCTGCCATCTAGTTTTGACGTTTATGGGTTGCATGTCAGCTGAAAGTGGGGGAGCGAGGACTGGGCCTCCAACCAAAAAATGTTCTGGAGTAAGACAATCCAGGGCGTCAATGTCATCTGTGATGGCGATCAAAGGTCTGGAGTTGAGGCAGGCCTCAATCTGTGCTAGTAAAGTCGTGAATTCTTCGAATGTTAGCTACTGTTCACCGAGGACTCTTCGCAAATGATGCTTCATGCTTTTCACTGCTGATTCCCACAGCCCGCCCGCTGACGGCCACTCTGGAGCATTAAAGTGCCATTCGATTCCGAGATTTCTTGCAAATTCGATAAGATTAGTGTTGATGTAAGTCTGTAGGGCTTCCTTATATTCACGCTGAAGTATCTTGGCCGCAGCCACGAAGTTGGTCCCATTGTCGCTATAAATATGTTTAGGGGTTCTTCTTCGTGAACATAGGCGCTTTAAGGCTGCCAAGAAAGATGATGTTGTCATGTGTGAGACCAGTTCCAAGTGAACTGCCTTTGTAGCTAAGCAAATAAATACGGAAATGTAGCCTTTGTATTTTTTATTCCCCGGCCTTTATTGGCTTTGACTTCCACTTGTCCTGTGAAGTCAAATCCGCTATATGTGAATGGTCGTGATGGTGTTATACGTGGCTTTGGTAGCTCCGCTATAAGTTGGTTGTTAGTGGTCGCCTTGAAGCGGCGACATCGTACGCACTTCAAAATATGTTCTTTAACAGTTCTAATGCCTCGCAGAATCCAATATTTGCTTCGTAGATATGTGAAAGTCAGCCTCATACCTCCATGTCGGGTAATCTTATGAGTTTCGTCAATAAGTAACTCTGTTAGGTTGCATTAATTTGGCAAAATAATTGGGTGCTTTTTCATGTTTGTCAAATCAGATCGTTGAAGTCGACCGCCCACTCTAAGTATACCCTGTGAATCCAAATATGGACATAAATTCAAAATACCACTCTTTGAATTTATCTTGTTGATCTTCCGTAATTGTTCCAACTCAGAAAAAAATATGTTTTGAGTGTGTTTTATCAACAGGTGTCGCGCATTTTCCAATTCATTCAATTGAAGTAAGTTGTAAACATTGCATTATTGTTACGGCGGGCTCGGTTAATGAAACGTGATATCCATGCAAGTACACGTGCGGCCCGCTCCACAAAGCTATGTTTGTTTACAAGTGTCTCGATAAACGAACGAAATCTGGCATGATTTGAACCACTTCAGTGACTCTGTTCGCAACAAATGTATTCCATCTTGAGACTGCTCCTTGTAACCAACCGAGGACCACAGTTGAATCTGTCCAACCGTTTTACAGTAGATAACGCATGCATATCCGCGTTCGGATGCGTCTCAAAATCCATATAATTCTATTGGGTATTGTGTATTCCTGATCGATCGTAGTATTGTTATGTCATCTATAGCTGTAATGTGGTTTTTAAATGATCTCCACTGCTGCTGTAAGTGTGGTGGCAATACGTCATCACAGGCAATATCGAGCGCCCATACTTGTTGAAATATGAGCTTTCCTTTCATTGTTATAGGTAACAGCCAGGCTAGAGGATCGTATAGCTTCGACAGATCGGATAGTAATGACCTCTTGGTTATGACGTCATCGGCACTTGTAGTAGTAGAAATGTTTTTTGTTTGTAACGTGAAACTGTCAGTGTGTGGATTCCATGTTATTCCGAGTGTTTTGTTATTTTGTGCAAACTTGATATCTAGCAAAGTTTGACTTATTTGTTCTTGGGATAAATTTTGTAATAACCTGTCGTTATTGCTGGCCCATTTTCTAAGATTAAAACCAGCTCCATGTAACATGTTAATTAGCTGTTTCTGTGCATCTAAAACTTGTATCAGTTCATTGTGTCCTCCCAATAAATCATCAACATACATTTATCTAAAATATCTACAGCCAGTGGATATTGAGAGCCATCATCTGTAATTAGTTGTTTAATTGTGCGCATTGTTAAATAGGGAGCTGCTTTTGTGCCATAAGTCACTGTGCACAATTGATTTTCCTGTAGGGCCTGGGTTACGTCATCACGCCATATAATTTTTTGAAGGTGTTGGTCTTCCTCTCGGATGCGCACTTGTCGGTAGAACTTTTCTATGTCGGCTGTGTAGACAAATCGAAAACTTCTCCAACGTATAATCATGGTATCATGGTAAGCAGGTTTTGTTGTAGATTGGGTCCGCTTAACATTGAGGCTGTAACCAGATTTTGTTTTTTGTGAGCCATTGAATATTTAATATTGGGGAGGGGGTGACGCCACTGCGCAACAATAAACAGTGCTCTGTATTTGTTATATATTTTTTAAATTTCTACGCCGAAGAATAGTAGTTCGATTAATGTGTTGTGTATAATGTGTGATGATAGTGCTTGTAAAATGAAGGTGGCGTAATTCGTAAAGAAATAAGACAAATATTAATCAAAAACGTTCGGTGGCGGAGTGATCACAGTTTTGCGGAAAGTCACTGACAGAATTGGTGGTAAATTGAAATTTTAACAGACCGTTTGGCCGTGAGTAGCGATTCCATTTATTATTCAATGTCAACATTAAGAAACTGGACACTGGATAAGCTTAGATAACCTAAAAACTGAGAGATTGTAAATTTTCCGTTACTATTAGTAAATGTATGTTATTAGCGCCATCTATGATTGAGTAGTAGAACAACTTAGCTAAAAGCTACTCCAGTTACCGATACCACTACTCGGCAAGAGAGGGCGCTACCTGTATCGTTACCTCAAAGTAGAAGTATGTCTGTAAACAGTGCGTTCGAAAAGTGTGCAGGATGCACTAAACCACTGCCGAAGAAAGAATATTTACGTTGTGCACTTTGTAAAGCAGCATACGACATAGAATGTGCTAATGTTAGCAGTAAGCGCTATTATGCTTTTTATGCATTGGAAAAGCAGCGCAAAGATAGCTGGAAATGCCCCGAATGCCAAAGCAAAATGCCTAAAACCGGTAATCTTAATACTCCTGTCCGCTCGGGTGTTCAAGACGGTTTCGATTCTACCAGAATAGACGACTCTCCAAATAATTTAAACGACAGAAATGTTACTCTATGTGCCAAGTCCCTCAGTCCTGTTGCTGCCGAGGAAGAGGCGGCCAATCCCAGTTTCAATCGAAATCGGAAAGAGGATCTCGGTGGTACAGAGGTTGTCGCGAGTAGCATCATGGAGGAACTGAAACTGTTCTCAGGTGAGATGAGAGCTGCTCGTGAAGAAATGTGCATGTTTAGAGAGACGGTGGCGGGGCTTTTTGACGCAATCAAAGCACAAAATATCCGTATTGAGCTGCTGGAAGATAGAATTAACATCTTAGAGAGCAAACTTAATGAGAATCACAACCATAAGTGTAATGCTTCAGATTTGGATGGCACTATCTTACAGTTAAAAATGGAAACACACGACAAAGACCAGGAAATGCTCGTTAACGATGTTGAGATAGCGGGCTTTCCTGAAGTAAGAAATGAAAACACAGTTCACGCCGTTCAGACCATCGCCATGAAATTAGGTGTGCAACTCGAAGATCGCGATATAGTGTCCGCGGAGAGAGTCGGGCCACCGCGTGCTATTTTGGAGGGCGAGGGAGCGCCGAGACCGAGGCCACTTGCCGTGCGGTTGACTCGTCGTCACACGCGTGACGCGATTCTGGAGGCCGCTCGAGTACGTCGTCGCCTCTCCACTGAGGGCATGGGATTGCAGGGTGCCACGAGATTCTTTTACGTCAATGAACGTCTCACTAGGCACAATCGGCAGCTATTCCAGAAGGCGCGCGAGGTGGCTGCCCAAATGAAATGGAAGTATGTATGGACACGCGGTGGCAGAGTGTACGCTCGCCAAGAGCATGAGAAAGAGCGGCACCGATTGCGTACCGACAGAGATCTTGCAAAGGTTTTTGGAACTTCACGTGTTGGCCATACCTGAAAATTCAATGTAATTTATTGGTGTGCGTTTACATATTCTTGTTTTCTTTAGTACTTATGAGAGCTATCTTCTTTGTGGAACTGTATTTTAAAATATTGAATTTTAATTGTAGTACGTATAATAATGCTTGTTTTTGTAGCGTTTTAAAAATTTTATTTGTTTTTATATTTATTTTTGGGAAAAGATATTGTCACCGTATTCAAACTGGTGCTGAACTCCTGAGTATGTCTAATTGTAATTTTTTTCCTATAGTGTGCTACTTCATGTTGTTTTTTTACTGTAAACATTGCTGTATGTTGCAAAAGTTTAAGAAGTATTATAGAATACTTTATTGGTATAGATTAATTAATATGTTTAGATTAGAACATTGGTATGTAAACTATAATTCTCAATCAACTGCAATATGTTGTTCATGTAAAATACTAACTTATATATTTAAGTATATTTATTATATTTTAACTTATATATTTAAGTATATTTATTATATTTTAAATTCCTCTTCGCTTGTTGATTTTATTAGTATAATTATCCGATTACTGTTTAGTAGTATTTATGTTACAATAATGATAATTATTATAATTATTCCATCCAGTAATATCACAAAAAGCTTCAAATTTAGTTGTTCAGATTTTCGAAGCTTTACGGTGTTGCAAAGGCCATTCACTGTTGACAAGCGTCACTTGACATTGATCAGGCAGTATTTATCAAATTGCAAGTACATTCAGATTCTTTTCTCGTTCGTCGTACAATTCATTAAGGCCAAACATGTATCACTCGGTTTGTTGAATCCGGGTTCCCTGTGCACGCGACAAGATGAATTCGTGGTGGCTCTGGAGCGGCACGCGGTTGATATTTTAGCAATTAATGAAACCTGGCTGCGTGTAGGTGAGGAAGCGCGTGCGCCCGCTCCTCAGGGTTACCGTTTGCGCCATATACCCCGACCTGCGGGGCGTTACTCGCGTGGCGGGGGGGTCGGATTTTATCTGCGACGTGGGATACACGCGCGTCTTCTGGAACATCCCCATTCACCACCCGTTGAGCAAATGTGGCTCGGAGTTACAATTTGTGGTCAAAGACTTGCAATCGGCACGGCGTACCGTCCACGCTGGGTCCCATTAGATACTTTTATTGACGCATTGGCAGAGTCAATTAACACGTTTTCTTCATTTGATCATTTCATCCTTGTGGGAGATTTTAATGTTAATTTACTTTCAATTAATGATTGTAGCACAAAAAAAATTTTAGAGTTTCTGCACTATATGGGTCTCCAGCAATATGTTACCCAGGCTACGCACTTCACTGAACACTCAGAGACGCTGATAGATTTAATCTGCAGCAGTGTTAAAGTAAGCAACGTGTGCGTTGACCACGTAACTAGCCTTAGTAATCATGCTTTTATATCATGTGATTTACATGTTAAGAAACCAAAACCAGTACCTAAATGGATAACATTTAGACCGCTTAAGGATATTAATTTAAATTATTTCAATGATGATGTAGAGGCCATAGCATGGGAGCGGCTTATGTGTGAGAATGTGAACGATTCTGTCAATGCATTTAATGCGTATATATTACATCTTTTTAACGTTCACGCCCCTGAGAGGACAATTTATATTAAAACTCAAAATTACCCCTGGATTACGCCAACCATTAAAGAAATGATGAGACTACGTGATGAAGCACATGTCAAAAGTCGAGTTACTAAACTCGATAGTGACAAAAAATATTACAAAGATTTAAAAAGTGTAGTGACTGCAGCTTTGTTTAGTGAAAAGGCAGCCTTTTTCGAACACCACGTTAATAAACATATAAGAAATCCACGTGCACTTTGGAAAAATATTAAAAATAATGTAATAGACCTCAACAAAAAATCGTCCGATCTACCATTACATATAGCTAACCCTCAACTTATCAATAGGCATTTTCTTAACATTCCTGGAAAAAACAACGCCAGTTTCTCTGATTTAATGTACTTTGAAACTAATCGATACAATTCCAACATTTTTAGTTTTAAACCAGTCAGTGAATTAACGGTGTCAAAAATAATTCGAAGTATTTCATCTAACGCACAGGGTATTGATGGTATTACCTTAGACATGATATTGCTGACATTACCACGAACATTGGGTATTCTGACAAATATTGTAAACCAATCCATGCAAGCGGGTGTCTTTCCAACGATTTGGAAAGAAGCCTTAGTCAAACCTATACCTAAAGTTAGTGACCCTACTGATCTGAAGGACCTTCGTCCTATCAGCATCCTACCGTTCATGTCGAAGGTAGTTGAAAAGGCAGTCTGTTTGCAGCTCACTGAGTACTTAAATACTAACAATATCTTACCTCGGAAGCAGTCAGGTTTTAGGGCGGGTCGAAGCACAGCCACGGCACTCCTGGACGTTGTTGACGATGCTCTGGCTGAGCAGGATAGTGGAGAGGGAACTATGCTGACATTGTTAGATTTCTCGCGCGCTTTTGAAACGATTAATATTGCGTTACTCATTTCCAAACTTGCATATTATGGTTGTGACAGTGTTGCGTTGAGATGGTTTGCAAGTTACCTTAGTGATCGATCACAACGGGTCGAATTGTGCGATGTCAATGGAAAGAAAAGTCAATCTGCAGCTTCTTATGTACCTCAAGGGGTTCCACAAGGCTCCATATTAGGACCCATTCTATTCATTTTGTATAGTGCTGACATTTCCAAATGCATAATAAATTGTAAATATCATCTTTACGCTGACGATCTTCAGGTGTATATTACATTCAGGCCAAGTGAAGCTTCTGTAGCGACACACAAGCTTAATGAGGACCTAGACAGAATAGCAAGGTGGTCGAACCGTAATTGCTTGGTTTTAAACCCAGTGAAATCGAAATTCCTTGTGCTGGGTTCGAAAGATCAAATACGTAAAATTAAAAATTATAATCCAGTTGTGGCAATTGGGGGCGATTGCATAGCGCAAGTGTGTGAGGCGCGAAACTTGGGTATTTTGATAGACGGTGAATTAAAATTCGAAAACCATGTGGTTGACACGGCTAGAAATTGTTTTTATAGGTTAAAAGTCTTGTACCAAATACGTTCGTTCTTGAGTACAGATTTACGGATTCACCTCTGTGAATCGTTAATATTGGCTAAGTTCAACTATGCGGACACTGTAATAGGACAATGCTTGTTGGCGAGAACAAAAAAAATAATCCAGCGTGTTCAAAACGCTTGCGCGCGGTTCTGTTTAACGATTCCACCACGAACGCATGTATCACCTTACCTTAAGACAAGAAATCTGTTGAATATGGACTGCCGACGCTCTCTCCACTTTGCAACTCTGCTTTTTGGTATAATAAAAAATAAAAATCCACAGTATCTGTATGAAAAGCTTACTTTTTCGCAACGTCACATTAGATTATCTTCTCGTTTGGTTTGCCCTAGACACAGCACGGCAGCATTTCGTGGTAGTTTTCGGTATTCTGCCACGAAATGCTGGAACAATATACCTCCTCCGATTAGAAACTGTGCCACAATTGGCGCATTCAAACGTAATTTTAAATTGTATTTAATAGACAAGCAAAAAAGAAATTTGTGACAAATAAAGGCAAGCACACACAATCAGTGAACGAAAATGAAGCTAGTAGAAATGTTAATTATCGTAGGTTGGTAACTTTGTAATAGTAGAACTTTAATAATCTAATAGATATTAAATATTTATTTATATTTATTTATTTTGATTCGAATATTTATATATTTTGTGTTAGTTGTTTGATTTGATATTTTATTTTGTTGTTGTATGTCGGTGGCGTCCGCTCATCTATTTGGTCACCACAGAAAATCAGCGTCGGGTTGTTCTGCATGCACAACCCGGCAAATGCTGAGTGGCGACCATTTTGGATCTCAATGTTTAGTTATAATTTAAGATTTACATTGTACATATTTGTTAAATGAGACCAAATAAATATTGTTTCTTTCTTTCTTTCTTTCTATTGCTCGTAATTTTGTGGTTGTTGAATCAGGCTTAATGACACCATGATGTGGTAGAAAAAAGCTAGGTTCATGAGATGTAGTGCATTTCTTCATGTGTCCAAGTTGTATGTATTCATGAATAAATGTTTTGGATGTTTCAGATAACGACTCACCTTTTTCTAAGCATTTTTCAAGTTGCCGAAATTGAGCTGCTGCCTGTGGTTTTGAAGGGCCTAAAAGTGTTTCGAAATCATGTTTCCTTGGAATTTTCAATTAGTGTCTACCATATGAGTCTCTTTTCGTAGTATTCTGGTATAATTTTTCGCAGTATTCTTCTTCAGATGACAATGTGTGACTGATGTCATTAATTTCCTCAGCTTCCCAGAACTGATAAATTTGTTCTACGTCGTTAAGCACAGCGTGACAATTGAACGTTTTCATAATACCAAGGAGTACCCAACCCAGTTGGGTTGCAAACAAAGTCTTGTTTGCTGGGCTATTGAAGCAGGGTTAATTGGGCTGCGTAGTATACCCTCCATAACGATTTCTGTATACACACTTGCATCTAAAAGTATATCCACAGGTTTTGATATATTGTAATGGGGGTCTGCCAGTTGTATATGGCCAATCTTGTTTGTTAAATGTAAAATTAGGCAAGTTGTTTAACATCTTCGTCATAACCTTGGCCTCTGTTATAAATTTGTAATCACTATACATAGACTGGCATACTAGTTGTATAGTACCCTTGCATTTACTGGATGTGATTCCAATGCCTGATATTGAAGCATCTTGGTTGTGTCTTTGTAACTCGAGGCGTTGTGCAGCTGAGTCTGTGATCAAGTTAACTTGTGGCCCTTGATCCAAAAGGCATCTCAGTTGAATGTAAGTTCCATCTGCCGACTGGACTTTTAGCTCAGTTGTAGCCAAAAGTATTTCGTCAAAGTCGTCCGCCGCGTGAGTTGCTGTTGGTTGTGAAATAGTTGTGAAGCAGTAGACACGGATTTTGTATATTTATTCGTTATGTTGAGGTGCAATTAACTCGTGCAATGTCGTATGGTGCGACTTATTACACAATTTACATGTTTTATTTGAATTGCATTTCTGTGCATTGTGGCAATAGAGGCAATTTTTGCATATGTTCAGTTGATTGATTGTCCTCATTTTTTCTTCCGGCCATAATTTCTGATATTCTGGACTGTAAATCAATATATGATTTGATTTACACATAGGACATGTTCTTGACGTGTTTTTGAATGCATGATATGTTCTTAGTGGTGACTTGTAGTCTTTGTTGCTTCTTAATTGTTGTTTCTCTACTAGTTCCTTGTTCCTGTTTTGTAGATATCGACTTGTTTTTTCGGTTTACAGGTTCTAAGGCAGTAAATTTGCTTTCAAGAAAGCTAATCAATTCTTCACAGGATGGCAGTTCGCGCGGCTCCTTTCTTGTCTCCATGTATGAAGCATATGTGTCAGGAAATCGTTATGGAGGATATGCTACGCAGCCCAATTAACCCTGCTCCAATAGCCCAGCAAACAAAGTTGGGTTGGGTACTTCTTGGTAGAATGCAAACGTTTCAGTTCATATCACGTCACCTTCACTACCGGTGGTTGACCCATAAATATTTGTATTTGTTTGGTGAATAAAAGTTGTAGATTATTGTAACGATGCGTTAGCAGCTCCCAGCACGTACCACAATTGTTAGCAGATATGTTGAGATGTTGTACCAAACGTTCTGTTTCTCCTCGCAGTTTTCCCTTTGAATGTTGCATTTTTTGGGCCTTGTTCAGCAATGTATTTGTGTATAGCTTGAGAGTACAAATCCATAAATGTGGGCCACTGTGCATAGTTCCCAGAAAATGTGGGGATGTCGATAGCCGGAATAGATTGGTGTTGCCTTGTAGTATCGTTTAACTTACGGTTCAGATCTCGTTTACTTCCTTCATACATCTGTTCGTATGTAGTGAAGTCTTGTTCGTAGTTTAAATCAGAACCTACAAGCAAGTTGTCGATTTGCTAATGCACTTGGTCAATCACGTTCCATCGTGATTGCAAAGCTTGTAACTTGTCCAATATTTCCCACTTCTCTGTAATATTCTCCTGGATAATGCTGCGAACGACTCTCGAAAGCGCACGAAAATTTGTTTGCAACTCGTCGCTTTTTGAAAAACCGCCTCTCTCTTCTGTGTTAGGTTTTTCCGCCCCGTATGGGGTAATGTCACGTAATAATGTAAGTGTCTTCTCGTATAGATGTTTGTCATACTATGTGCGTTTGACGTAAAGCACTCTGCTGTCTTCGAATTTCAAGAGCTGTAGATGATTTTCTTCAAATTCTTTAATATATACAAGAAGCAGTTCCAACCGTTTTTCAATGTAATCCGCCGTTTTTCGAGACGCAGAATCCTTTTTGACGTTGAATTCCATGTTGCGCATAAATTCAGCAATCAACTCTTGACGATGCAGGAGAGTAGCCATGTCATTTATTGAATCCATGATGTTGTATGTGCAGTTTACACGATGTTTATATGTGAGTTAAAACTGTGTTTCAATGTGGGTTAGGTTCTGTGTAATTGCTTACGCACTCCACGATATGTGCACCTCCTCAATCTACCTGGTGAGACCCGCTTGTGGGAGGCCAGGAGATCGGTTTGCTACCGTAGAATACGACACACAATCACACTTCACCAATGGTGAGGATACTCGAAGGATCAAAATGTTGGGGCTCGTGCCCAACGTATGTAATGTAGAATGTTCGTAAGAAGGTATGTTGATGGGAATTGTATATTTCCCTGAGTACACCTCGGTTGAGGTCGGTTGAGGTAGGTTGATGCAAAATATGTAAGGCACCGTACTGTCCGAAGGTCTTTATTGTACTAAAAATATACGTAATTGTAAATAAAATGTAAGCGCGACAATGCGCGCGATCAGCAACATATTTAGGTTAAGTTACGACATATCTAATGTACTGCTCGTACAACATCGATTTATGTCAAACACGGGAATTGAAAATACGTAACGTCATTTTAATTGCCAACTGTCATAATTTTGCCATTTTTGTAGTACCCTTTGATAACCGTTTCCGGTTCCGTCATGTCAATATTTTTGTCCATTTTATTACAATACATGCATTGACTTCATTGACTTACAATTATATGGACGTCGGGTCCGCGCTAAAAAGTGTCC
>NW_020653852.1:23383602-23387048 GCF_003589595.1 Hyposmocoma kahamanoa | reverse complement strand
GTGGTTTTTGTATTAGACCCGTCGTCCATTTATTTGTAAGTCAATGAATGCATGCGAATAATTCTTAGAGGATGGAAAAAAAATAAAAGAAAGGAGCTCCCCTAAATAAGGAATGAACGTGCATACCTATAAAAAAAATTAACCAAGAAATGGCGGATTTCTTTAATGTCGTACCTTAATCTATCGATAAGCCATTATCGACATGCAAACAATTAATTGAAGTAGATCAATATTCCATTTGGGAATATTTTAGGTTAAATGGGAATATCCGGGAATGTCACATGAAATCTTGAATTTATTGTTTTGCTTTCTTAGGTTTTCGCGATTGTTACACATAGGAAATGAAACTATTTTTCCGAATTTAAATCGCGTATATTTGTTTTTTGTAACCTGGACCTGTAAAGGGCCTGAAACGTCGTCGGTTTGTTTGAAAAAACAAATATACGCGATTTAAATCCGGAAAAATAGTTTCATTTCTTATTGTTTTGCGTTTAGAAATACTCAAATATTACGAAAAGTGAATTAGCACAGAAAAAATGTAATTCGAGAGTACATAAAAAAGAGAGCAAACTTTGAAATATAAATCTGGAGATCTCCTATACCTTTCCAACCTCAAGATTCATATTTTCATAGAGAAATATTTAAACAGTTTCCAAATAGTGTAAGCTTTTTGTATTTATACATTGGTATAGAATTAATATCAGTGACTGATTTAAGTGAATATTTAATGCTTCGATTTCATTTGGGAATCGATTTGGAAAGTAGTAATATTATCAATAATAAAATTATTATCATACGCTTATTTGCTTAAAACATGGTATAACAGGAGATGTAACAAGAGACAGTGTTAGTATAAACATGTTTCGCATATATTAAATAGTACGCAAATGTCTGATTATACAATGTCAATTGACTACTATTGGCCGAGCCTTTGATTTGTGCAGAAAAATCGACACTTCTCCGAAGTGAGACAAGTAGTTGCAAGCGACTGTGAGTTGTGACAAGCCACGTCAAACGAGCTCTGTACACGTTAGGGCTCGCCTTCACTCGGTCAGGTACGGGAGTGACACCGAACGATGTCAAGGCAAATAGGCTGTCTATGCGTTGGTACTGGTCTTCACTCGGCAACGTTGGATCAACGTGTTCATAGTATTGCTGGCTTTATAGAATAAGAATTTTTAGTAGTTAGAGTTGTCAGTGGGAAAAAATCGGAAACGAGTGGATAATTTAGTTTTCAGGAACTGAGAATCTCTAGTAAATGAGTCTTGTTTATTCTAAATTAAATATAAAATTATTTACCAATAAACCTAATAATGGAATTGAATTATCATGTAATCTAGTTACATTCAAAATTATATTAAAATTTGACTCTTCAAAATGAAACGAATGAATGAAGATGGTCTTGGATTCAATGTTTATATTCGGCACTCCTATGATTTCCAACCAATCTTTTTTCTTTTTGATTTGTAGGTAAACTTGAAATATTAAAAATAATAACAATAAAATAATAAAGACCTCGAAGTGAATTATTTTAATAACAGAATATCGATAATATGTACACTTCCAAGAACAACACTATCTCAAAATAATCGTTAACAACAATCATCAAAATATACAAACAAACAGGCAATCTGAAGAAACCAAAGCAAAACTTGGCAAGATTTAAGAATAAACTACTTAAATATGTCTAATTACATGAGACATTTGGGCTTTTGTGTGATTTATAGACAGAAAAATAACACGTGCCTGTACAATGTTACATTGGGTCGACTTTAGCTTTTTCTAATGCTACATCCCGTAATGATGCAGCGACGAATTTTTATTAATACTTAATTGTTCTCACTGTCATTATTTTTGTCTATTTTATAATTTAATAATTCAATAAAACACTTGGAAAAACATTTGTTTTGACATGTCATGTACTTCCCTTTGACAACCATATCATGTACGTCATGTACTGCGAAATGGACAAGGTTGGCATTTAAGATGACGTTACGTATTTTCGATTCCCGTGTTTGACACAGACCAATGTAATGCTATCTCTTTTGGCTTAAGACGGCACGCAATAGTTAAACAAAGACAATAACATGTTTATGTTTTGAACATCGAAATGCGTCATATACATATAACGTCTGATTTATATATGTCAACATAACATGTCCTTTAGTTTCCATAATCTAAGTAAGAAATACACATCATACGTTAATGTCACTCAAACTATGTGATACATGAAAGACAAAAACCAAGAGAAATATTGGTTTAATCTTACTTTTAGAATTTGAGGTACAATTGTGGTTGCTTTAGACGCCGCCTATTTCACCGGCTGGCTGTGGCAGTCTCTTTGGACGAGAGTCGCCAAGGAGAGTGTCACACTTGCCGTAAATCTTTGACAGATTTTAATTACGTAAAATTGTCATGTCAGCGATTGCAAATTGTTTGCACGGTTGGATATAAAGATTTTGTAAAAACCACGAAACATATAAGTGTATCGCCATTCACGAAGTTCACGAGGCCGTTTTATTGTTAATTAGGGGAACGATAAAAACCCCAAACAATATTTAATACATTATTTGGCACTGGCAAGCAGACTTCAACTATGAAAGAGATTTGTGTACCACAGTACAATGATGTTAACAGTACATCTAGTTTTTAACTAAATAAAGCCTAATATTTCGGGTTACAAATAACTCTCATTCATTTCAATTTATTTAGTTAAATGGATTAATACTTACACCCTGGGCGATTCGATGCGGATCCGTGTTCAACAATCGACAATGCTATTATCTGGATACACTGGAAAAAACATTCCAAAACCTTCTCTCGGCTATGCAAACGGTCGTCAAAGCTTGCAGCGACGACATGAAATACCAACTGTTAACCATCTATCTCCTAACGTTTACTGCTACTTAAGTGACTTGAAGAATACGATAATGCAATTTCGAAACTAGATTCGCTCTTTGTCAAACCGGAAAATTAAGTTTATTCGCGGTACAAACTCATTAAAAGACAACAACAACCAGGTGAAACGATTGTCAAGTACATTTAATAACTTAAATTACTTGCAAAAGACTGCTCTTTCAAAACCGTGTCTGCTCAGCAAACGAGAGTGAATATATACAAGGCTCGGAGCGAAAAAAACATCTACATGTATGGAGACTTAAGAAGGGCACCACGGCAGAAAGTTTGGAGGAACATGTAAGGAACATATGTGGACAGGATACAGCAGTTAAGGTTGAAAAAATAAAGCACAAGACCGAAAGAGATTATGCGTCTTTCATAATAGGAGTTCCGGAAAGTAAATATGAAGTATTATGTGGGCCGGAAAATTGGGCAGTCAATATTGAGTACTGTGAATGGGTGTGGTTTCGAAAAATCACTAACAAACCAGATACAACCTAAAAGTATTAAAATATTTTACCAAAACGTACGGGGACTTCGAACAAAAT
>NW_020653852.1:23085638-23333602 GCF_003589595.1 Hyposmocoma kahamanoa | reverse complement strand
CGTGGTTTTTGTATTAGACCCGTCGTCCATTTATTTGTAAGTCAATGCCGGGTGAGCACAATTTGTTCTTTATTTCTCTCCTCTACCTAAAAGTATAAAATTTGTACTTAAATTAACAATTTATTCACAATATATTTTATTACAATAGACGTTCTTTCATTTAAGGGTCTTAAAATTTACGGCGTAGATAATTTTCTCGGCACGTCGGACCACGAAAACCCAAAGGGATATTCTACCTTGTAGCAGACGTTAAAGTTATGGTGTGACGATTTGGATGTATACCGACACCCTCCTTATTGACTAGAGACTACGCAAGGGCGCAAATCCTGGAGTGAATTGGGAGATACATTTGCTCCTCAGGTGGACAGGGTACGAAAAAAAATCGTCAAACTTTATACTTGTTTCCTTATGACAGGTTCAGAGTTTATTTCTTATAAGTAATTATAAAACAGTGAACCCCTACAACACAGCCTCCTATTTGGCAAAGCAGGCATTAAAATTCAGTAAAATTAAATGCTGCAGTCTATTAGTTTGGCCGGGTTAATCTGCATCACTCTGGTAACGGCCACTGCCTTTGCAAAGGTATTTTACACTATCTCCTCGAGGCAGTCAACGACATGTGTTACGCTTCACGTCACAAGTCCTTCAGCTTTTAACAAAACGAATTCATATATTTCCGATCCCAGGCAGGGATTGCTGCTAGTTCTCCGGCACGGCACTTTCACAATCACTTTCTTGTTAGTTGTATCCACATTAGCAGCACTGTTTTCGACGTGCATTTTACGAGCAGGTATTTCGTCGTTCTGCTTACGTACATTTTCCCATTGATTTGTTATTGGTACCGCTGTGGTAGTTTTACGAACTGAATGTACGAAATCATCCACTTGTGTTGATGCAGCGGGATCGATTCGGTCCTGCCGCTGCATGCCAGTCGGCGCCGGGAAGCAACGCGCCCAAGTCCAAACAAAGCAGATTACTAATAACGCGCGCATCTTGGTCGATGGTTCGCTGATAAATGTAAACCCTGAAATTCGCTCGGTCGCATTTATACTAACCGGCGAGGCAAGTGGATTGCGTTTGCGGGCAGCGGCAGGACGCGCCGTCGACGATGTTTAGATATGAATTCATCGGGTTTCCTCAACATGTTTTTATTTTACGGATGCCGGGAAATACAGTTGCGGTAAAAATAATGATCTTCGATTCGCATTCGTCGAATTACGAGATTGGATTTGTCAATGCTGAGCGAATTATTTAGTTGGATATTTTAATATCGTAAAAGCTTTGACTTTACTATTTGACCCTGTTATACACGTACCTACCTTGTACTTACTTCATTATTTTTAATTTAAGTAACGTATAACGACGTCGGTTCATATTTACCTACGACTGTTTTTAGAAATGTACCAGAACCTCTAGAATAATTTGGTTTGATAAATACTTCCTTATTTATTTTACATACGCTTGACTAAACACAATATTATTATATATAATAGTTTATCATCAACTAAATACTACATCTATCTCTCAACCTTTTATCACTACGGTGTCCATCCACCTTTTCGTCGGAATGTGTGCGGTCATTTTAGCAAGCGCACGCACTTATACAATAATAATCCCAAAGATCTGAGTGGCGCTGCTACTGCGCCCGTCTCCCTGAGGCATAAATAAGTTGACAAGTCCCATGTCTTAAGTTTCGCCAGCACCCTTACCCTTCAAATCCGGAACGCTGTAAAGCTGACATTACTGCTTGGCTGCAGAAATAGGTAAGGTGGCAGCACTCCCTGGTACTGGACGAACACTTTCACAATAGTAGCTCCACTGCTACTGCGTGTAAAAGTCTGGCATTGCATAGAGAAATCAGAAGCAGTCTTTAATTATTTATTTTAAATTAATGTTAAATGACAGCTTGAATAAAGTTTAAAAGTTTCATGAACTTGTCTCTATTTGAACTTAAATTCAAAGAATATTATGGTATGTGCAAAATAAACGTTGTTTGTATAACTTGTCTATGTCTAACTATGTAAAAAAGTATATGCAAAAAATTAAGATCGAAAAAGGCTGTAACGGCCAAGAACACCAGTTGCACAATCCGACTTGCGTATGCGGGTTTTTTATTCAGATCGACAGTGAGTCAGGTGTATCACCGTCAGGTTTTGTCGCGACTTTAAATACCTACATAATACGTAATCGGCAGACCACACGTTGGGCTCCGTGTACTTGGAACGTTACGTGATGCGCTTGAGTTTCCAATAGCATTGGAGTTGAGATAAGGATTTAATAATTTGGCACCAAGAATTCAATGGTCGATTCATATGCGGGTGGCAGGTAGCAATGTATGCAACTATAAAAACCCAGCTTCCTTACACATTCACGTGCAGAGCGAAAACACGCTAAATCTTTCGTTTTGAAACAATAGTGACATCACATGAAATAAAGGATGAAATGAAATAAATACATATTAAACGAGCCCTGTACGTTTACGGGATGTGCTCATGCTCTTCGGTGGCACAGTGTCAGTATTATGGGCGCTTGATGAGGAGGTCGATTCCCGATTTGGGCCAATTTAAGAAACGAACATTTCTAAGCTGGTTTTGGTCTGTGTATTCTGGATTATCGTTGTTTTGGTATTCATAGTACAGGAAATTCGGCAGTAGTTTGGCATTTTTTCCCCCTAAATACTTCTCTTTGGCATAGCTTTCAAGAAAATGGAATCTAACAGATATCGTTGAGATACAACAACGCTATGATAAGTATCTCATTTCCACTACATCGGGAAGTATGTCTCACATTTTTGCAATTGTGAGATCTCGTACTCGTAATATATTACGCCTCCGTATATAATTACATCCATGCGAAAGCGTGCGGACGCTTCGGGCTTAGCCCTCCGCGGAACTCGGCCTGCGGCCTCGGTACTTAGGACTTTGTTTTAAAAAAAATTAAATAGCTCTTTAATGGCGGCCATATTTAAAAATTACAAAAATATATTATGACCACTAATTATTATCAAACAATCTTAGAAATCTTTTCGTGCTAATTTTCAGTCCGAGCAAAGCAAGTTACATAAATAAATTACGGCTATATCGAAAAATATCGGAAACAAAATTTTTACCCCAAATTATGATGCCATGTCATTTTCAGTCGAGTTAGAAAAAAATTGTATCTATCGCCAAAAAAGTTTGTATGGTAGCCATATTGAAAAATGGTGAAAAATAAATCTTAATCGCTAATTATTATTAAACACTCATAAAGACCCCGACATGTCCATTTTCAATCGAATTATTGTAAATTTTTATTTGCCGAACGAACGAACGAACGCGTCTATGACGGCCATATTTGAAAATAGCGAAAAACAAATTACAAATTTTGCGCACAAATTATTATCCGGCATTTCTAGTGCCCTTCACATGCCAATTTTCAGTCGAATCTCTTTCGGCAGCTATTTTTAAACCTTAAAAATGCATAATAATCCCTCCATATAGTTTTTGCAGGCCGTTGATCACTCTTTCATATTTTCCATATGCAGGTCCTCTCATATTTGATTTTTTGCTTTGGCGCCTATCCGCGTACAACGGTATAAATATTTTTTTCCACCATATCGGGAAGTATGCGTCCTATTTCTATCAGTGAGTAAGAACTTGTAGCTTTATATATATATATATAATATATATAATAATAATAATATGCTGATCAGACAATGTTTTCCGCGGAGGTCGCCAAACTGCTGAGCCTAATTGTACTTGACAGTGACCCTTCGTCTTTCCTATTTTTTTGAGTAGTTCACCTAGTAGGTAGGTATCTACTTACGCCTCGGCTGAAATTGAGTTTGGTTGTCTGTGAAGTTAATAATGTATATAGGTACTGTAGTATATCACCCCAGTAGGATAACGATTGGAATACATACCTACTAGTCACGTCCGTCTCTATAAGAAGAAGGCGATTAGAGTGCAAATTTTCCAAAACCGTATTTAATGTCGCGTAAGACCATCTTAAGACTCACAGACACACGTCTTCGACGACGTACATGTGCGTCACGGTATTTTTCTAAGAGTCGAGTTAATCGAAAGTGTCGACGACCTTATCGTCGTGGGAATTGGGTCTCAATTTAATCGTTCATCTCAGGGTTAAAAGTATTTATTTTGTCGTTTTGTATTGAACTCCGTTGTTAAATTTGTAATAGAAAAGTTACTTTTTAACTGTAAAAAGAGTATCAGTGGCTACAAAACACGTTTGGTACTAACTTGGGAAATAATAGGTAAGTGTACGTAAAGCAATGATGGTGGGTAATACCTGAATGCGATAAGCGCGACATCGACCAGGTCAAGGCGCGGACAAGTCAGCCCCTATCTACACTCGTGAATTACACTCAATACTTACATTAACAAAAATCGGGGTCGATTGTTTAATTGCTTGCATGGCAACGGATGTACAATGACAATGGATGGCTGGTAAAAATGTTATTAAGTAGTATTTGTACTTGTTCTTACAGCTGTATCTGTATCTGCTCTAATATTTCACTGTAGTATCTTTTGAAGACCTACAATAGCCATAACGATTGCAGATGGCGAGCACTGAACGGTGTTTGGAATATATCTGTTGAGCAATGGACGTCTTCAAATGCAGTAATCGCATTCGCTTTCCTTCGAACGATTGGAAAATTGAAGTCCGGTTTTTACGTCAATTTATGCATGTGCGTAACGGAGCTCTGTCGTCTTACATAACAATATATGCTTGTTTAAGCGTATTAAAGTAGAGCAAGTAATGAATGGAGCACAGACAAGACAAATATTTCATTTTGTGTTTTGTTTTTGTTTGTATGACTTCCCGTAATCTTTGCGACTTAGATATTGCGTCATGGATTCATAGGTCTATTTTTACATTTAATTTTAAATGTTATTCCTGGGTCACTGGGAATTTCACTTGTACGTACATAGTTAAATGCAAAGTAGATACATAATGTTCTTGCATGTTACATTATTTATTAAAAGTCGCGTTATGTATGAACTGAAGGGTCTTCAATCGTTAAATAGTTAAAATGCTTCTGTATTTTGTAGCAAGACAGTGGCTGAGCTGACCTCAATGAAATATAATAGAGCATGTCCAACTATTGTCGAAATTCAAACACTAGCATAATTAAGCACTTAATTACAAATAATTTAAACCTACTCGTCATATTGTAGATATTTGTGCCTATCTTCTCCAGGAGTCGATACAATCCCCGCTATTCTGTCTTCGTGCGTGCTCTCTTTGATGAATTCTTAGTATGGTCCACTATTTAGTTATCTTTACATTGTCTTATAATAAACGATTGTAAACAATTAATACATATTATTTTTTTTTATAGTGGAGAGCAAACGATGCACGATATGACTAACGCCATCTATAACGGAACGAAAGTATTATATTTTGGTACCAAGTTGATGGATGCATTAGTACCACTTCGCGCTGATAGGTGTCCTCAAATGTTAACTTTTTAAGATTAAAGATACAACAAAACTAAGATAAGTCAAAATTCGTTTTACACGAATGGTTTACATCATTTACTTTATTTGTGTTTTATAAACAGAATACGATCATTTATTTAACATTATCAATTTCACAATATTACAATTTATTATACAATATCAAGGGATCACAAATAAAAACAACGATATATAATTAATATAATATATTAAATTAATAAAAACAATTTATTTCTAAGCATTCTTATAGAATTATATTATATTTTTAAAGAATAAATTTAGTTTCGTTCCAATTGAAAAATTCGCCACTTTGTATGTAGACTCCGTGGCGCAACGGTAGCGCGTCTGACTCCAGATCAGAAGGTTGCGTGTTCAAATCACGTCGGGGTCAATGGCTGTATCTCGTCGTTTTTTATTGATAATTGACCGTCGATTTTTATTTACGGATGCGATTGGGCGGTACGTCGATTTTTTCAATTTCTACGGGTAATTTTGGTTGATTATGCAGTTCTGTTACAGTTATTCTTTTTGATTGGCTGATACTTGAATTTAGTTTTCTTGGTCTTGAAAAGTGGCAAGTTACTCAAGTTAGTTTACTCATTACATACGTTTTTTATACAATGTTTTTTATACAATCATGAATTAAATTTTTTATTTATACTTCAACGTCAATAAAATAAAATCTCTAATTAATAGAAAATAAAAAAGTAGAAAAAAAACTGGAGATGCCGGGGATCGAACCCGGGGCCTTTCACATGCAAAGCGAACGCTCTACCACTGAGCTACATCCCCTGTTGAACAACATGGCGAAAATAACGACTCGCCGTTAATTCAGTCATTGTTAATAAAAAATAAAAAAGTCTGATTATTAAAAAATCTAATTGAATGTAAATTGCAAATTGTCAATTTTTAACAGTGAAGGTAATGTGGATTTAAGAAAAAGAGAAATATAGGGAAATAATATTAATATATTTCAAATCTTACATTTTATTTTATACATTTTATAAAAAAGCGTACTCTACAAATTATTAAACGGGTATGGTAATCGGAGTCCGTTTGCCAAAAGCGTCCGTCGTTGTGTGCCCTTCGCCCGCGCTGCACTGTCCGAGTGGCCCATCGCCTCCATCCATGGAATTTCTCTTGCAGCTCATCGCAATCGAGAGATTTATGTTGTATTCCAAGTGTGCCTACGACTAAACCTTATTCTACGTTATTAATCTAAAAAATAAATTCCAATGTATTCATTCGCAGTCAATAGGTGTGTAGTTCTTTGTTGGCTACGTCGGAACATGGATAAACAAACAAACCAATTGCGAGTCTCTCCACAACCAGACCGTGACCCAACTTTAAACGGCAAGAACTTATACTTCAATCCAAAGTCTAATTCTAAATCACCCATGTTCAGACCTAGCTAGCAAGTGTTGTAGAATGGAGTGCTGTGGTCACCGCGCCTCAGCCTCCATGATAAATTCCGCCATGAGCATTTCCATGTCAGGCGCGATGCCATTCTGTTGGCAGGTGCTCTTGAAGCATTCGGCGACGCGCAGGATACGCCAGCAGTGGTCCTCTGAGGCGTCGTGCTGCTTCTCGCACGTGTGGATTATATCAACCATTTGGTGTTCTAGTATTTCACCTGAGAATTAAGAGAAGACTTGTTTTTTAAGATTGGCCATAGCAGGTATGTGACGCGAGGTTTCCATTAGAATAATTGAAGAAACTCACGTCCTGTAGGAATGTGCGAGATTCCCGCTTTGATTTCTTTGATCTAAAATTGCAGGTGTCAGGCCCACCACTTCATATGAGGTGTCTCATAATTTGGTCAAGTACTACTTATTTGCCTGTATTTGTGTCGGCCGGATGTCGGACGGAGAACTTGAGCAGACCCCCCGTTCCAGTTCTAAACTGGTTCGAGGCAAGAATCATAAATGAGAATTTAGGTATTGTTTTAGAGTTCTAAACAGTGTACTCGAATGATTCGGAGCTAATAACATAATGACTTGGACTTGGAGCTTTGATAATTATTAAAATAAACAGTAAAAAATATGTGCACAATAACGAATAGGACTTTTCTAGTCGCGAGGCCCAAGTTATTCGTAATTACTATGTAACTATTTACAACAGTCACATCGGAATGTGACGGAACCTATTGGGACGAACCGTTAGGGAAAGATTTGATGAATTCCCTGGTGTTGTCGTGGTGCATTCGTTGCGTGTCCGTGAGCAGGTTGAAGTAACGGCTCATGCACATTATGGCGCAGCCCAACTCGCGGTCCTCGAACTTGAAATCGTCGCGCCAGAAGTGATAGAATTCTTCCATCTTGTCTTCGCTTAGTTGACTCTTTGTATAAACAGCAAATATTTAAAAAATACATCAATATGTTTTAAAAAAGCTAGAAAAATTGTACGTGTTTCCTCTTTTAAAAATATAAGAAAATGTATTTACTTCCTCGCGGCAGTGCTGGAGCGCCTCCCCGAAGCCGAGCGTGACGTCTTTCATGACCTCGACGGAACCAAGCGCCGCCGGCGGCCGCAACAGACGGAGCGCAACTCCCGCCAGCACCACCACCAGCATCCGCGCTCGAGGGTTCATAGCAAGCCTGTCAAATACTGGTGCAAGCTAAAAAAATCGTGCGTTGCACAAAACATTAGTGAAATTGCCTGCTGGCGTCGATGTTCGTCGAAATGAAATAAAGCAACTAGAAGAGAGAAAAACTACGGAATAAATAGTTAAGCTGGCAAGGTTTCTATAGATGCTCTTGAATAATGTAGAAGTCGTATCGATACTATGGCATGTTCGTGTTTTGATAAGGTGAGCATGATAAGGCGATGTAGAGTTATGTCCAAAACAAGGGTTTACTTAACGCTAAGGCACGTTAACGCTAAAATATTAAATTACTATACATTTGTCGCCCGTGACTGCGTCAACGCAAAATTTTTAAATGCATATAATTTTGTTTGTAAGGTTTGTCTTAAAAACTTTTTTCCCTTTTCACCCTCTTAGGGGTTGAGTTTCGAAAATCCTTTCTTATTACGCCTACATTAAATAAAAGTGACATGTCCTCAAATTTTCAAGTTTCTATTTTTCTGTTTTATTAGTTTTTGGTGTGCGCACATCTACCACTGAATTGTTCCGGACCCTACTCCTTTTTAATATATACAATGTAGATAAAAAAATACGCACCGTAGGTAATTTTGAAAATACGCAATACACTTCTTGGACTCTCAATGACGGACTGTGGCTATTGTTCACTGCCTCCAGAAATACTAAGGCACATCTAAAATCGTAACCGTTTATGTACCGGGTTAAATTAAACGTTTCTCGTATGTGTTTAGTGGACAGCATTAATCTGTGTTATTTGTCCACTTACGGATAAACGTATGTGAATTACAGCCCCTAATGACATGCCTAATGCGTAAAGGTCAATTTATTTTTTAATTTTATAATAGTTACTCTTCTATTCTATGCCTCTATCTATTCAGAGCCTGAACAATCACCGGACGGTGCAACGCCATTTATGATCAGTTGATACACCTTAATCAAATGGAGGTAAATCATTTACCACCTGTTTGTTTAGCAATCGATTCACTATGTTGCTATATTTCTAGTTCTAAACGTATAATGTTCCCTTTAATCTTCGCTTTTTTAAATAAAATAACAATGGAAACGGCATTTACGATCCTCGAGTAACAGGGAGCCAGTGCATTATTTTAAAGATACCTAATATCTGGAATGATAGCAACAGTAATACTGTACTTAAACAACTGGTGGAAATGGGAGCTTCTCTCTGTCCTCATGTGACAAATCAATTGGTACTGCATCTATATAATAAAGAGCTGATTGCGTAGACCGCTACGACGCCAACTGACTAACATTTTTCCATGTTCAATGAGCTGATGAAAAGCGCGAATGGGCACTGAGGGAATGACCAAGTGAACAGAGACTTTATCTCGGCCACTTTCAATTCTTTATGTTGGCGAAGCCGACAGCAACTAATGCGCCCGTTTCTCATGTATGACACTGGTTTATGTTTACAAGATATAATTAATTTTGATTCTTAATACAATTCCTGTTTGCGGCGTCATAGTTCTCTAGGAAATGTGCGTGTTGTTGTTTTTAATGCACGTGACAGCGCACATGTTCTAGACGTTTGAACGCAGTGAAGGCTGCTTTAGACATTAGATTTGAGAATGTGGCACACAAAGTGACTGCTAACGTCGGCGGTGTTGCAGATAGGTAATCAGTGTGACATGTGGGAAATGTTTCCGCCGATAGGAATGGCGTTTAATTAGTATTGTCAGAAAGGCCGACCTGGCGCCTGGCGCCTGGCGGACCAGACAGGTCCCGTAGGGCTTTTACTCCTTTTTGGTTATAACTGCGCCGCTTATTCTAAATACATGATTCGTAACACATGTCTGTCTTATTACTTTATTTAAAATGAATAGTTATGTACTTGCTCACCTGCACGGTTGTTATAGATTATTGTTTGTATCGTGTAAATTGTGGCAAGTCGTGACTTTTCAAAGGTGCATATTGTGCAGGTTCGATTATATTTATAAAGCAGTATGTCGGTACGGGCAATTTACCCTCCGCACCCGAGCCGCGCCTGCGTCTTTCATAATGACTATAATCTGGGCGCTAATTGTGAGTCGGTCTGCGCAGGCGCAACTGCCTGGGTCAGCAAGACACGAGAAAGTTCAACTTGATCACATCCATTGAAAGAGCACCATTTGCTTATGTGTAATCACATCTATAATAGATAGATGGAACCTGTTCATCTTATCGCATGAGGTGTGCACTGCTAGACCGATTTGTGAAATGGACTTGCATCCCCCTTTAGCCCCCTTTAACCGCGGTACTGCTCATCGCCAGGTTCAGCAGTTGAATTATACTACAGACTCGTAATGGACAATTCAATGCAACGAAGTTTTAGATAATTCGCGATACAATACCTTGGATTATCTCGAATGAAAAATAGCTGCGCGCGCACAGGCGCAGTAGCACGCGAAACTTATTGTCGCGCAACCGTCTCTTCTATCGCTGTATGCACTTATGAAATATTTATTAATTAATTTTAGTTCTTGTCTTTGATTACATACTGAGTTTTGTGCATTTTTTTCTGTTATTAACATAATATTACGTAGACAGTGAACCACTAACTTCATTGTTGTTACCATTCAAATTTGAAGGATTATGCTCTGTAATTCCTTTTTTTTATGCCTTCGCGGATAAATCGGTCCTCCACCGGCTAAAAATATTGAAGTACTTCAATGAGCACGAAGGAAAAACTTAATTGCAGAGCGTACCTTCAGTCATGCATTTTTTAGAGAATCTTAAACCTGTTGCAAGCGAGCCTTAATCGGCGGGCAAGTACCGCGCCGTACCGCGATACCGCGCTCACGTTTGGGCACGTAACCTTACTCGTTTCAAAAGCGCCTTATGAGCTAGTTCACGCGTGTGTGGGGGGGTATATACAATTCGTGGGATTAGCAGTGCGATAAAGCGGTGTATAATTTAGCTGTGCGGGTTAATGAGCGGCCGTCGACGGTGAGCCGCCCGCGCGCCCGCACCGCTTATTACCTAGACAGTGCGCGCTGCGCCGTGTGCTGTGCCTGCGCTCTCCGCTGTCGTGCCTGCGGCTGCAGTTCACCATAAACACTCAAAAGAAGTTCTACGCCAATCAATTTAATTAACTCGTGCAACGTCTCTGGTGTAGTACAAAGTATTCTCGATATTAAAGTCAAACTATAGTTTTACCCGTGTATCTACTTCTATACTTACATGGGTTAGTTTGATTTACACGAAAACTCTTTCATGGCCAACTGTCATTAAAATAATTATTAACTTACGTTGTACGACTTAATAATTGTCTTGAATTGTTGATTTGCATTGGAAGTATAAATACTTAGTTGGATTTTCCACGAGCCGTGCACAACGTAAGTTGTTTGTCTGAATGTAGTGGATGATGTGCTCAGAAGTTTCGGGTGAATTACAACTTCACCTCAGGTCGAATAACATATTCGAATTAATTTTCGACGCGGACTTAAATAAAACTGTTGACAAGTCCAATGTGTAATTTGTAATGTTTTAAATTTTAAATGTAATAAATCTGAACCAATATACTACTAGCAAAGTTGAAGCCTTTTCAGTTTCAATTTACCTGTACCCTAATTTATATGAAGATATTATATCACAATCACAGTGTATTTAGACTGTGTCATAATTATTATCCTTTTATGATAGCAGCCGGAAATGTAAACGGCAGTATACAGCTATAAAACTAGTTTAAAATTTAGATTTTTGTGTATTGAAACTCAGAAATAACCAGATGAAAATTATCGGCTTGTATACAAACCGAAAGAACGAACTAAAAATATGTACACTTTGTGTACGCATCCTTGGGAGTCATATGCATCGTATAGTTGATATCAACAGAATCAAATATATTTTATAACTTGTTAAAACCTAACTGCTTCCGTGGCCGAATGGTTACCATGCCAGACTGCCACGTAGAGGTCCCAGGTTCGGCCCGGGAGGCCGAGAGAAATATTTTTATGCCCTACCTACATTTATTTCTCTCGTAAGTTGGGTGTAATTCGTGGTTTTCTACGTGTGTGTTCATGGCACTCGCGATACAGAGTTTCCCTAGTGCGGGGCTTAAAAAAAGAAAAAATAATAAATGAAGGTAACACAGCATTCTTTTATTACACGTAAGTATAACATGATAAGTATACTTAAAAGTGGAATCAATGGTGAATCAGGCGATAGACGGACTCCTTAAGCTCAGCTGATAATTTACTCCTTGCATTAATAAACCCTTGTCTTTAATGAACGAAATTGTAATTAAAAAGCGAGTACCTACTAGGTGCAGCACGACGGTTATAAAATGCTAATACGCCGATCCACGTCCAGTGCCACCGAGCGTGGTGGGCCGACACTTAAGAGGACATTTCATTGCGAATGGCTCACAAGCAAAACAGATTTTCACGGTTACTTAGGATCGTGTTCCAGAACTCTACTCCATGCTCAAGTCAGGACTTGACTATTATTTCAAGCACTGGAAATACGACCCTAATGGCAAGGACTTGAGTACGATTTCTAGTGCTTTAAATCATACTCAAGTTGATACGTTCAGTACGGTAAGTACTTGGGCATTGAGTAGAGTTCTAGAAGTAGTAGAAAAAGTTGATAGAATTACCAGCATTTTTTTCGTCGAGTGTTGGAACGTTCTTGAAAGATGTCGAGAAACGATGTTAAAATTAAACATTATTTGTTTCCTTCTTTCTTCTTTCCATCAGATGGCTCCGGTGACGGCGATGGGGAGATACTGATGAAAATCGACCGGGGCTCAACACTACTATCATATATCAGATCTGGTACTACTCGTAGTCCGCTCAAAGTAGTACTGTAACGGCGACTGATACAGGCCTTCTTGAAAATTTCAAGACTATTTCAATTTGTGCGCATGTACAAGGTCAAGAGCATGTCAAGCTTTACACCGAAGACTTAAATCCGACTCTTGCCGCTTACGATAACAAGGGTCCAAAGTACAAAGTGTCAAGCTTGATGTGCTCTAGACTGTACAAATACAGGCAAGTGGCTCTGCGGCCATACGGAGAAAGAGGCTGAGGCAACAGCGCCCCGCGACTCGGTCTCTACTATTATTGAACTTTCGCTGTCAGAAACTTGTTGAAGACTCCGTCGTCAAAATCCAAACGCGCGAACGAGCGCCTAAATTGAAATCAGGAAACCGAAAATCGTCCAGGAGCGAAAACATTCCTTTTGCTAACGATCGTTAAACAGAAGAAGGAGTATATAATATACATGTATCCAACCCACAAACTTCTAAACGAGTGCGGTGGTCTTTCTGTCCGGCAACTATTTGTTAACAAAAGTGACGTATATACGTAATATAGTATATATACATAAGTAAAATAAAATAGTATGTATATACTATACATACTATATACAGCTTACGTATGTAAGCTACGTAAGTATACCTATAATCCATTACTTAGTTTAAAATGTTTTTTACTGCTTGCAACAACTAGCAATAAAAAAAGTCAGTTACCCATTCGATTTTGGTATAATCAATAAAGTAATAATCTCAATACAGAGAACTAAAAAAACCGACCTCAAAAGTACGTGAAATTACATCTATTTGCTAAGTTTTTTTGAAATCGGTTACCGGAAAGTGCGCAAACCTGGATTCATCCCCTAGTTTGCCACTATACGGAACTTACACATACAGGAGATAATAAAAATCGGTTCTTACCACTCAAAGTATATTGAGAAAAAAAACGCCTTGAATTAGAGAATAGCAAATTTAACCATTAAAATAATTGCTCCTAAATTAAAGTTAGGCGCTATTTATAAAAATGAATCTTCATGCGTGAACAGCCACCCTTACGGTGGATGATTTTCTTAAAAATGAAATGGGACCACTATGGAAGTACCCTCTTTCCAACACAAAAAGAACTGTGTCTGTCGAATCTATCGAACAAGACAAAATAGAAAACAAAAAGCCCGTAACTTTGACTAAACTTTTCACAGAAAATATGAAAGGAATTACTAGCGTGCACAGAGTAAATGCTCACAAATTCGGAATTACTTTAAAAAACGCATCATCCGTAAACTATTTTATAAAGATGAAACACTCTTTATAGAAATACTGAATGAAAGTATTGTACCATCGTGCTTACTGAAAGAATCGATGTACTTAAGTATGTACCAAAAGACATGTCAAATGAAAACCTAAACAAGAATATTCTTTGCGACGCAGAAGTCATCTTATTAAAAAGATTCATGAAAAAGACGAACAATTTGCTCACACCTCTTAACCACTGTAGCTGTTCCCTTTGCTACAACAACCCTGACTCAATTTGCATACATACAATTATTTCGTTATCAGACCCATCAGTATGTACCACCTGTCCTGCATTGTTTCAAGTGCTTGAAGTTCAACCATTCAGTGAAAGTATGTAGAAGCAACCAGTGTTCCTCTTGTGCTGGGCACCACTCCTATAAGGAGTGCGATGACGACGAAATCGTATGCATCAATTGCTGCGGTAACTACTTGGCAACGTCCTGGGACTGCCCAAAAAAAAAAACAGGAAATGGAAGAGAATAAGAGAAAGTATGGTCTACAAAGCTATGCCACTGTGGTGAGTTCTTCCCCAGCAGTAGCCGACTTTAAAGCTTGGATAAGCTCCACTCCACCCCAGAACGAATGAACCATTTTTGAAAACATTTGTGCTATTTCTCCGTAACAATCTCTGAAACATATTTTTCATACTTCGACAGCCTCTTCAGGCGATGAAAGTCGTTGATCGCGTAACTGGTTCTTAATTTTTGGAAATAAATAAAAGTCACAAGTTGCCAGGTCAGGACTCTACGCGGGATGGCTCATAAGGTTAACGTTGTTCACCTTCCAAATTCATTTGTCTGTCTGGCCGTGTGAGAACTGGCATTATCGTGATGTAAGATGATACGGCGTTTACGGTTATTTTTACGGAGTTTGTCAATAACTTCCGGCAAACAAATGGTCGTGTATCAATTACTATTCACGGCACAACGATTCTCCAAAGCAGCAGTAGCCACGTGTCCAATTTTATTAAAATAAGAAGCAATTATCCGCTTAGAGACACTTTGCACGCGCGCCACTTTGGTTGGTTTCGGCTCATCTCGAAAGACACATACGCTCGATTGCTGCTTAGTTTTGGGATCGTAATAATAAATCTATATTTCGTCACCTGTTAGTATGTCCCACACCAAATTTGATGCCCCTTCGTTGAATCTGGTAAGCATGGCATTACACCAAGTGAAGCGATTGATTGTATTTGACTCATACCTACGCCTAAAGATGCCGCATCTCATGATATGTCACATGCCTGTCTGTTTCGATCATATGGGGCACAGCATCGATGTTTTTGTTGTTCACAGCAGTGGACGGGTGACCATCACGAAATTCGTCACTGAGATTCACACGACCGCGTTTGGAATCTGCAAACCAACTATAAATAGTCGTCTTGCATGGTGCTTCATCGCCAAAAGCAGTTTGATGACGAGCGAAACTTCGCTGCGCTGTTAAATTACACTTAAAGACGTAGAAAATCATACTACGACAATTTTCACGAGTTAAACCCATGGTGATGTAGACAACCAATTTCTAAAATGACGCCACACTGTAAAAACAAGTGGCAGTTAAATGCAACAACCTGTATTCTACAGCCAAGTATCTGTATACATTTTCTAATGTTGTAATTACTTTTTAAATATTGTTTATGTAACTGGCCAGTTCCGGAAACTTATAGAAGCAAAAAAACACAGTTACAAAAGTTGCTTTTGGATGAACATATTGATATTTATTTGCTTAATGAAACCTGTCTGAATGATAAGTCTAATATCCCCAATTTTCCAAATTATAATTTTCAATAGAAACATTCTAAAAAAAACACAATGGTGTTGGTAGTTTAGTTAAACATGGTTTGAAATCCAATATTCTAAATACAAATTTTCATCAATCCATCCACAACATAGCAATAACTATAAAAACTCAGTTGGGTGTTGTGTCTACACTCTATACACTGTCCTCCCAATAGCCAATCCCGATTTGATACTAACAAATTTAAAAAACGTTATGAATAATATTCCTAAACCATGTATAATCATGGGCGACTTTAATGCACATCACATACTTTTTGGTTGTCATAGTAACAATAATACAGACAATAGTTTTTATAATTTAATAGATGAATTGGAGTTATGCATTTTAAATGATGGCACACCAACTACATCTCCATATCCCAATAGATAAGCTTCTGCTTAAATCTATTGTTTAACTTTTCTCGGTCCTTCCATAGCTCATTTGTGTGAATGGCATGTCCAGGATGATCCCATGGGTAGCTACCATTACCTTGTGACTCTTTATGTGAACATCCAACCATCGTTGTATGAAATTAATTATGTTGAAGAAAAATTCATTTATAATAACGCCCATTGGTCGGAATTTTACGAATTGTCTAAATCATGTTTATCTAGTTTCAACCTTAAAGATGATGATTCACTAGAGCTTCATAACAGTTGTGTGAATATTTTAAATGATTTCAGAGAAAAGACTGTATCCAAAAGAATAAGAAATCCTAACAAGACAATTCGTAGAAAACCAGCTGTTTGGTGGGATGAAAAATGTGAGGAGGTAGTTAAAAAAACGAAAAGCATTCAAGCAATATAAAGTAAGTTCGTCTATAGCAAAGAACTATTAATATAGGAAGGAAAAATATGTGTAGTGCTTCAACCGACTAACACCAGTTTCTAGAGTATGGAGTTATATAAAACCCTTCAAAAGAATAGGCAATAGTAATCGTACTAGACATTTTGATGATAATGGGTTCCAGGTTTTTTAGAAAACTTATCAGACTATACAGAATTTAACACATATAGACTTTTTAGTTTGTTTCAAAAAATGTTGAAGAAAATATTGTGAATGTCTTGCTTAAAAAAACCATATTCTAAAGAAGTCATTGGAGACTAGAAAAGATACTACACCTGGAATTGATAATATTTCGTATATTACGATCAAAAAGTTACATGCAAATGCACAAAATATACTTCTGCACATTTATAATAAATTGTGGTGTGATCTCATTATACCAGAACCCTGGAAAACTCAGTGTGATTCCAATTTTGAAGCCAAATAAACCTATTAATACTGCCTCCTCTTACAGACCTATTTCATTATCATCTTGTTTAGAAAAATTATTTGAAATAAAATTGAAGCTACGTCTGGACTATTATGCAGAAAGTAACAATCTAATTCCTCCTATTCAACATGGCCTAAGAAAAGGTAAAAGTTGCTCTGAAAACTTTGTATCATTAATACATGATTCGTATTTTCCTTGATGTTATGGGTGCACTTGATAATGTAAATATAGAAGAATTGATTCAAGTTATATATGATATTGGAGTGCTAAGCCTTTATGGCTTTATAAATCTTGCAATGATTATTTAAGTTTCTGAGTCAAAGTTGTTTTTATAAAACATAATAATAAGCTACACGGGCCCAAAACTGCTAATAAGGGAACAATGCAAGGAGTTACCTCTCCGCTTTTATACAATCTATATATTTCAGACAACTTTAACTGCCTCCGTGGCCGAACGGTTACCATGCCGGACTGCCAAGCAGAGGTCCCAGGTTCGATTCCCGGGCCGGGAGAAATATTGTATGGCCTACAGTTATTTCTCTCGTGAGTTTGGGTGTAATTTGAGATTGTCTATGTGTGTGTCCATGGCACCCGCGACACAGGGCTTCCCTAGTGCGGGGCTATGTTGAGTGTGTGCGTTATTATTATTATTATTAGATTTTAAAACATGTAAATACTGAATATGTAAATATTCTGCAATTTGCTGATGACTTACTTTTGTACAGCATCAACCAAAATATAGATACTTATAGCTGAAAACAATTTAAATAATGCTTTCAAACAATTGCATACCTACTATCACGACAAATTGAAACTAGATATTAGCCCTGAAGAAGTTCTGCTTTAGTTTTTAGTAAAAATAGTAATGATACTAAGATTTTATATCATAATATTGAAATCCCCATTGTCAATGACCACAAATTTGTTGGAGTAATTATTGACAACCAATTGAATTTGACAAACACATTGTGACTACATATGTAAGAAAGTCATGAGAAGAATAAATATTTTAAGACATTCAGCGGGAGCTTTCTAGTGTTCAGATCTCATACAAAGCTAATTTTATACTTTATATTATAGTTAATTTAATTGCACAGTTGAAACAAAAGGGGATTAAAGTAACTATGTGAACACTCTTCAAATTCCTTCCACTGACCTCTACACATACTTCAAGGACAATAATAAAAATCTGTAGAAATAATACTGGAACATTACTCTGCAGAGTAAAAACAAGTGGTACGCTGGAATACAGAAACACGTACCCGTGAAACCTTGGTATCATAAGTGCAGAGTGGACGACCCTCGGAAGTTCATTTTTTTATGATGCCAAGTGACCTACCAGTTGCAGTGTCACTCAGACCTTTAAATCACAAAGATCCGAGAGGCACTGCCACAACGCCCGACACCCTGAGACATAAGTTGACAAGTCCCATGTGCCTGTAATTTCACCAGCACCCTTATCCTCCTAAACCGGAACACAGTAATGTTCACATTATTGCTTGACGCATGGCGGCAGAAATAGGTAAGGCAGTACTACCTACTTTGGATGAACTCTTTCACAAGGAACTTTACTGCTACAAAAAATCATCACTGTTTGGTTTCAACTAATCCGAAGAGAATAAAGATCCTAAATAACATACGATGTCCCCACTGCACTGAAGAAGAAGCAGATTTACAGCATATTATTCTTAGGTGTCCTAACTTCATCAACCAACGATCTCTTCTTTTGAAAGACTAATGTGACAGCGACAGTTTTGTGCGAAACCAAGTCAGTGTTCCCCACCGCATTCAGGACTTATTATCCAATAATGAGTTTTTTATTCCACTGTATAAGTTTGTTATAAGTACGGTAGAAAAAATTAATCATTAACCTCTTATTTGAGTAAATAGCCACTTATTTTGAATTTTGTACTAAGCCTTTGTCTTTTTTGTTGTTGTAATAGTTATAATGTTTTCGACTGAAAGCATTTGTATCCACGTCATGCAATTAATAAAAAAAAATTGGTAGGATTGTCAAAAAAAAGAAAAGAAAGGGAATAAAATTTAAATGTATTAATGGGCGAAAAGTTATCTATTATAAGATACGGTTTGTGTGTTCTAAGGGTTTACATACTGGATTACAATTAATATGGTCTATCGTTCCATCGTTTTATTTTAAAATTTTTAAATAACGCACACACTCAACATAGCCCCGCACTAGGGAAACCCTGTGTCGCGGGTGCCATGGACACACACATAGACAACCACAAATTACACTCAAATCACGAGAGAAATAAATGTGAGCCATACAAACATTTCTCCCGGCCCGGGAATCGAACCTGGGACCTCTGCGTGGCATGATAACCGTTCGGTCACGGAGGCAGTTAAGTTACATACTGGATTACAATTAATGTGGTCTATTGTTCCACCGTTTTATTTTAAAATTATATGCTTATATATTTATCCTACACATAATTTTGATAAAGCACTTCATTCGATTTCAAATCCCTAACCAACTACAGACGACTCCACAACTCTTCTTCTCGTAAACAAGTTCGCATAGCACATTCGCATACATTGTTCTGCTTTCCTGATATATTTTTTTAAATTAAATTCTACTTTGAATTGTTTCGCCACGAAAAAGACAGGACGTAAAAGATAGTAACGCACAGAAGGTTTTGCGTGAAGTTATCTCATAATTATACCTAAAGTATAATATAACAACTATTTCTTAAATTTTAAGTTAAATAAATATGTCTCGCTACCTAACCTGTTTTTATGCACTATTATAACGAAAGTGAAGTATGCACAAACAAGACGCTTCAAATACATTTATTCAGTTTAGGCATCGCAAATGCGCTATTAGAGTTCTAAGATTTAATTGTATGGCTTTATGATGATTTTATAATAAAAAGTCAAAGTCCCTTTTGTATTGTTTATTTTAATATTATCATAGCTTTCTTCACGTCTGCTTTACTTATATTTACATTAAGCTGTAGTTAAATAAATTTTCTAAAACGTGCTCGGAAATGTTTGCGTTACTTTCAAAACGAACACGGAAAGTTTGTCATTTATGGCCCATGCGACTTCTTCCCGGCCAAGGCCTGCAAAGTAAGTATAAAAATCCATTACTGTCCTCTTCTCTAAACTTTTAGATCTACCTACTAATAACTATGTAAACAGGTAAAAGAAAAACTCACACACCCCAACTGCCCAGTGTTCATAACTGCGAGAATTAAAAATACCTACCAGTACCGTTTACTTAAAAAAAAGAAAATATCGGTAACATTATATGTATAAAGCTACAAATTGTTACCCACTGATAGAAATAGAACGCATACTTCCCGATATGGTAGAAAAAAGATATTTATACCGTTGTACGCGGATAGGCTCGAAGGCAAATAACCAAATATGAGAAGATCTGAATGTGGGCAATGTAAACGAGTGATAAACGGCCTGCAAAAGCTATAATATATGGGGGGGATTTTTGTGCATTTTTATGAGGTACACCCTGGTTAACTTCCGCGGGAAGTAAAAAATGTTCGAAATTCAAATAAACAAAATGACCGCCATACAAATTTCAAAGCCTCCTATCACGGAAACGATTAGAGATAGGTAGGAGGTGCTTGAAGCTATGGCTGTCATATAAGTGTTTTTTTCGTAAAAAATATCTGCCGAAAGAGATTTGCTCTGATTCAGCTGAAAATTGGCATGTGAACTAAAAATAATATATATATATTATAATATAATAAGCCGGATAATAATTTGTGCTCAAAATTAGTTTTTCGCTATTTTCAAATATGGCCTTCATAGAAGCGTTCGTTGGCGGCAGAAAAAAAATTGCTCAGATCCCTTCGCTCAGGTCTCTAGGAGTGCTTGATAATAATTTGTGATCAAAGTTGGTTTTTCGCCATTTTTAAATAAGAGTTTGTATAGCGGCCGCTATACAAACTCTTTTAGCGGCAGATAAAAATTTGCACTAATTCCATTGACTTACAATTATATGGACGTCGGGTCCGCGCTAAAAAGTGTCCGCACTTGTAAGGCGCTAAAATCGTATACAGAGCGCGACACTCCGCTTTAGTCTTCATTTGTTCTACGGACAGCGCGATACTGCGATGACATAACAATTTAAATTTCGAATAGGTTGACTTGGGACATTTTTTTCGTGGTTTTTGTATTAGACCCGTCGTCCATTTATTTGTAAGTCAATGACTAATTCGATTGAAAATGGACATGTCGGGGTCTTTACGAGTGTTTAATAATAATTAGCGATTAAGATTTATTTTTCACCATTTTTCAATATGGCTACCATACAAACTTTTTTGGCGATAGATACAATTTTTTTCTAACTCGACTGAAAATGACATGGCATCATAATTTCGGGTAAAAATTTTGTTTCCGCTATTTTTCGGTATAACCGTAATTTATTTATGTAACTTGCTTTGCTCGGACTGAAAATTAGCACGAAAAGATTTCTAAGATTGTTTGATAATAATTAGTGGTCATAATTCATTTTTAAATATGGCCGCCATTAAAGAGCTTTTTTTTTAAAACAAAGTCCTAAGTGCCGAGGCCGCAGGCCGAGGTCTGCGGAGGGCGAAGCCCGAAGCGTGCGCACGCCTTCGTATGGGGGTAATTATATACGGAGTCGTAATAGATTACGAGTACAAGATTTCACAATTGTAAAAATGTAAGGCATGCTTCCCGGTATAGTGGAAATGAGATACTTATTATAGCGTTGTTATATCTCAACGATATCTGTTAGATTCCATTTTCTTGAAAGCTATGCCAAAGAGAAGTATTTAGGGGGAAAAATGCCAAACTACTGCCGAATTTCCTGTACTATGAATACCAAAACAACGATAATCCAGAATACTCAGACCAAAACCAACTTAGAAATGTTCGTTTCTTAAATTGGCCCAAATCGGGAATCGACCTCCTCATCAAGCGCCCATAGTACTAACTGCTGTGCCACCGAAGAGCATGAGCACACCCCGTAAACTGAACCCGACCACGCGCCGCAGTCCGAGCCCCATCGTAGGTGGGGTACAGGGCTCGTTTAAACTAAAGTGTTTTGGTACCTATTCTTTTATTTAGTCGCTTTTATGTATTTTGGGCGCGAGCGTTTTGTGTGCGGGAGAAGAGATACACATTCAAACACATCATCACAAGTTCAGCAGACTACTATTAATGTGCCTGGAAAAACAATAGTATTTTCTTGTAGCAACTGTATTGTATAAATTTTATTGTTAATATGTTTTTGCTTTTTCTATTATACATCTTCCTCTCTTTAGTTTTTTATGATTTCCTCGCATTGTTTGAGAAAATTCCATACATGCCTCCGCGGGAACGGGGATTGTTTGACTCGTGCTACAACACTCATACTCGTCCAGCAATCCCTTACTTCCCGGCCTCTGCAATAATGTACTATTACTTCGTCGTTGCCATTATCTTTGTCATAAAGAGGTAATAATGCATAGTAAATAATTAGAGAATCTATGGAAGAATACACATAGAAATATATTTTTTCCATCTTCTAAGATAGAAATAGAAGAATTAGTTGTTTTGCTCCGACGTTGGCACAAAGTCGTAATTTTTAAAAACTCATAATTATGTGATGGAAATTGACATGAGCAGTTGTGTAATAATAAAGAATTGTTAAAGGAAAAACTGTACAACACAATTCAGGTGTGGTAGGATGCCATAGGCTTAGAAATTTAACGTGAAAAGTGAGTAATCTGTGACGTCTGCAAAAGTGAGAAGAAAATAGCTTAATACGAGGTAAAATTGTTTTCGGAATCAGGTAAAGTAAGTAAGTATATCTCCAAGGAAAGCGCGAAGATGACACAAGGTGCGTGGTTTCTCTATTGAAAGAGCAATCCAGCTTTTCCTATACAGCGAAGCAGTTCATTGTGGAAGTTTCGTTACCTGTCTCAAAAAAAAAAATAGAGATCTTGAAGAACCCTGATAAAAAGCTCTTTTTTATTGTTGTCGTGCATTTATAAATGTCGCTAATTATGCAGCGGCCGAAGATAAAATTACGCAGATATGCGCGCGTCTTGTTACGACTGGTCTGTTCATATTTTGCGGCTTATCGCGAAGAGCATCGCGGTTTGCTTTGATTGCATTGCGTCTGTAGAAATAGCGCTTGTAATAATGTTTGGGGCTACAAGGTCTCGGGGCTGGATAGTGACTTCAAAGACCGTCTTATGACAAGACAGAGTACAATGCACTAGACAAAATGAAATAGAATCTGCTGTCTTGCTGGTCCTTTGCATAAGAATACCAGAAAATAATAATAATAATAATAATAATAATAATAATAATAATTATAATAATAACGCACACACTCAACATAGCCCCGCACTAGGGAAACCCTATGTCACGGGTGCCATGGATAGACACATAGATAACTACAAATTACACCCAAACTCACGAGAGAAATAAATATAGGCCATACAAATGTCGTTCTTCTCATGGATGAAGAGTTCAGATCCGAACAACATGTTCTGCACAAAATAGGCTGTTGTTTTGGCGCTCTTAGGTCTCTATATAATTTGGGAAGTTGTTGAATTAAAAAATACGGTTCCAATTAGGTAATGCGTTGGTATTACGCTATTTGCAGTACTGTGACGTCGTTTTTAGCCCTCGTCTGTACTTACCAGTCTTAATATAGAGACAGGCTATTCAAAATTCTTATTTATTTATTTATTTGTCAATCATTTCCGCAGGAAAACATAAACACACATTTAGTAACAATAAAAAAATACAGGACACAATAATTACAACAACGAGTTTACGTGCACATGAAAACAAAAAATATGTAATAAAAAAACTATCAAAAACATTAAATTATCAAAAGTATAAATACTTACATAAATATATGTTTCGGAGTAATACCTATAAAATGGATGAAACAGTCTATAAATAGTGTTCTTTAACTCTCATTTTGAAAATTGCTAAGAATTGGCTATCATGAACAGTAATGGGAAGTGCGTTCCAAAGTCTGACCGCATGAACAGTGAAGGAGTAAGAATAAAAACCAGAATTGAAGGATGGAAAAGTTAACTGGGACCTAACGAGAGAGCGACCTAACGACAGGGCTTATCCTGGGACTTGAGAAAGCTGAAACGTTCTTTCAGATACCCGGAAGACAGAGGTTATATATATAATATTGAAGAGAACGGAGACAGCCAAATTCCTGCGGATACGAATTGGAAACCACTTGAGCTGACTGCGATAACGTGAGATTCGGTCACATTTACGAAGGCACATTTACGATGACCTTATGCACAGATTTTGCAACCGTTCAAGCTTATTTAGCAAGCAGCTCTTCAGTAGTATCTAAATAGCAGGAATCAGCGTAGTCCAATTCTTGTATGCGTTACTGTTTTAGAATACGTAAAAGAAATCGTATTTCACCGTATCTTGTCGATAACTAACAGCTTAATATGGCCAATTCTAAAGTACTAAAATTAGCCTGCTTTGTACAATCTTTACATAAGTTTCAGTTTCCGATTTACCTCTTTGGAAAACTGGTACCGAAAAGCAGTGTTTCTTTTTTGCGATATCGAGGTCATATTTATAAGCTACCTGTCTATACTTTGGTCGGAACATCGGGTTGTTTTTAATACGCCGCTTCCAAAGTGTAGATTGATCTTTCCCCGCCCGTGCGACATTGTCATATTTTGTCATTACGTACGAAAGAAATGCTTTAATGGATTATTGTCCGGGCAAACCTTAAAGGTAGGCATTGTAGTCGCGTGTGGATAGTACTCTGTGTCTAATAATAATATCTATAGGTATTGACATTCATGTTTGTGGTAAGTGTTCAATAATCGACTTGAAATCTTAGAACTAGAATGATATGTGTGTTAGTTTTCATATCATATCAGGTACTTAACTGAGAATTAATATATAATAATTACCATTGTGTTGAGATACAGGCCTTTTTATCTCACACCACTATTGTTGTTACTAGGCACTGTGTAGAGCTTATTTATTTTTACTTATTAATGTGTTGAGATAAATAAACGATTTTATTGTTATTATTATTATTACAATAAAAAAAGATGTTGAGGCGTCTCGTGAGGCGAAGCTCACCAGCCTGCAACCTGCAACGCCACTTTATGGAACAAGCTGCAAAGTAGAAGAAGATAAGACGGTATCTCGCAACGCAGGTTTTCTAATGGAATGATTCTTTTCGATGTTTGCCATAGACAAAATATCAATGAATTTAAGACCAGGCTTGAATAACATTGGTTACAACCAATTATGTTAGCATTGGTTTCATCTCAATAATTGTTTTCTAACAAAGCAGGTTTAGCCTGCAAAAGAAGTAATATGAACAAATGAGAAAAAGGCTCGGTAGCAACAGATGATTTTAATGACATTTGCAATTTTACGATGTTCTAATTAACTGTTTGTTTACGAAAGCTGCTGCTCCATGTGGGTGGTCCGTAAATGTCGCACAGAGCGCCGGTGCAGGGGCGCGGGCGCTGCGCGGACAGGACACGGGTGCAGGCGGGGCGCTGACACACCACTCATTAGCTACAATTAGCAATTAACGCACAACGTCTTCTGCTCGGCCGGAGAGGCCGCGGGATTCAGGGTAATGAAGAACACATTCCCTCCATTGGCCAAGTTGCGCGCCGGTAATTTGCTTTCTATGTTCCCATGTAAAAGACGTCACGTGCGTATGTTACACGCCTTTTGAAACATTGGCGTCTCGTCATGATCATAAATAATACATTTAATTTAAGGTGCCTGCTATGTAATATGCGTAGACGTTAGTTCGATTGCTCCACACTGGACACATAGAGGTCATGGTCGTAGCGTTCAGTTTTCATTTATTGACCTGAAACGCTTTTAAAAATAACGTGATCAAACGGATACAGCATCTTCTACAGGAATTTAATAACCCAACTTTGACGACCGCATCTGTGTTCATAAAACTCAATCTTATTTTAAGTTAGCTCGTTTCCGGTCCTGACGTCGCTAAAGCGTAGGTGTAGATCCAACGCTGCGAACGTGCAAATATTTACCGCGTTTTGTTTTACCATTAAACATTAATTTGTCCGTTGTGAATAAGTTTTTTTATAATTTGTCTGCGAACGTGAATATTGCACAATTATCGGCTTCATTACGCGCAATTAGCCCTTTGATGTTGCCGCTGCCCGCACAAGGCACAGTTTAACGCTTTGTGCAGTAGCTCTACTTCATATCTGATTGAGTTACTTGTATGTACTTGGTACTACGAAGTAAAAGATATTCACATGTAAAAGCCTAAGCCTGTAGCTTAATAGTGATCTCATACTACCGTTCCTTACCATAGTCCGGATGCATAACTAGCTTCGAGTACCGTGAAGGTTGCTTCAAACTAGAAATTGAAATAACTGCGGTATTTATTTTGAACAATATATCGGCTAAATGTAACTTCGTCTGTTTCGTTTTACGTATTCACTTGTGACTACACCAGTTTGAACTGCTCGTTATCGTTTGCGTATTTCTGTATCGTGCCTATTTAAGTATTTGTACCGTACGTTATGCTTGGGATAAGGATTGTAAGTCGTAAAAGTAATCTCGAGTTGCTGTATTAAATGGAACACTTTGCGCCCCGTTCGTCGTGTGTGTCCTCAATGCCCTCTGCGACAGATAGGTAAAGGCTGCTGCTGATACAGAGTGTGCGTCTACGAATACAAGACCGCAGTTAAGGGAATGAATATATGACTCTCTATATTTACTAAAATATCGTAAAAAGCTATGTAGCATTGAATGTCCTTAAGAATAGGACTATTATTTTTTTAAGTAAAATACACACATCGAAAGTGTCTACGGATCAAGCACGTTTTCGCAGAAAATCTATAATGCTGCTCATGACAAGTTCATCGCTGGAAATTGGTGTTCGTGGTGAGGGTCCTCGCGTTGTTCAATTACCACTTACTCGTTTATTATACGACTAGTTTCTCTATCCACATAATTGCGACCCAGTCCTTGTCTTAAAAAAATAAATGCTACGACATAAGCTTCGAGAGAACCATTACAGCGGTTTACAGGGACAAAGTTGCTGTTACGTTGAAGAACCACAGCAGCGTGTTTAAGGTAAATAGAAGTAATTTCACTCGGGCAATCGCTGTACTTTGTACGGAATATATACTAAAAATAGGATAATTAATTAAAGGATAGGAAGGATAATAAATTAAAAAATAATTAATCTTTTAAAAATTGAACGTGAATTTATTTTTAGTTTTTTAATTTATTCTTCTTTGTTAGATGTTTGAAATAATAATAATAATAATAATAACAAAACCATATAACCCCATATCGACACACACGTAGACAACTCCAAATTACACTCAAACTCACTAGAGAAATAAATGTAGGCCTTATAATATATATTTCTCTTGAATCGAACCCGGGAATGGATCCTTTCACATTTGTGTGGCAGACCAGATTGGTAACCTTCCGGCCGGTGCGGAGGCAGTATTTGAAATTGATGTATTATTTATTACTGCATGAAACTTCTTGAACCCTACGTTAATGAATTCCTATGTCAGATTGAATATATTTGATTCGCGGCAATCTTCAATAAGCGGTGCGCTATTCACATAGTACGCTCTTCCCGGGTGGTCATAGAAGCTGTCATCGCAGTACAAAGCGCCGTCATCCGACTGTCGATCAGTCGTGTCGCTCTCCGCGAAGCAGTTTGCCATTGAGACCTGCGCCGGCGCCGGTCGCGTTTGTCCCGCGGTCGACTCAGAAATTGTTGCATTAAGAAAACCTTGTCGCATACATCAAACATGATTGTTCCGACATCTGCTAACGACAATTGTTTATTGTCTAACTGTTTTGTTCTTGTGCTTTGCATCCTGTATTCGCTTTGAGGGAACTATCTGCTTGTACCTACATACAAATCAATGCCACCATAATCGTCAACGTAGTGCTTGTAAATACTAATAAACCAGGCATTGACTGAAAACCTTCGAAAGTCTTGACAGTGGAAGGAATTAAACAAATATTGCCTAAATGCAAAAGTAATCTCAAATGGAAGAAATAAAATAGGATAATCATAACTTGCTATTTGCACAGACGCTATTATTTCAAAAGCCTCCAAAGCTCTCGGGCTTGTAATGCGTAACTCCAGAGATTTCAGATAAGCTAAGACACTAAAATTTGATATTTCTCTCTCATTTGTCCGCAGCCACGAGCCCTCAATACCTTACCGACATATCGCGTATTGAAAATGTGCAAAGAAGATTTAATAAGTTTTTATGTTTTTGAACTAGGTAGCGGTACGAAACATCATCTTTTGCTACTTGAGGTGCGACGTCAAATAACAGACCTAGAATTGTTGCGAACAAATTACTTGTGGTGTCGCGGACTCCTCGGAACTCGTGCCCAAGATTTCTCTTAGAGCCTCTATAAAGACCCTTAGGCTTAATTCACTTCTGTGCTTACCTCTGGTCTCTACGAATTTTCGAATGCAGATCTCTTGCGTGCGTGTAATAGCTTCAATGTATTGTCCAAGCAGGTTGATATTGACCTTTTAAACACTAGTGTTGTATCGATGAAACGTATTATTAGTAGTTTGTTTTTTAGCGAGTAGGTAGTACTGAGTGTTGCGAAAATGACATTACCTATATAGTATAGCTAGTAGTTATATAGTTATAATTTAATGTTCATTAATCAACTTAATGTGCATCTATCGGTGAGGACCTACAATTGGCTGTCCATTATTATTTCAGTTTTTACTTTGTGAGATGGCCGTTGGTCTTCCAATAAGTTAAAATAAAAATAATAAAGTACTTATATCAAGTTCTTAGGTTTTCGCGATTGTTACACATAGGAAATGAAACTATTTTTCCGGATTTAAATCGCGTATATTAATTTTTGTCAACTCACGGTTCCCATGGGACCCGTAAAGAGCCCGAAACGTCGGTTTGTTTGAAAAAACAAACATACGCGATTTAAATCCGGAAAAATAGTTTCATTTCCTAAAAGTACTTATATATAAAAAATGGAACTTTGCAGAGAGGGCGGCGACGAGGAAGCAGTGGCGAGTTGGACGTGCCGAATGCTCAGACGAGACGCATTATAGCGTTTTTGCCATCGCCCCAACCACTCAGCAGCGTCTGGGCAACAAAATTTGTTTACTTGCTGTGTAATTTCTTGCCAATTAAAATAACGACGTAATTATTTTTTACTGTTGTATTTAGAACTATCATTTTTATGGACGTTCAAAAAATTTTTCATTATCATTGTAGAACGCATTGGAGAGGTATTTTTCTAGTCACAATATAAGTAGAGAATTGAAAGTGGTTTTCCAATCTGTCGGCAAAAATGCATTTTGCCAAATCGATAGATTGGTTTTTCTAGTAATATTTGACTACTATGAGTGCACGAGGAGTGTTAAATGTCCCAGTTTCATACCTCGGGTGGGGGCTAATCTGTGTGACAAAGTACCTTCGACAACATTGACCGGAGCCGTTGTATATCTCTGGGAGTCGGATACACAATAATCAATTCATTCTATACTGATGTCTGATATATGAATAGAGATATCTTGCGAGTTATGTCTAAATATCCATTGGCTCATCGTCAGCTCGGGGGCGGTAATCTCTTTGACAAACGATGTCTTTGATAAGGCGAGTCGACGCGACTTGATCCATCCGCCTTTTAGTAATCCAAAAATATATCCACTCCACGTTTGCACATCCAATGTTTCTTTGCAAAACGCTTTACAGTTTCAATCAATTCTAATGTCTATAAAGAGTTTGTTACTAAGAATTTTAAAGTTTTCTCAAGGCAAAGGTAAAGGACATACTTACTTGACGGTATAATTTCCAAAGTCACAGCGTCCCAGGAAGTTTTTAAGTCTGGCTTCCATCACTACTTTCCGGTTTGTACCATCGACCGTTGGATGTTACAACAACAACAGTTTTTCGTGGAACTTCAGAAGCTAGAAAAGTAGGTAATTGTAACTATTAAAAAAATGAAGTTGGTTACCTGATGTTATTCACATTGAATTGAGAGCAATTATACTTGTTACATAATCTATTTACTTGAACTTGTTTCTACAGTCAGTTCCGCTCAACATCGCCGCATTTTTGCGAGGCTTTCTATGACGTCTTTACGCCGTCATCAATTTACAGAAATAATATCAATTTGAATAACTAATCACGGATTATTATTTGTTAACGTACAGCGCCGCGCGCGCGCGTCTGTGGAATTAATAAAATAAAATCAGTATGCTGCTGATGCACAGATTTATCTTATTAAAAATACTGTAAATGATAGAGGAATTTATAATTATTCGAAAGGGTTTTGTATGAATGTGGATATTTTTCTACTTAACTAAATTGAACCACATTTGTGTTGAAAAATGAGAGAAATTAAGAACAAAACGCTACCCACTGGTCTTTCGTAAACACGACACGTGTACGTCATTATAACTCATATATTTTCACACAGATGGACATAGGTGAGCTGCGGGAAGAAAAAAAATCCCATTGCCCACCCAGGCCAACCAGTCGGATGATCCATGGGCACGAAGGGTTATACAGTACCCTTAGGTGCGACGTACAATGTTCATGAGCAGTTAATGAAAACCAACGACAAAGTATTTATTGACACTAGGGTTACATTGGGACACATTGACCCCAAAACCTCTTAACACACAAGGAATGTCAAAAAACTTGGAAAATTAATTTTTCTAAATTGGCTGTGGTCTGGGCATTCTAAATTCATCTATCATTTTAAGGTAGTGCCCCGGAGTGAATTCCGTTGCTCTGGTACTCATAGTACTGGGAGTTCCCTAGTTTGAGACTAAGTAATTGGTGTGGTTGGCGACGTCGTCTGTGAAAAAAAATATTGGACTAGCACGATTTGGCCGTTCTGTTTAAGGCCACATGAAATTGGTATGCCTCCGTACACCAGCTGCCATAACAATAGCAAGTAATTAGTCAAACTGAGGAGGTGGCTGCCTCGTTCCTCCCCCCGCGCCGCCCGTGCGCCCCGCGCGCGCTCCAACCGCATGCCGCCGCGGCCCACATCGACACTATTGTTTACAAAAAATTTAGCTAATTCACACCTTCGACACGCCTTTTACGCCCGCCTTTTACAATCTTAATGATTCTATACATAGAAGCTTAATACGTAATATTTTAATACGTTCGTCGAGAAACCACAACATTGCACTTATTTGAGAAATCTTCTGTCGGATCAATTCAACAAAGTTTGGTAATGTTGATGTCACTAGCAAAGCAGGACATCGAAGTTCTTTGCATTAGTTCTTAGGCATGTGTATAAAAAGGTAAAAGTTTTCTGTCTGAATTTTTGTTGGAAAATTACAAACCAAAAGTTTCATTTCTTCATTATGCTTTTTGCTTGTTAACTTGGTGGAATAAGCCAACGAAGTGGTTCCGAGTCGCTTGTTGGCCGTGTTTAAGTACGTTTTGTAGCTTACAGTAAAGAGCAAGTTAATGAACTCTATGCCGTTACAATAAGAATGGTCCAAACTCTCAATAATAAAGCACGCTGGTGTAGGTAAGTACCTTTTATCTATTAAATTGTATTAGGCGCAAAAAACACTACTATTTACCTGTACATATACGTATTTGTTTTTTATTAAACAAATAATGATGAAGTGCGAAGTTTGAAGAATGAGATCATTTGTAATCAAGTATTGGTCGAGTCTCGATCGACGCTAAATTAATGCGCGATGTGTCTTCCGAGAATCCGACGCCATTAAAAAACGGCTTTTCGGACGCCGAGGAGTTCATTGTAAATACATTTCTTCGTTCATTATTGAAGCTTGCAAATAGGCGCATTAATTATCAAATAAGTATTTAGCGGGTAAAAATCAGATTCGGTACTTGAAGTTAATGGTGTATTGTATGTAGGTGTTAAGGTAAAAATTCCCGTAAAGTCTGGTTGTAGATTCTTACTCAAAAACTAATTTTATTTTGCTTTGAAATGGAGCCTTCACCGTTATGTATAAGCATCTACATGCTATCATAGTTTTTACCATCATTTCACAACCAGCAGCGAAGATATATGCGACTATGCAGTGTTTTGAATAGTAAATCGTTGCAACCATTATGCTGCGTCTGCACGTCTTTGCTTTATGGAAATAAGGTTTAAATCTTTAATGCTATGCCACGAACGACAGAGCGGCTGGAAGTTTGTTTAATGGCCTTCTCTTGATTGTAATTATTTAGAAAACTCTACTTTCTGTTGCTGTGTGCTGGTGGCTTATCTGCACGTTTGGAGTTCACGACGGCAGTGTCGGTTCGCAGAATTGTGAGGAATTTACGAGACTATCTATAGGTGATTACAACAATCATTATGTGTCTACAGAACTTAGTGGCGCCATTTGCTTCTTTCTAAATGGTAGTTACATAGAAGCTAATGCAATAGCCGTCCCGGATTTTTATTACTTAACATGGATTCAATTATTTTATTCATGAAAATAATTTTACTTCAGCGAATTTGGCAAAAACTACAAGACTGTGCGTCAAATGATGCCGTTGATGTCTTTTGCATGGAAATATTTTTGTAGGTGTCTCACGGAGTTTACTTATTTGTAACAAATATCAAATGTCGTAGCGTGCTAAGTCTAACAGCTGCGTAGCCATGTCTGCGCCGATACAGGCTCAGTTGGTTCCAGCAGCACATGCGCATGTTCCGATAGCTGAACACGAGATCGCACATGTACATGATGGTTGGTATTTTCAATATGGTTATTTGATCGCTCCCCTCGCATGGTATAACAACTTTGTTTAACCTATCAACAGCCTAGCCATAAAGAGACAAATGAATTTATCTTTAGTAATTACATACATACGCCATGTAAATGCATGTGTTACGAAAAATATTCATCAATCACTTTAGTAAATTTAGTTTTATCGTCGACCTACGAGATGTGTTTGTAAAATGTCGCAATACATCATTTAAAGCCACAAGTAGAAGAACATGAAACACGAAGGACATTACGCTAATAGCGGCTTAGTGAATTAATTTGTCGATATGTGATTTATGTGGTGGCCGGTTGCGCTGGTGCAGGGCGGTTGATCCCACGCGCGACGTGAGGAGCCCGATAGATTCTGACGTTGAGACACGTTCCAGTGGTGTCGCACAGAATAATTTTTACGATTAATTCGTCGGTTATTTTAAAGTTATTCAACCCATAGGCAAGAGGTTAAACAACCCGAACAGAAAATTGGGTGCTAATATTTAAATTGTCGCAATCATTTTATTACAGACGGGTAGTTATGAGGCCGGATACTGGACACCGGATATCTGGTGAGCTATTAGGCCGGATAGCCGAATATTTGGCCGCCGGATATCGAACCCACTGTCGCAAACATGTCGCGACCGGTGTACAGCGCGCATCACCGTCATTGAATGATTGAAGTTTCACATTGACGATTTGAGTTGTTGTGATCATTTGGTTTTTGTTAAAACGATAAATTTATTCGATAATGCAAACAAACACACAACAAAAAATGTCAACATTAAAAAAAATAGCCAATTTAGCAATATTTTAATATCAATGCCGTTTGTTTGTTGTACTGAATGCAATTTTTTTGTGGTGGAGAAGGAAAAAAGGAGTTACATCATTCTTTGTCTATATTAAAATGTGTACCTACTTGTTATTTTATAAATCTAGCACTTAATACGCCCGTTATTCTTTTGTTTCAATTTGATTTTATTAATTTGTTGTTTGTGATCCAATTATTCTAAACTTTTGGCTGAAAAAGTTTTTTCTAAATCTACTTACACGTTTCATTGTTATCAGTACACATTGTTCATACAAAAACATAATTCTTTTAAATCGTTTATTATTTGAAGCAAGTTCGAATCGATCGTGATCGTGACCCTTTCGTTTGGCGTCCGGTCGTATCACTGGTCATATCAAGCAGTACCTAATTTTAACAAAAAACTGTCTTCTGAAGCTGGTCTCGTCTATGAAAATATACGGAACCGACGTTTATCACTTAATGCAGAAATACGGGTATTCATCCACCTAATTTGCCTTTACTGAAATTTGAGCAGTTAATTTACAGATTATGTTATCTAACTTTATAGTACTTTACAGTTACAAGTCATGAACATATCGTCAACGATCGTGTAGTTGCCACTTATTTATCCTATTACTATCCTCTTTAATCAATACATCAATTTATTCGGCGTACTGATTGAGAATTTTTCTGTTTTAAATATATGGTATCCGGCCGGATATCGTCCTATTACGCGTATCCGGCCGGATAGTAAAATTAGAAGAGTTGCCGGATATCCGTTTCATCTCTACATTTTATAACAGCCATATCCGGCATGCATCACTCCGGCTTTTCAGTGCAGTGTTGCCAACTCGAGTTTTTGGGAGGAGCTAACTAGCAACCCTAAGTTATAGAGGGTTATCGTATAGTAAATATAAAGCAAAAAAATATGCTAAAATTGAACGGGCCTGCACTGAACTGAATAGCAAATTCAGGTCGCTGTCGCTGGTCAGATTTTCATGGGTTTTGAAACAAAGGTAGACCTAGAATTTTAAACGACAAAGAGAGTTATCCTTAACTCTACTCAGTTACAGTAGTGAACAGACATGACAGTAGGAAATGAAACTATTTTTCCGGATTTAAATCGCGCGTATTTGGTTTTTTCAAACAAACCGACTTTTCGGGACCTTTACAGGTCCCATGGTCACGGTTGACCATATGACTATGTGTAACAATCGCGAAAACCTTAGAACTCGATATGGACATGACAGTGCTAGACGTTTTATCTTTTTAACGGTGCGCTGTGTTTTAGGCATTAACATCCATTAATGGCATTACTTAAGTCAGACTTAAGATATTACCTATAAGATAAATGTTGACGCAGCTGCCGCCGGCCCCGATCACAGGAATAACAAATTAAATTAATAATTAATTTACTTAATACGTGTTTATGGGTAAAAAGAGGACATTGCTGTCTGGCTAATTCTTTGCAGTCTATACGACGTCGGTGTATCGAGTATATATATATGGAGTTTGTATATGTTATTGCAATGGTTTCTCATTCGCTCACTTTTGTTTGTTGTACCTTGCAAGATACAAAAAGGAAGTAAAAATGATAATTGCTGTAAATAGCAGTAAAGTTATTCACTTTATTTATCCAAGTAATATTTATGCCACAAATAATTAATGTACAATACAACAATTTGTAATGTAATAGGGCTACGGTCAGATCGGAAGGAAGAAGACGAATTCTCGCGTCAGGGCTCCTCAAAGTAGGTAGCGCAACAGTAGGCAGCATTCCGCTACAAGTTGCAAAAGTTTATGGTCATAACTTTCTGTAAATAATACATGATATACAAATTGTCAAACTTGTGCATATGCAAGAGCGTTGAGTCCATTGCCGCAGTTGCGGTGGTCGCACGCGCAGATATTTTTTTGAACTTTTTATCCCCCACGTTACCTTTTCATTCGCCACCTGCCGTCCTGTCGCTAGCGTTTTATCCACCCAGCTCATCAATGTTCACTTATCGTTCGACGATCCGCGCGCTCGCGATTGTCGCCATCATCCCCTATCTTGCTTTTTGTAAATTGTGTTCAATGTTTAACTATACGAGTATGGCTCAATAGAAAACTGTCTCTACAATTTAAGTCCGCGGGTAACCTGCAAAAGCTGTAGTGTACCCAGAATGTTTCGGCGTTCGCGACGGACAATGTGGTGTTCACTTGTGCGTTATGCGAGCTGAGCGGTGTCAGATTACACGTGAGAAATCTCGAGAGAGGTAAGGCTGTTTATAGTCGTAAACCTTTTGTACACACATTCCAGTTGAAGTTCACCTTGTTTGATCGAGGATCCAACCGAACCCACCAATTTATCGAAATCAAAATGTCGTTGATATCTTATGTGCGCGTTACTATTCGGCGATTGGCCAGCTGCCTGGAGGTATGGTGACGGAACATCCGTGAAATGAATTGGTTGATTTGTGTCTTGATCTTAATGAGAAGTTTTTCGTTTTTGAGTAAATTTATTCACAAAAAACGACACAGTAAACAAAAACATTGAACGGTCTTCATTTTATCGATTCATTACCAATTACGTTGAGGTGTCGAAGCTTTCTTTTAGAAATATACTATATTATATATACTGCCTATTTCTCTATCTGCGTATACACAAACTTTGCCTATTAGGCATACTCGCAGTCGCTTAAATACATAGAAAGTGATTTTTTCAGTTTCTGCATGGGAACAACACCAACATACACTTTCGTTACAATGTTACATTTTCGTTGTCCCGCCATTGTGCTTCGCTTACGAACATTATGCAAGAAATAACTTCGAAAATTGCCTGCGACTACTTAATTATCTCGCCAATAATTCAATTAAAGAAAAGCGAGTGACTTCTGTTGCCTCCTATCAATTCAACTTTTACAAAAGCAATGAGCACCTTAATGTTTAATACCTCTATAATTTGCAGCGAACATTAACGTGGAGCTTTCTAAGGTCACCTGTGGCTCATCCCAGCTATTACAACTCAATACGTATAAAATAACGCTCAAAGTGCACTTTATAAGTAATATCGGCGGCTCCGTCTTCGAAACGTAAGTGATTGTAATCTCATTACAGAGATAAATAATCAGTCGCCCAAATGAGTGATGATCAAACGATTCGCATAACGCTTTAGGTAACTTTCACTGACAATAGAGTCGAGATATGAATATATTCATTATTCATAGTCCGTAGTTAATGCGTGTAACGATTGCTATAGTAAGTCAGAGATACTCATAATACGAGATCGGAAGCGACTCGTGGGAGCGCAATCATTTTACTTTTATCTCGAGCTTTTTAGCGCAAAAAAGTTCCAAGCAGGTTGTAGAGGGGGAGCGGCCAGTGCTCGCCCGCCGCCCGCCAACGGACGACGTCTCTGCGCATGCGTGCAGCGCATACTGCGATTGGTCAATTCGAAACCGCCGAATTCGAATCTCAAAGCCGACCGTTGCGTGTTCCATTGGTGTGATTCAGTGTTAGTGCTGTTGTTTTGTTGAGGACATCCGTTACGTGAACGTGTGTGATGTGAAAGGTATGGATTGAATGGCTCATTTAAATGAGGGCTGCAGGGCTGCGCGGATGAAGAGATAAATCTTGGAGCGTTGACCGGCAGCGGTTCGACGCCCGTGGTGCCTGTGTCCTTGCTAAACGGTAACCCTTCAGACTCAATCGCCAATTCATCCTTGTCATCTGTCACATGTTGTAAAGACACATTAACATTCCCCCGTTGGCGTGATTAACCCTTGCTACTATTACCGTTTCTTGCCTTACGACTGAGACAGGGACGGGCCATTTTGCGCGCCTTGCTCTCGGTTTGACTAAGCTGATGTTAACAAGGAAAAATGGTTCACGTTTAAAGGTTTCATTATAAGGGTTGTAATACCGACTGAGGGTTACGGTCGAGAGGTTCTGGAATCCGGTTTCAGGAGCGACTTTCTCCTCAACAAAAAGCTCCGGCGCTGCAGCGTGGCGGGTGCGCTGCAGACACTGCGACCGGTCACCAAGCAATGCAATACATTAATTAGCTTGGCAGACATGTGAATCTTTCGATTTCAAAGTTCTTTTGAGTTTAAAGTATGAAATACCTGTCTTAGCATTGTTCAATTTATGACATCTATTAACCGAAACTTTTCGTTTCTGGGTTCTGTTACGTTATGCAAAGTGGATAAGGATTTCACACTAACTTCCTCCAATTCAGTTTTAAAGTCTGTTTCAATGACGCTGAGAGCGTAGAAATGCCTTTTGCAGTCATCATTTTTGGGAAACCATTCAGCCCTCATCGGTGCCAGGTCAAATTATGAAAAGGCCATAAGATTCACGGTAGATTTCCGGAGCCAGCGGTCGGCGGTTGTCGTAAATTCTGCGACTGCAGTTAGCAGTTCGCAGCGTCACGTGTTGCGCGCGCGCCACTCGCGCACACCGCCGCTACGTACAGTGCGCACACCTCGCCGCGACTTTATGAGCTATAAAATTTATGTAGAGCACGCCATTACCACATTATAACACCAGTTGACGTTTGTTTCGAACTGTCATGAGGGTTTTAGACATGTCAGACTGATCAACTTTGTTGTGGTCCACGGCTCAGTTGTTATAAAAAATTCCCCACTTACCAATGCTTCCACATTTCGGTTCGGCAGCAAAAAACAGCAATTAAGCTCAACAAAAACCTTTGGCGGCTTTTTACCCACATAGTCCGAGCAACGCAATGCCGAGCGATGGCCAAGTGACCTCCAGTCAAATGTCAAAATCATTATCACATTGAGCGCGAGCTTTCTTTCGGCACACATCATCACGCTGTGTGCATTGTGAGAACCGTTTTTATATAGGCAGTTTCTTAGTTCTGATATTATTTCATATTCAAGCGTTCAAACTACTGAGAGAAGGAAATACCTAGACAGGATCTATGTATCTATATTGAATTAATTTACCAAACTTTTCACCTCTTTGTCTACTTTGTCGAGTAATGGAGGTATTTCCATTATATACATAAATCTTGGTAGTTTCAGCAACTCCTGCTCGACAGCCGCAGACTTACTGACGCGGTGATAACCGTTCATCATGCATGTTCCTTCGAGTAGCAATCGCTGCGCTGACGCAACCCTCGCGTGCAATTCGCTGTGCGCTCGGCATCGCCTATCGGTTGGTGTTCCCGCGGCCATTGCGCTCTTAATGGGTTAAGGAACGTAATTTGGGGCCATAGCATTTGGTTACGGACCATATCGAACCGACAGACGATATTTTACGATGTGATCAATTTGTATGCCATTACGATTCTAATTGATCTGTTTCTTGTTAACTGTCGATTCGTACGATATTTCGGAGGTTTATTGTTCATTAATTCTTTTTTAAAACGTTAAGCTAGCAGTTCCACCAGTTCTGTAACTTCCAAACACCGACGGCAACTATTTCAACACAACACTGTCGAGCAAGTACTTACTCATGTACTTTGCGTCAGTTCCTCAAAAAAGTTCTTACACAAATTCAATTTAGCGTCAGCAGCTCGATCTAAAATCTTCATACGAAACTGTCATTCTATAATTACCGCTGTCGGATAACCATCTGATAGATTACACGTAATAAAAAGCGGACGCTCCTGCGGCCTATCTGCGGGCTCTTCATGGGATAAACGAGACACGTTATTTAATACAATGTCAGCTCCTAAGACCATAACTTTAAAGCAGTTTAGCTGTTCTCGGGCTGGTAATTTCACTCCATAAAGCACTTCCTCATTTGTTTATCCGCCGGCGGCGATCGTCCGTCTGCCTTCCACTTGTCAAGTGTCCCAGATCACAGAGCCTGAGCCAGTATCGTTTCTGATGATGATCGTGGGCTGTAATCTTTAGCACCTCTAATTGGGCCCGTGCCGTCTGGATCGCCGTTACAAGCAACGTCGTGAGCTGAGTCTATTCGCTGTTCTCGGCAGTCACTAGCAATTTTGCGTCTTTAACATTTATTTATATTTGGCACTTTGAATTTAAGGTTAGTGGTATAAATTATTCTTAATTACCCGACGATATCGTAATTCCGCGTATTAGAACTTCATTCAATTTAGTTTGGGTGTCGTACAGTGGAATTAATTTTGAGTTGCTATCTCTGAGGTCCCAGGTTCAACACCCGGCCCGGTCAATGTAGAAAACTAACTTTTTTATATTGTCTCGGATCTGGATGTATGTGGTACCGTCGTTGTTTCCAATTTCCATAACACAAATGCTTTAGTTACTTACTTTGTGATCAGATCTATTTATTTATATTTATATTAATTTCCGTTCATAAAGGTAGAAAGATAGAGATTATACATACGATGCTATGTTTCATGATATTTTGGTTTTATAAGAATGTGAGTAGTTTAACCCGCAAATAAGAAGCACTTAAATTAATTGAATCCCGTCGTTTCTCCACGACGTGTGATCAGGGCCGATATGCGAGGCGCGACGATGCGCCGCGGCGCACGCGCATTCTCATGAGGAGGCGAAGACGGCGTTCCACCGGGGCGGTCCCTCGCCGAATTATAATACAATTTCTAGATTAACACAGATAAACATGAGTGTGATAAATGTTTATTCCGTACGTCTTATATTTATTTTGCTTAAAAATTCCAGATATTTTTTACAAACAATTTCACGAAAAATAATGAGCCAAACTAGTAAGTATTTGTATCAGAGTGAAGTTTTCGCCAATATAGTTGTCTAATTAATGATTCTTTGCAATAAATAACGATGTGCTACACATTTGCAGTAATGAGTCGTGTCTAAATCTTTTTTTTTATGGCGGGACGACCAACTCGTGCGCCCGGGGCTAAGAGACAGTGTCACTCAGAGCTTTAAATCGCAAATATCTGATGGGCATTGCCACTGCACCCGTCACCTCGAGACATAATGAAGTTGACAAGTCTCATGTGCCGGTAATTTGACCAGCATCTTTACCCCCCAAAACCGCAACGCTGCAATGTGGGCATTACTTCTTGGCGACAGAAATAGGTCAGGTTTTTCAGGCAGTACTTCCCTGGACGAACTCTTTCACAAGAAGCATTGGTTTATTAATGTTATTGGCGCTTATAGTTCAATATTTATATGACGTTATTCATATGTCCAGCAAGACCCAAGATGTTTCAGTTGCTGGCAATAAAATTGGCATTACTTACACTTATTTCTCGTTAAAAATTAACGAGAAGTGTGAGTCCTCAGAGCGTTTATTTTTCGTTCGCAGAAATTCGTCTGTTATTATTGCCTTTAATATGTACCTATAAAAGAAAGCATACGTAACGTTCGTGATTTAAGTTTTTATAGTTGCTTTGTTTTATGATTTAATTTCTGCTGCATTGAAGCAACGAGCACTTTAATGCTGCGACTCGTTTCTGGCATTGTGTGTCCTATTAATTATCACGCTGTATGAGCTTTCCTTTTCACGTGCACATGCCGCATCGCCGTGTCGTCGTCGTCACGGTGCGCTTCACAGGCGCGCGCAGGCGCGTCGTCGTCGCCGCCTACTTAAAAATGCGCCTCGATCTTATATGTATTTGTGTGTCAACTTGTACAAAAACACTATTTTGTATTGTGTAAGACACAGGTTTTTGTTTTTCTATAAGTACGTACATACTCATAAGTAAATACCTACCTGAGTTAATTCGCTGTCCATGCAGGGCGCGACGACAAGCCCGTGTCCTGTGTTTACATTAGTACCGTTAATGCAACGGCCGCGCATTGTGTTCACAGTAAATATTTGAGCCAACGATTACCCGCCTTTTGCCATCAACTTCTCGTTTAAACTGAGTCCGATCGCTGCCATCAAATTGTGAAGCCACATGGTTGTATACATCGTTACAATTGCAAGGGCTTAAAAGTATGAAACAGCCGTTACGTAGTTCCGGCTAGTTTGACATAAAATAAAGCTCTTTTAATGTGAAATCTTTAAATTTTAATTCTTTTTGATATAAAATCGTAAGGCGTAAATATAAATCTAAAAAGATGGCGTTATTAATTTATTTTCCATTTGGATTCACTTAAACTCTGTAACTTGGAAATCAAACTTGAATAATGTTCAAATGCGTGTAATTTTTAAATTTTTACGATGAACTGAAGATTGTGCATTTGTGAGTTGAAGATTTTGAAGGTTGTGCATTTGTGCAGAGCAAACGATGGGAAACGTTGACAACTTATATGTATAATAAATGCACACAATAACGCACACATTTATAGCCTAGCTAGGGAAAACCCTGAGTCGCGGGTGCTATGGACACATACAGAGACAACCACAAGTTACACACAAACTCACGAGGGAATTCATATTTCTCCCGGCCCTGGAATCAAACCCCGGACCTCCGAGTGGCAGATCAGTATGGTAATCGTTCGGCCATGGAGGCGGTTAGTTAGTATGGACCTGATACTACTAAAAAACGTAAAGTTAACGCGGAAAGCTCTGTTTCAACGATGGATTTTTTATAATAATCGCAGACATTGTTTACAACATGTAGCTGAATCCTATCGAAAAGCCCAAACAATGTCTAAATAAGAAAAACTGTCCCGTAGGAAAGTACTGTTTGGTGAAACACCTTTGCGGCGGAGTAGGTATGCCCTCTTAGATTTGATACAACTATGGCAGCTGACTGCAAAATACGTCCTGTAAAAGCAAAAATCCAATATTTGGTAATTTAAAGTTGATGGTCCGAACAAATAGGCGAGTCCGTGAAAATAAATATGCGCGTCTCACGTACGTCCTAAAGTAAACAACTATTATGTTAAAAGAACAAATAGGCATTTTTTTGCCAATTATATTCAACAAATTAGATTTTTTGATAGGCAGAGAATTGTCATGTAAATTCACTATGAAGAAAAAATTAAATTGATACTTTCTTCTTGAAATCATGAAAATTTAGTTAAAGGTTACAATAGTTTTGATTAATGTACTCGTTCTGAGCATGGGCATTTCTCCTAGAAGGGCTAAGTTCCCTGACTTCGGTGGTCGAATTTTTTTTCTTACTTTTAGGAAATACATATATTGAGCGGGACGGAAAAAGAATTCATATGTAAGTTATATAAGATTCCGTTAATTGGGCAACTAGATTCTTAACAGTTAATGACATATTTGATCCAGAGAATTCAGCTACCACTGCATTTTTGTATAAAATATTATGGAAAAGGCAATAAAAACATTCAATAACCTACATAAATGTTTACTAATATGACTAACTATTAAATCAAGCTTTAAAAACTAAAATTTATTTATAAATCGCCAGAACAGAACAAACAATTTTCACCTTATGACTGTTAATTAAAATCAGTTTTCAGTTTGGCTCTTCAACCTTTTTTCAATCACACAAATATTTCCGTAACTGTTTAAAAAAAAAAATTAGGATGCAATCTGTAGCTACAAAAGCAATAAATTTTTTGGAACTTGATTAATACCTCTCATTACTTTTTGTACATGACGAGGTAATTCATGCAACTTCAAAATCTTTCCTTCCGCTTTTTCTTCGCATATCTCTGTCTATCTTTTTCTTTAAACCTTTTATATATGATTGGATCGCTTTTTATCTTTGCTTTTCCAGCACGTTCCTTCAACTTCTTGATATCCAATTTTTCTTTCCTGTTTTTATTTTCCTTATTCATTTTCACCGGGAAGCAAATCGTAGGTAAACATTTATATGAAAAAACATATAAAATTGTTGCTTTTCGAAGAAAATATGGCTTCGATGGCATAAAATCCACCGAACTATATACATATTTACACGCAAAATGTCTTAAAATCGGCAACAAATCATTCACCTGTTCTCTCCAGTCGCAGGGGCGTGATGGACGAATAATATGAACGCATTGCGAAGCTTCTAAAATTCTTCACTTGCGATATGTAGCGTGATTAGTAACGACCACCGAATTCCCGCGTAAGCCCTGGACATGCGGCAAGCTTGGTATTGTGATAAAACTATTGTCTAGTTTGTTGTCAAATTCAGATTATAAGTACTAGCATCTAATGTATTATACGTGAATTAAAGTGTAATATTGATACATGGTTTCAATTTTGAGAAAAATGACACTTTGTGTTGGACTTTGCATTCGGGACACGCCACTGTTGTCTGGTTTTAGGCTTTTCGGTTTTTTTTCCTTTTGGACCTAATGGTCCAAAAGGTTTATTGGGAAGATTTTGTAGTCTCCAGTTAGCTTTCGATCTATGTTATACACCCTATTTTTTGTAGATTTTTGTTTTGATAAATAAGTGGAGTTTAGTACATGGACACAGAAAATTGCAGCTTTGGAGAAATGCCCGTATACTATAGTTTTGTGATTGTAGTGAAACTGCTTTCACAGTTTAACAAGACATTGTATTGTGTTTTCTTGTATGCCTTTGTATGAAATAAATAAGCTAACCGGTATTAACTGCTACTTCTGCACGATAACGCCATAATAAATCATCTCTAACTTACAGTAGTTACAGATTGAAGTTCATCATACTTATCTATCTTGGACCCACTACCAACTACCATTTTTTAAATTAATTATTTACAACTAATTAAAAAATGACATAATTATTTACATGGAAGGAAAACAACGTAGTTCCCGGTAAGTAGGCAAAGATGATGTCCAAGTCTTGGTGTACTCCCAATACTGTTCTACCGCAGAGGAATAATTGAGCTAGTAAAAGGTTTTTTTTCATATATAGGTATCAGGGCAATTTCATAGGAGTTAGGTATTAAAAAGACACTGAAGAGCGTCACTGGCAATTTTTTTTATCTCACCATCATATTGCGAATAAATGTTTATCACCGTAGTTTCACCGTTGTCTTTTCTTTCACCAGCCCGTGACGCCGTTATTTAGCTGGAGACTTACATTTCTGTGTTGAATAAATAAACCGGCGAAGCATTAGTACCTTGTACAATTATTTAAATACCTGTACGCGCAGCACGCACTATTATCTTTCTTTAGCCTATCATAAGACCAACACGTAGGTAACTTGCTCGTAAAATGAACTGAACAAAATGTCTAGGTAGGTATTACTTTACTGATAATCAGATAATTGTTCTTAGCTTTTGAACATAATGTCTTTAGTTTAAAGTCCCAGCCGCAGTCTATGTTGTTTCATTACAATGTTCGTTAAGCAGCGGGTCTCCAGTATCTGTACGTTTGTTTTCCGAAGCGAGTAGAGTGAACTCTTTGATTTGCTTCTTCTTGCCGATACGCTCGGCCTCCTGCACGGTGTCCGGCAGTTCACAGTTTGCCGTCTCTGGGATGAACAAGGTGAGCACTCCACACAGGAGGGACGTCAGTCCGAATAGCAGCGATGGTAATCCTGACCAGTACGATAGCTGGAATGAAATAAATTTATATTTAGTTAAATATTAGTTATATTATTGAGATAAGATAGTGATATTGATTCACGATTACCAGCAGTGGCGTCTGTGGCGCAATGAGCGAGCCGACGCGGCCCATGGCGCTGCAGATGGCGTGCATAGAGTTACGCGTGTAGGTGGGGAAGAGCTCCGACGTGTAAATGTACACGATGTTGTACGAGAACGTCGCCAAAGTTTCGAAAGCCATAAACAGCAAAAGTCCCAACCACGCGTAGCCTGAATATAACATGGAATCGGAAATAATGGAAATAAAATAGACATACCTTACATATATTCCAATTACGTAATGCATAAAAACGTAATATGTTACCTTTTGGCGTGAAGGGCTGCAGAAGACAAAATATTCCTCCAACAATGAATGAGCAGATTAATGGCAGTTTTCTCTTGTACTTGGACATAGCCAGCCAGTAGAAAACATTTGACGGAATGTCCATAAGCATGAGCAGTGCGAAGTTGATATACTTGTTCCCTTCGATAAATACCGACCCAATCATCATCCCGTAGTTGATCAACGTGATTGTAAACCACCACACCAGGCATACGAGAAACCTTTGCATCATGATCTTCGATTTGAACGTCTTTAGGAGTAACTGTCTATCGTTGATTACATTTGAGGCGTCTTCGCCTATATATTCTAACTTATTAAGCATTGCTTTGTCCAACTGTACTCCGTTTCGATTGGCAATTTTTTGAATTAGTTTAGTTCCTCGTTCTCTCTTTCCTTTACTGAAAAGCCAACGAATGCTTTCGTCGAGGAAGAAGGAGTACGTCAATATGAGAAGGGTCGGAGCATACAGAACGCGGAGGAAATTTCTCCAGTAAGGAACTGCCCAAGCGATAAACGGCATGATGATAAGGCCGCAGGTGTAGCAGTTTAGAAGAATCATTTGGAAGAGCACTGTGCGTTTTTTTTCAACAATTTCTATGCCTGTAAAAGTTAACATCAGTAAAAAATTTCCATAAACTTTAGTCAGAGAAATATAATTACTACTACTTACTGAGCATGAACATCGGCGAGAGTGCATCCCCGATTGCTGCCTCGAGTCCTTCCAGTACGATATAGAACCAGAAAGAGGGCGCGAAGCTTTTGCTTATGCCCAAAATAGCGCCCATCGTGCCCGCAAACACCGCCGCTGTTTTGCGGCCCCATCTAAAAATGTGTCAATAGTATAAAAATCTTTCATACGAAAGATCATTTAAGATCTTATCCGACGAGCATAAGCTATGCTCTAATTCTAGTTGTATGTCTCATATGGGTTGAGGACGTGGCAACATTCTGTGAATTTTCTCAGAGTGGATTTTAAGGCTTGTAGCGTAATAGTAAGTAATTGGCAATCTGTGAGGACATAGGTTATACTTGCAGAGCAGATAGCATGTTAGGAAGTAGCTTAGATCGCAGTTTCCTCCGTCTGCTGGCGTATTGTTGTAAGGCGATGTCACAATGTAAATAAGGGGCGTATTCTGAGGCATTTACGGCGTAATAAGAGGAGACGCACAGATCCATAAATAGGACCTCTGCGCGTGTTGCGGTTGGCACGTTGAAACGCAAAGATGTTGAAGGCATTTTATCAGGGCGTGATCTTTGATGTGTATTGGCTGTTTGCAAATTTTTTAAATAGAATGAAATGCCCAGTATTAGACAATGTTTCTCAAATTCACTTACTTATTTTGCAAAGTCAAAGTCTAAGATTATTTATTCCATATGTAAAATAAATTTACTCATGAAAACGTCACATTTAAGCTTCTGCTCGTTCACTACGCTGACCTCCCTGAGAAGAACGAGCAAGAAACTCTAGGGATTGCTCTTTTCAAATAAACTTAAATGCTACGGAATACACTTTGAATCAAATTTGTGTGGATTCTGGGGCCATGTCGTCTTTCCATACATATTTATCTAACACGTAGTCTTCAATTTTGTAATATGATTTTTCGATCAAAATATTTTTTAATGTATTTTTTATACTTAGGAAATGATAAACTTAATATATGCTCCGGAATCTTATTGTAAAAACGAATACAGTTCCCCATAAAACAGTTGTATACCTTGGTTAAACGAAAGTGGTACCATGAGTTTGGATTTAGCTCTAAGGTTAACATTATGGATATCTTCTTTCTTATTGAAATTATGTATATTTTCACGGGCATATAAAGTATTTGAGCAAATGTACTGTGATGCCACAGTCATGATACCAGTCTCCTCAAACTTTTCTCTGAGAGAAACCCGAGAGCCTAGACGGTACACAGAACGAATCGCTCGTTTTTGCAATACAAATATGGTTTGAATATCTGCCGCTTTACCCCACATGAGAATCCCGTAGGACATTATACTATTATATTATACACATTATATTATATTATATATTTGATAAAATGTAATGAACGCTATATATACATCTATGAAGTCAACGCCAAAACTCAATAATTTTGACTTGAATAAATAAATAAATAGCTTTTGTTTTAGGCCGTTTGATAATTTTTGCAAAATTTTTTTTTCCACATACAAAACTTGGATTACCAAAAGGTTTTCTATAAATTTGAATGTATGCGTAAGATAACAAATTGAAAAGCGTATTTACAAAAATAGATTGGGTTTTAGCGACAACGAGATGTTAAACACGGAGTAAATAATATCTTTTAATGAGAAAATTCAACGTATTTTGGTTTACGAAACCAAGTATTTAGGTATTCTAATTACAGCAGCTATGATGTATTGAACGCAAGTGTGGCGTAATAATGATAAAGCCACATTTCCTAGTATAATTATTTCGTTAATATAAGCAGACAAAATCCTATATTTTTATCAATTCCAGTGATTTAGGCGACTGATTTGCTATACTACTTGATCGGCCATACTGGTTGCCCGAGTTACATACTACATAACAACATATTTTAGGAACACAATTGTTGTGACATTTTGCAGTATAAACTTTACTGATTCAAGAGGAACCAAAGTCTTCTGTTCAGAACCATGATCGACAATATTTGCGATTATTATAACGTTGAAAGCGCTGTCGCGTTATTTACAAATTTTAAACGTTCCGTTTTTTCATACCTGTTTGCCACATACATACATCTGTAGGGGGTGAACAATATTTCAACTTAACCCGCAGTTAAGAGCCATTGACGCATGCGCGATCTCGATTATTATGCAGTATATTATATTGCTAAATAATTTATACATAAATAGATTTTCTATCTAGCCTTATTCCGTTCTCACTCTCATAACAGCAAGGGCGACACCTCACTCTCGAATTTTACAATACGTAGCCACGCCTTTATAACTAAATAGTGTAGTCGAAAGTAAGCAGTAATGGTCTATCCACACGTATCCGGGCCGTGCCCGAGACGTGGACAGGCCGTGCTCCGTCAGGGGTTCAAAAAAATATCGTGCGTATATATTGTATGAACTCGTTCACACATGTCCGTGTCCGGGCCGGGACCGGGACGGGGCCGGGCCGGCGCCGGCACGGGCCCGCAGTTCATATAAACTAGCACGCCCCGGTCACGTCCCGGGGCCCTGATGTGTGTGGATAGTCCTTAATTCGGTTTGCCAGCGACGGCTTTTCGCCCGTTCCGTTGTTTACGTACCTGTCAGATATCTGTCCCTGCACCAGTAGCCCGATCATGTTGCCGAAACTATGCACAGTACCGACCATGGCTTGCTTCCAGTCCTGACACGCCAAACCAAACTATAAACAGAATATACCTAATTTATTTTACAATATTTTTCAAAATAATAATATAACGCACACATTCAACACAGCCCCGCACTAGGGAAACCCTGAGTTGCGGGTGCCATAGACACACACATAGGCAATCACGAGTTACACCCAGACTCACGAGAGAAATAAGCGTAGGCCATACAAATATTTTTCCCGGCCCGGGAATCTAACCCAGGACCTCAGCGTGGCAGTCCAGGATGGTAAATGGAAGTTATATACCGAATAATGTTTAAAAAATATTGTATTTATATGTATTCTTCGGTTAGCTATTAAATTTAATTTTATCATCATGGCCATGAAACTGTTTTAGTAGAACAGTCGGGTCTGTAGAACTTTTTGTAGCGTCACGATTATGTTTTCACGTGACAATTCTTTGTTATATAGTGTGAAATTGAATCCATGAACAAGTTTTTAAATTTTTTTACCTCTGCAACAAAGCTGTTGGGTATCTCATAGACAAAGTCAGTGCACTCCAGCGGGACTGAGGTTTTGTTAAAACTGCATTCACGGCCGTTCTGGTTCAGCATCTGGTAGTGCGAGCACTGCTTGATGGTTACATCGCTGACGTCTGGAAACGCGTCTATCAGCCAGGAAGTGGTGAAGTTTGGCGTCGATTCGTCACACGATGGGATTTTGCACCTGGTGAAAAATTTGTTCCAACTCTGGTTGCTTTATAAAAACTGGTTATTATTCGTGAAATGTGTCGTGAACGTTGTTGAATGCTTCTTTACCAAATGAAAACATTTTTTTTATAATGAATAGGCATTAATTATTAAACCCGGACAAACAATCGAATCAAATTTGAAATTACGCAAATAGCCTGCAGTATTTAAAATGACGGGAATGAAAAACCCATTATTGCTTATAACATATTTTGTTAAACATGAATTTATATGTTCACTACAATCTCATGATAAAAATTATTATTTGAAATAGTTGTTAACACTGCACATGGGAAATTTCGTCGTCTAAAATGAAAATGAGAAATTAATGAACTACCTCCGTGGCCGAACCGCCACGCAGGCCGGGTTCGATTGCCAGCCGAGAGAAATATTTGTATGCCCTACATTAAATTCTCTCGTGAGTTTGGGTGTAAATCGTGGTTTTCTATGTGTGTTCATGGCACCCGCGACACAGGGTTTCTCTAGTGCGGGGCAATGTTGAGTGTGTGCGTTATTATTATTATTTGAGTGTTTGCAAAATTTTTCGAATTGTTCAGTTGTGGTTAGCAGTCAAATCAGAGCTACCAAATCGAGATATGGCAATCTTGTCCTTTTTAAAAATGTTATTACAAAAATTTTGAAGAGACAAGTCTATAATGTATAAGTACATCTATAACGTGACATCATCTAGTTCGTTTATTATAACTATAAAACGGAACGGTGGAAATTTAACCTTGTCGAAAACCAAATTTTCTTTTTAAAGAGGCACAAAGATTGATATCCCTTTATGCTCACAAAACTTACCAACTATTCAATGATTTTTTTCTTAATAATTTTGATCTGTTTTAAATACGCGTTATTTGAATCACATTATTGTCATCAGTTCTAAATTTGATTGTATTTTTTTGTGTTTGTGTGTGTATGTGACGCGACGAGTCCGATTATTTGTGAACCGATTTTGATGATTCTTTTTTTTTGGAATCAAAATCGAAATCCCATTTAAATTTGAGGAAAATATGCCTCCTCTAAGGGTGACAAACTTGGGGATGAATCGGGTTTCGTGCACTTTCAGGTAACCGATTTCAATAAAACTTGGCTTGGATTTAATTATGATGTAATGAATGAAAATTAATGAATACCTATTATTTACAAAAAATGAGATGTGAAAAAAACAAACAACAAATGAACAAATAATGATTCTTGGTCTGCGCGGTGAATTATCGCTTATTGCGTATGATTATGTGAATGTCATTTCTAGTTAACGTGTCGCGTTATGAGATTCTGGTCGACCTTTACTCGTATCTTGTATTAACAATTCAGCCCACCTGTACCCGACATCCTCGACGGCGAACACATAATTGACGTTGTACATGGAGTTAGTGCTGTAGACTAGCGCCAGCATGCACATGGTGATCAGTTGGTGCTTGCCGAACGCCCCCAGTTTCTCCAGCACGTCGTCCACGTGGACTTTCTTCTCGTCATCGTTAAATTCTGTCATAGTTTCTTCTTTAAATTGAAATTTGTGGGGTTGTTGTTAATATTTCTTATGGTTTGTTTTCTGTGAATTTTTTTAAGCCTTTATTTTTTTGTGTTTGATCTCTTTCTTATTTTATAAGCCTATACTCCTTGTTACATACCTTACTTTTCGTACTTAACTGCAGATATAATATTAACTGTAAATGGTGCTACACACGTGTTTCATACCACGCCAGTCAGGGCAGGTGCTACCCCACCTGTGTGCTTATCGCTCACGTAACAACGGATGCCATCGGCGCTTCGTTACGACACACTTTGGGTGATCTGCTTCAAGGTCCCTTTTACAGTGGAAGTGCTGACTTCCACTGTAAACAAACACCAACAAATTCACTGAATTAATCTAATTATTTACTATGTTAATATTTCATCCCTATAGTGCTTTAATTCCAAAACGAGAATATAGTTTTTTGGAAATGTGCTTCGCGTTCTACAGCGTGTAGAAAAGTGTTCCAGCGGGCCAGCTACGAGGCCTGCCACTCAAAGTATGTTTGTTATGATATAAATCTCTAGGTAAATACGACGATAAAACAGGTGTAAAATTGTTATTAGCGAACCGCGAAACTCGACTTCTGTGTGTTGTCTGGACGATTACAGCTGATAATGTTTGTTTGACTTTACGACACTTCACGAACATGTCGTATTATTCTTTTTCTTTTATTCTGAATTGATTGATCAATTTGCTATTGGTAATTATTATCTTACTTATTTACAACGCCATCTTTGTTCACATGTCCACTGTAATATTATTACCGGACTTCAAAAAGGAGGAGGTTCTCAATTTTACTGTAATTTTTTTGTGTGTATGTTACGTGATTATTTTGACGATTTTTTGTTACAAAGGGCACCTCAATATTGGTCCCATTTAAATTTGAAGAAAATATTCCACCTCTAAGGGTGTCAAACTAGAGGATGAATCCGGTTTCACGCACTTCCGGTAACCGATTTCAATAAAACTTAGCAAGTAGATGTAATTCCACGAACTTTTGAGGTCTTTTTTTTGTAATAAAAAGTTATAATTTTATATGAGAAATCTTTAAAATAGCTAACTAACTACGTTACTTCATGTAGAACCAACGTAATGGGTATTAATAACTATAACTATAACTTTTTTCTAATTTTTATGATGTCTATCATTGACTTACAAATAAAACAATTATAGTCTATGGTCATTTTTTAAAACAATATTTTTGCGCGCATTTTTAGAGTAGGTGGGAAAATAAGTTTAAAAAATTATTTTTGTGAAAAATGCCTAGAACTGGTGAATCGTGAAGGTGTCGTATTTCAAATGCAAAACCAAAGATATCTTTACAAAGCAGTCAACACTGCCCTTCAGGTTTCGGTCTTTTCAAAATTCTTTGAATGGTCACGACTTTAACAATGAACAGATCATCAAACGAGACCTACGAGTATGTGCACTTTCACTACCCTGAAGTACGTCTTAAAATAATGACACTCTTAAGTGTTGTGTAATACTTTAAGAGTGACTTTTGCACTATAGTCTGTTCCAATACATTTTGAACAAAAATTAAACAACCCTGTTTGGTTAAAATTCTAAAGCAATCACTCAATAAATCGAATAAGTAACACTTTCACGTGTATTTCGAAGATTTCGACTTGATATTTCATCACTTTTTCCAACAATATTCATTTGAATAGCATCATAAAATCTTATTTGAAAAATGGCAGTTCAGAAGTGAGGTTATTATTCATCTATACTTCTATGACTTGCCTATGATTGCATAGTGCTGTTCGAAAAAAAAAACATTCGTTTCAATCAATTAAAGTTTAGTAATCGATTATTACATCGAACATTTCAATCGCAATCGAACGAGTATCTAATTGTAAGGATTTGAAGGAGGATTTAAATTGAAACTTTAAATATGCTTATACATATAGGTTATGCAAAGAAAACCGCTAGTATGACTCAATTGAACATATCGGTTCATTCAATTAATTAATCGATTTGTAGTCACTAAACCGTCTATGGTCCGTTCAGGTTTTTTTTGTTTACTTTTTGTTCAAAATGGATTGAAACGAAGTATACACGCATTAGTTTAAGACGTAGGTACTTAAGTTTAGTGCTGACGTTAGGGCTGTATTTTATAAGTAAAGACAGGATTTTTTATGAAATTCAAAAATTGTTCGAAAGCTGGCATAGGTCATTGGTCAACATGGCCAATACATAATTTATTAATATACTTTGATTAAAAAAAAAGGCAAAAAAATTAAGGTTTGTTATTATAATTTTTTAATGTTTTGCATTAACCAATTCAATGCAACTCGACCAATTAAGAAAGATATAAAATGACATTAATTGTTATGTTCATAGCAAACAAGTTTCGGTAGGGAACATATGCACATATTTAAAAACTTTATCTCATACGTGAAAGTTTACTATTTTTCTATTGTTTGTTGGGTTCGAGACGACGCGACGGCTGACAGGAAGGAACGTTAATGAAGCGGTTTTCTTGGAAATCTCTCGGTTCTCGTCGCCGGACATTCTTCGTTAGCACTATTTAGCACTTTTACTTTGGTTTCAATGCTTTATATTTGGCCAGTCCTTAATCTCCGTGCATCTTTTCTTTGTTTTCTGTCTTTCAATCTATTCATAAAATTGGTTATTTTTCATCAGCTCTGTCGAAACAACAATTTCCTGTGACGTTGGTCAGAAAGTTATTTTGAAGAAAGGAATAATATCAGCCAGTACAATTTTCGCTCTCAATTATGTGAACCAGTTATTCGTCTACAAATTTACTAACTGATTATAAAATTCGTTAAATTCAATTAAAATGCTGTTGGCCAATACGCCTGTCTTGGTATGCGCCTGTAATGGTCTTACCATTATCAACTCATTATGCGTCCTACTGCTGGGTACAGGTTTTTTCAAAGGATTTAGACGCAAAGGGTTTAAGCGCATGGTAAATTTGGTTTCCCGACCCCGCGACCTTCTGCTTGAGAGGCGGTAAGTGAAACCATTAGGCTCCCACCGGCACCGTCTTGCTTAATAAAAAAAATTCGTTTATATCCAAGTGTTTGTACTTGCATTAAGCTGATTTACAATTACATTTCCCACTAAGCCGTTCAGCCGCAAGCGTATAATTTACCACAACTGTCTTTGTTTCATGTTACTATATCTAAATTGCGTAACAAGTCTAAATAGGGTGTATTTACTTCATTTTGGTTTCAATAAAATGTTTAAGAATTTAATTGAATGTCGGGATGTTGCACCACCATGATATTCAATTCAATGATTTTTTGTGGAATTACTTGAAGAAAAACTTTCATAGATTTCTCAAGTCGTAAAAAGCCAAAATAAAGACCTGCAAGAGGCAGAAGGAAAAACTTGTGCGTTCCGTGGCTTAGTTGGCATAGCATCTGGCACGGTTTGTTAGGAGACGTTGGTTCGAATCCAGCCATATTCAATAATAATAACAATAATGGGTCAGACGACTACACCAATTACCTGGTCTCAAATTATGAAATTCCCTGTACTTTGTACACAGCAACGGAATTCACACTAGTGTTCTACCTGGAACACTCAGATCCGAAAAAATTCAGCACCCACAGTTGAAGCCTTTGGACCACCGAGGTGGACAATAAATATCGAAAATGTATTTATTTATTATTAATGATTGTTCAATTTATTTCATATATTTTATTCACTTTTTTTGCTATAATTCGCATTCCATCGAAAAGAATACCATTTGGTAATTAGTTTTTCTCCAAAACCGGTATAACGAAAAGCCGGTGTCAAACATCGCTATGAGACGTAGCTGACTTTGTGACCTTTGTGATTGCAATACGTTAGTGATTGATCTTCTTCAAATCTGCACAGGCGCCAGGCGCCGGCGCTGGCACCAGAAATAACCGTGCAGTTGTCATGGCCAATGTTAATCACTTGTCGGTACCACCGTCCGCCGTTCCACCATCTCAATGACTACTTCACACAATGCAATAGAATACGCGTTTATTTAAGTAAAATCCTACATTTGATGGCTGTGCCCATTCGAAAATTTGTGTCACTTTTATATAATTATTTATTGCACAAAGAAAAGACACACAAAACACACGTTACAAAGGACATATGCAAAGGTGAGCTTATCTCTAGAAGAGATCTCTTCCAGCAACCTCTACCCGTGGTGTAAAAGTGAAGTCTGTGGGACTAATTATTGTACAATAAAATTAAAATTTAGATGTGACTAAAAAAATGTAAATGATGGTAATATACATGAACTTTATATACATAAATACATACATAAGCAGAATATATACCTGTTATAATAACAAAATACTAGTTTATATATATGTTTACGATTAACTAAGTAACGCGTTCGACAGGAAGTGCTCTTTTAATTTGTGCACTTTGTTAAGAATGTAGCATGTACGCCTCATGTAATGTATTATAAATAGTTACTATTAGTTCCAGTAAGATTCTCGGAGCTCTAAATAATAGTAAACAGACAACTTAATAGTCTCGGTCGAGCTGCCTTATTATTATTCAAACTTTTCACTTAGTGTTTCCAGTAGTAAATGGCTATAATCCAGATTGACTTAGTCAAAGGCTGCTCCGATATCTATCGCGACCTCAAGTGGTAGCTTTGCCTAACGAGTGTCGCAGCGGCGCCATTTGTTCGCGTCGCGACTAAATCGCGGTGCTTTATTCAGCCACAAGCCGGCTGCGCTTGCGTTGATACTAAACCGGACTCGGATAGAGTCCTGTTACAGGTGTACGAATGGTTCGGTTGGAATAATAAGTTTTGGTTTTAATTTTCTTTATAATCTATTTGATATTAGAGATAGTCATAATTTGCGCTGTAATATAATTTCAAAGTCGATATAAATCTTATTAGGTTTATTCTTCAATACCAAAGTGACGTGACGTCATAATATGCCTATATTATGACGGTCAGTCATGATTGACAAATTGCAATGGCAAACACCCCGAAGATTGAAGACATGTAAGGTAGCGATTACTAGAGGCGTCATCTAATGTGAAACGGTAAGACGAGGACCCTGTTCTAATTTATTTGCAAGATGACTTCATCTCACATGTTCCATTACAAAGTTGAAATAGCGCGCGAGTATTGGCGGATTAATAAAAACTAGCAGAACCAGTTTTGGTCATAAACCGACATTGACTAAAAATGCAATGGTTAATTTCTTACAACGCTGCTATGGCTTTATGACGTGTTTATGTTACGGTCGCAATAATACATTTAATAAACAAACTATAAAAAAATATTCAGCCAACTTGAAAAATCACAAAAACTCACTACACTTAAAAGTACATAATAACAAAATACAGATTTAATCCGAACGACAACAATGCACGTAATACTTTAAATTTATTTTCTAAGCTAGTCTTATTTCGTTTTGTACACAGTACCTATTATAATGACTTATTAATCAATCTATCTACATTTATGGTTTATTTATATAACTATAACGTGAAAAATCTTGTCCAAACCTAATTATTACCTATTATTTTAATAAAATATTATTGGTATGTGCTATCTACTACTCGGGTTGAAGTTTTATATTGCCACTTAAAAGATATTAATACTTAAATATGCACATCGACTCCAAACATAAATAATTAGATATTGTATCTATATACTTAAGTATTTATAACATCAAGTGAGGAAACAAACAAGTCGTGCGCCTGATGGTGAGCTACACGCCTGTCCATAACAGTTGCAATGCCACTCAGAGCTTTAAATTGCAAAGATCTGAGGGGCACTACACTGCGCCTGTTACCCTGAGACACAAGTTGACAAGTCCCATGTGCCTGTAATTTCACCAAAATTTTAATACATACTATATAATTTGAAAACATACACACAGCCAAACGTATAATCTCCTCCTTTTTCTTTGAAGTCGGTTAAAAATACAATGTCTATGTGTAACCAGTATCATGCACACACATAGTATAGGTAACATAAAAAAAGTGTATGGTTTTGGAGAAGAAACACACTGTTCAACTCAGTGGAGTTGCCGCACGACAATGCGACACCGAATGATATCAATGAGTGGACGTATGCGGAGTACTCCTGCCTCACGGGTATTGAGGAAACAAGAGGTCGTAGTTTCCGTAGTGCGTCTGTGTACGCACTATCGTGTTAATTACAGAAACTGTGATTGTGCTTTCCAGTTTAAATTCGAGTAAATTGTGAACCATAGGAATTTATATGTTTTGCACTGAAGAGGTGTTGGTGATTTTTTACAATTTCTTCCTGAGATTCAATTTCTCGCACTGGGTAATTTGAATCCATCTTCATGATTAAACGTTTAGTACTTTGTGATCTCAATGGCTTCTCGCACCAATCGTGGTATGTAGTGACGTCCCTTCGACAATACTTTGGGGATATGCAAATCGATCCAGTAGTTAGTGTCATGTTGTGCTGTAGCTGACTTCTGTGCATCATTATTTTTTACTGCTCGGATGAGTTCCTTCAAAAGGTCGACGATTGTCCGTTTGGTCTGACCGATGTACAAGCTCCCGCAACCGTAGTGTTTGAAAAGCAAGGTGGTATTTTGGCGAACGCAACAAAATATCTTTCCTACTTTGTTTAAAGGAGTAAAGAGAGCCGGTGTGGCCGGCGGTATTGCCGGCGGTGTGGCCGGCGGTGGGTGTGGCCGGCGGTGTGCGTCACAAAGATCATAAGCTCAAAGTCAAAGTTAGTGCATAACCACGAAAGTCTTAAAATCTACATTATGTACGTTATTTGTAAGTCCATTTGCCGTAGTATTTAGCACAAATCACAACTGCTGTTTCTGTAAATGTAACAAGCACATTCTCTGATTTAATTTAAAGTGTGTCAATTCGTTGACAAACACGAGCAATTTTTAATACTTGAACCTTTATTAATTTTTGAACCTTTAGCAATACTAGTGATGATAACACAAACAACTGACCGGGTACTTTTGCTTTCGGGTTGTCAAGATTCTAATAAATTGTGGCCACTAGGGTGGCGCTACGCACCAATTTTAGTACCAGTTAGTAATTTCTAATCACATTCAAAGAATTTGTGAGCTCTCAAAAAAATCTGCAGTTTTGTACTTGTCATCTACACTAGCACCGGGATGTACATATTCGGCAAATATTTAATTTATTACGGCGAATACATCCCCGAATAGAGGCCATACATACATTAATATGCTTAGGGTAATATCGCATGTATCGAATATTTTTCATGTACCACCCTCTTCAGCAAGTAGAATAGAAAAGAATAGAAATCATTTATTCCTTGCGTAATCAACGCCGTACACATGCATTTTATAATAGTAATAACACTGACAATGATGATAATAATAATAACAACAAGGATTTGGAACTAAATTCATACATATATAGAATACAAAGCGTGTGTCCTGTGCTGCCAAGGAAACCGTGACCCACTCAGCATGTTGCCGTCGCACTTAAAGTGCTACGACGCTGATTTTTAGCGGATCCGGCAACAAAACACACGTGACACGGAACATAGAAGCCGTCCCAGGTTCACAATAAAAACATTGAATGAAACAAGCAAAAGCAGTTTCAAGTCACAAGGGAACTTTCATCGAAATTACTTTGGTTCTTTTTTATTACTTTGCAAATATAATTTAGATGTAATAGTAGGGTAATAATATTTTAAACAGTCGGCGATCTTGGCCATCGGTGCAATGATTCAGTAACGAATTCTCATTAATGAAAATTAATGAGAATTTCGATGGTCGCGATTTGCCATATTACCTCGCTTGACTTTTTGGTCAACACAAGATTGGTAATCTTCTTCTTCTTGGTGTGTCGCTTCTCGACGAAGGTTTGACAACCATCACGGCAATTCTCATTTTTGAAGTTGTCGCACATAAGAGGGAACGCGTGCTAAGATTGACCCAGGCTTTCAGATTCATCATCACGCGGTTTTCCTTCTGCCACAACTCTGCTGTCCTTAGATTTTCCCCTGCATTTTTTGTTGCAGAATTCTGCAACTAAAAATGCAGAGGGAAGTATAGCAGTATATACCAGTATCTATTTATTTACTTATTACGGGATCAAAATACTTCAGCTTCCTTTCATTTACAGTTCTGAGTATTTCCAACTTTTTCCAGTTTAAATTAAAATAAGGATTTAATAAAAAGGTGGTAGTGAAGGTTTTTAGAGAATGACAAATTAAATTTTGTAATAATTTGGTGGAGCGGCTGGGAGGTTTTGCAACCAATTAAATTTGATGGTGGTGTGTTAAGTTAAGTAAAGTCGGATTTACGGCTATAGCATCGAGAAAATAAAGAACAAAAAATAGAAAGAAATATTATGCAGAAAAACTGTGCCGTACCTTGAACTCCGCGTTAGGGCCGTATACGCGGGTGGTGTACGTCGCCAGGGGAATATTCATACGCAAACAAATCACTTAAAACAATGCGGTTTTGCAATGAAAAAAATGTCCGTCATTCGCAAGAACAGCGTAGTGTCTCGATCTTCTCTTATTTTCTTTGAAGTGGTGGCGGCGAGCACTCTAGTGGCGACTTCTTGTCTTCTATTCCCTTCACTCAAAGGCATTTTGGCACAGTGAAAAAGGGAAGAGAGAAAGATTCGATGCTATGCCTAACTAATGAAATTAACTTATCACCAAAGAAGCGGATATTGGTTTGAATGCGAAAGTTAAACATAGCCAACAGATATTATATGGGAAATTAAAAAATAAAAATAATTCATGTGTGGCGTTACCATTTGGTAAACAAACATTCCTTGTTTCGCGAACAGTAGCGTCATTGCAGATATCAAATGAATTATGTAACAATAAGCAAACAGGAAGAAGCGAGTGCTTGTTGGCAGCGTCTGTTGACGCGATGAGGCGCGTGACAGATGAACTATTGACAAAAGCTCTCAAGGCCAAAGATAAACGAGCCTTTGCTTATCATCATTTTGATTCAGAACCACTGCGTTGTTCACTGTACAAATAGAAAAGTTGATCAAGTGAGTGACAACAATTAAAAACTGCTAATACGTTGTTATAAAAAAGCCAGTATTTGATCAAATCAAACCCAAAGTGTAGCATATAATATTATAAAATCACAGAACTGTGGTAAAAATCTAAAGCTGAATAGATGTGGGTGGGTTTACAGCATAAAGCTCTAGGACCCGTGTCCGTGTGGCAGGTTCACGACCCGCGCGGCCTTGCCCGCCCTTGCGCGGGCGCATACCGGCTGCCCCGCACCTTCGCCCCGCGCCTGCACCACCGGACGCGCTCCTTCACGTACCACCGTCACTATTTGCATATTGATACAAATGTATGTATTCGTTTGAGCATAAGTTATTGTCCAGGTACAATAGGTAAAGACCTATTGTTAGGTATATTTGCTTTGTTTTATTATAATTGTAAATGTTTTGCTTTCCTCGACCCTTCAAATATTATATTGTTTATGTTAAATTTTTTATTATTAATGTTATTGGATCTTTCAAATTTCATATTAGGTTTAAGGCTATCCCATTTTTTTACATTTCATTTTACGGTGTACTAGAATGAATTCTAACGTTTATGCAGTATCAGTTGCAATCTTATATCTCTCTTTGGTTCCATTTATATGTTCACGTTGTTGCTGTCGCTGGAGTTGGCCGGCGACCATCTTTGTAACAGGAGCCGTCAATAAACTGCATTATTCGAGCTCGGGACTATCACGTTGGACATCGATTTGCTACTGCGCTTACTAATGCGTTATTAAAATCCACGGCAAAGGAATTGAAGTATTATATATGTGAAATTAGGAACCGAGCAGCTTTTAGTTTGAATTTTATTGAGCCTTAAATTGTAGGATCTAAAAACTGTCAGTAGAAATCAATGAACTTATTCGTACGCACAAATGTGCAACATTTAAAAAAAACATAATTATTTACAAAATAAATTGATAACCGGAAGATGCCTTCCGATGCCTTAAGAAGTGGGACAACGGTTACTTACGGTATTCAGTTTAGTGCTTGACAATTCGAATTCCGGTGGCGTCATATACCTATGACTTAAATTTCTTAGTTAGCTACAGTTGACATCTAATATATGCTTCTTTATTGAGCTTGCTTGTCCAGATTTTTCTTCTCCGTGAATTGCTCTTCAAACTAGAGCGGGGTTTATGTCGCTTCTCCGTCGGGGTCCGCGGCTCGACAGTGTCGTAATGGATCGGGTTCCGCCAACCGCAAACAATGCGCTCGAGTATACCTTTTTGTGTATTTTATCTATAGGAAATCAACACTGCGTAAATAGTACCTGATTTGATACTATCGTTTTTAAGTAATATTAATACGTAGTATCTAGTCAAGTATCTTGGCGTCCTTGTTTAAATAATTTTTAGGTTTGTGGGTGTATATATATTCACATGTTTGGATTTCCATTGAGGTAAGCAAAGTCCATGACGACTGTGGTTCGTCTTTGCTTACCTAAAAGCAAATCTTTCTTGTTTTAATTACATTCATCAATCTTTTCATACACTCTTATTTTTTTAACTACGCACTACAACCTTTTGAAAAACATTTAACATTTGATCTGAGAATGTGGGAAGGGGCCGTCTGCTTCTAATGTTGCCTTCCACGTTGGCTCTACATATCTCTTTGGCCACTATATTTTACTTCACCCTCTTCTTGTGCTCAAATCTTTTTCTATTTTTGTCCTAAATCCACCATTTCGTTCACGGGTCACCCTATTCGTCTCTCTATGTCACGTAACAGTACATTACATATTTTTCTGTTAGACCACATTGCTACTGCAAGCACTCTACTCTCGCGCTTCTTCTACTGTACCTATCACAAAATAGCATTATACATCGCCATTTATGCATTCTCAGATAAGAACTGAACGCACATTAACCTCAGCACTCACATTTTTATCGAATTCCTTAGCATCAACACAATTTATATATCAATTTCATTTTACTACGTGAAGTTCGTCACAGGAGCTTCGTATTTCGAACATCGATTAAAATAATAATTAATACAACATTGAGACAATTTGGAACGTAGCCGCGTTAATCTTAACTAACGAGTACAGAAAAAACATTTGGCCGATCCTTCCACTTTATCGTTAACCTGATTCGAAACGGAATCTGCATGTTAGTATTGCGTCACTACAGTTTTTCCAATTTCATTGATACAAACAATAAACACGACTAAGCATTGTATCCAGTTACTTTGATGTTATCAACCAGAAGCGTCAAAGCTGACTCGAGCAACTATAAAGACTAATCTAGGGCCTAGCGTCGCTCCCTGCAGAGAGCTCGACTTGCGAGTGCGCATGCAGTGGGCGGACAGTAAAAACACGACCGCTAACTCGACCTCGGCCACCGGGAACTCGGCCCACGAATATAATGTGCACCAGGAGATAATTATACAATCATCATAATGCTATACAGCGTCACAGTTGAAAATTATCGAATATTGTCACTAATTTTAATCTATATCTCTTAAACTTGACAAATTGATTTAATTATCTTTAGTTTGGCTCCATTTCAGGTAGCATGCTTACCTGCGATAATACAAACCGCTACTTAGAAAGTGTGAGACGACAAATTACTTCCCGAATCATTGCTGTATTTTGTTGTGGTGTCATACTGTTATAGTTCATAAAATACATATCAGAAACGGTTTTTAATTTGATTCCAATATAAAAATTTCAAAATATGACAAAGTCATATCCATATCGACTGCCAAAATCATCTCCCGTTACACCATCACCAGCCCACTCCAGTTTCTCGAAACTACACCACGAGATGTTATCTCGTCCTTCGATGTCGAATTACTGTTATCAGAACACGATAGTTGCGACCGCGACTTTGATGGATCAACGGTTCAACTGGATTTGTCTGCTGTCGAGTTTTGTTTTAATGCAAATAGTTAAATGTGTTAAATTAAGTTCTGTGATTTCATGATTCAATACGGTTGGGATAATTGTTGCATATAATGTAGCGCTTCCATTAAAATCTCGTCACGTCTCTTTAAGAGTCAATAAATAATTTAGAAAAAAGGTTCCAAGTAGAGCGAAGAGCTCAATGAAAAATAACCCAATCTGCCGGCGTCTGGTGCAGAGAGTTGCACCGGCAGAAGCAGCACCCACGTAACGTGTGATTTAGTATAATTTATTACTCAAGCTTGTTGCTTACTTTGGAGTAATGCGATGACACGGCGATTTTCAGCTGATCATTACGACGGAAACGGTGATGATGTAATTTTTTACCTTTCGTGCCTTATTTGCAGCACTTCAAAGTACTTACTACGTCACAGTACATACAGTACCCTGCTACCCATGTGCTCACCTTTAGGAAAGTAATGTATTTTGTTAGTAATATTAAAAACTCCCAACTTGCAATAAGAGTAGTTCGTACTTTACATGTAGGTAGTCTTTTTGTTAATATATGTATAATAGTCACACGCTTGACCACAATCTCACCTGATGTTAGTCTCCGGTTTTTCGCAATGTTGTATGTTACCTTACATAGCTTGCCAAGTACAAATTAAAGTTAGATTTACATGTAAGGAGCGACACAACAAGCCGTTGCTAATTCACTAAGGAGTAGCAGTCATGTTGCAGTAAACTTTTTACGAACATTACTTTCTCCCGCAGTAAAGCTGCCTCGACGTCGTCGCCGGCGCTGGCTAGCGTTTCCTTATAACCCATTAACTCCTGCATCGGTTTTTGCCGCGCCGCGCCGCCGCCGCCGGCCCTCGGGAGTACTTTTGAAAGTCGATAACAACTATCATTTGGAGCTGATTTGTTGTGGGAATTCAACAATGAGTTTCGTTTCGTCACTTCTCGATCAAGTGATTGGGTTTTGTGATCTAGGGCACGATTAATAATAAGATTCTTGAATTGTTTTAACATTCACCGAGTTTCACTTTACAGGTTTACGATTAAAAAAAACCGTTTGAAAAAGTATAAACAAGTACCTATGTACGTACGTATGATTACAATGAAAATAATAGAAGCAACCTGGGTGGTCATTTGAAAAAGCATCATCTCATCTCTCCAAGGCAAGTTCAATTATATGCAGTGTTAAACGAGACACTCGAGAGTCGAGGCTTTTTCGATTGCGGCCCGTTGCCCGCGAAGCCGTGGCGCCCGCGCCGCGCGACTCTCCGCCGATCAAACACTTCGCTACACGCTTCACTTCACGTCTGTTGTAAGCTGTCGGTTGGCGATTGACCCGCGGTAGGAGCTCAACTTCACACGTAGCTGTCAGTCAACATCTTCAAAATGTTTTCAACTAAAACGTCCGCCTCAAACGTTGAAATGTGATTCGGCTGTTTGTGTGTTTTGGTATTTTTGGAGTTAATCTTAATATTATATCTTGGAAACTACTTATAATATTTAACCCATTTTTTATATTTTTAAACTTGCATATCGTTTTAATCTAACTTTTTCATTGCTCCGATGTCTACATAGTTTTTTTACTCAGATTATTTATGCTAAGGAACTGAAAAGACATTTGCTTTCGTTGATGGAACTGCTGTCTCTGTGATAAAACTTAGTAAAAACCATAGAATATTCTTTAAAAAAATACATAAGTTTTATTTAGCAAACTTGCTAACGAAACAACTAAACATTAAAAAAATTAAGTTTTTGCATACGAAGAATCGACACTTCTATATCAACACTTACGTATCATGCGCCGCCTCGTGTTGATATAAGCTCTACCATCTTTACCTCCGTGTTGATTGTTCACTGTCACAGTGCTTACATTGCCCGAGTCTTGAAAGTACGCTCATATACTATCTGAATGTGAAACCTTAATGACGTAGCTCCGGTAACTACAAACATCTAATACAGAAAATATAACATAGTACAATAGGTAATAGGTATGTTAATATGCTCGATATAAATTCGGTAAAAATGGTTTTTTAAACAATATAATGAGTAAGCTAATTGTAAATTTATATTGTTGCAGGTACTCGTGTCCGCTTCATCAACGTCCATTGTTGACACTCTCCGAAACATAATACGAAATCCCTCGACGTCAGTTTAAAAACGGTGATTCGTTGCGATGATGTCATTTTGTCGGGTTGCCATCGCAATGCGTGAATCGTGATGGTCTATTGTGAAGGTAACTAGTCGAGAGGTTACGAGCTTTTAGGGATCCCGTGGCCCGTCTCATAGCTGTTTGTAATGTTGAAACACAGATTTTGAAAGTTGAACCTCAAGCGTTTACCATCTGTTGTGTGGTAGCCATGTTCACATAAAATAAGTAGCTATTATTTAGATCGACTCTCGTCTTCACAACACATAGGCTGAGGCGGAAACAGACGACAAAGCGATCTTAGTTTCTCATCGGCTACCGCGCAGCGTGAGCGTACAGCAACTGGTACGGGTGCATGAAGACTCCGCTTGGGGGCATCTAGTATCCGTCGCTGCAACGGATAATCTCTCCTTCTTGTTAAGAATTCATAAAACAAACGATGATACTTTCTAATAATAACATACTATAATTTTTTAATTTAACAATTTTTTAAATATTTTTATTAACCGTGTTGGTAGGTTTATTCTTTCGTTACGAGATGATATTATTATTAATATTTTGATAATATACAGCTAAGGTAAAAAGACAATAAAAGCTAAAAATACTAGAAAGTAAAACCTGGGATTTTTAAATTATATGAATAAAATTGGGTCCCGTGGTAAGGTGCCCAAGAAGGTGCGGTAATTTGCTTTGCGGTAATGCCGCCGATATCAATAGAATCTTTGTCCTGCAGAAACGTGCGGTTAGTGCAATTTACAATCTGGGCCCCATAGTATCTTTGAGAGATAAGTTTAAGGAAATTAATAGTGTCACAGTACATCTATGAAAATGTAATTTATGTTAGAGGAATAGTAATTTCTTTGTGAAAAATAGTGACAGACATAACATTAATACGAGGAATAAAATAAACTAGCTGTTCTTGATAGTCGTCTTCACAAAGTGACAAATTCATTTAAGAGGCAATGTATACGCTTCTATAACAAGATTCCGGTTGATATACAAAATTTGCCTTTCACGAGGTTTAAAACTATAGGGAAACAAAAACTTTATACTAAAGGTTATTATACAATTTCTGCGTACTTGGATGACAAAAATCCGTGGCAGTAACCATGTAGTAACCCGTTTAGCTCATGGAGTTAGTATCGATCTCTGATGTTTCAAAACAAAAAAATATATTGTAAACGTTGAATGTGTACAAATGTTATTTAGAAAGAGCAACCCCTAAAGTTTCTTGCTCATTCTTCTCAGGGGAATCTGCCTTATGAGCGGTAGAGTTTAGCCAATGTGACGATTTCAAGTGTAATAATGCTTACCTATGAAATAAAGATTATTTTGATTTTTATTTTGCTGGCTTTAGATGCTGGCAGCGTTCACCCTTTTGTATTGCTATGCTAATGTGCTGGGCAAGGTAGCCGGCTCTTGGGTTTCCCAGACAGTCTATTAATTTTTTGGACAAAATTTTGTACAGATGAAGGGTACTGGGATCCCACGGGTCAAGAGTTTCGACTCCGAAGGCTGTAATTAGGTAGTCGGAGCCGAGATCCTAGCTAGATCAGCTGAGGATCCAGCCCTCTTGCTGTTATGTTGGAGATGTGTCGGCACATGTGTCGTTCCACACCAGCGTCCGGCCCCTACTCCAAGGGATGAGAGTCATTCCGTCCGAGCGCTTGCCGTCTGTTCGCAACATGCCGCTTGCCTCGAGTATAGCGGGCACGTTAACAGTGGCAAAGGCCCGGCGGATGATATCGTTGAGGACTGCATACCGAGAGATATAGAGATTATTTTTCCAAAAAATTATTACTTATGCACACATGTCAAGATGTTTTCAAATAGTTTATTCAACATTTAGTCAGACTAATAGAACGACTACGATATTTGAGGCCGTATGAATTCTTACAAAGACTTACCTACATTATGTAGCAAGGCCCGAGGACATCAGGCGTCACACCTAGACAAATGCGAGTAATCTCATTACACCGCATACGCCGCTGTAGCAATAATGCAGCGCCGCCGCCGCTCCCTGCAGCATCCTGCAGCGGCAGCGCCAGAGGCAGCCCGCGGCACTTCGACATCCTCATTAAGCTTTAATAGATTTTCTTCAACATCATGACCGGTATGATCGCCGTGGCTAAGAATGGTCTTTAGTCAGTTTGCATTCTTACGCCAGGAAATTGTATAGCATTACAAACCTCGTATCTCTTACCCACGAATTGCATTGAAGAGATTTTCATTGTAGACATTTAGAAATAATTTTAAAAATGTAAAAGTGTACTGAACCTTTCACCGAGGAGTGAAAACATTATTTGAATTTTTGTTTGACGCCATTATAGCACGTCAATTTTATTCCATGATCAACAGTTTGTGGGTGGAAGAATCGTCGTTGACGTTGCACGAAAACATCGTAACAATGCGTGAACATTTGTATTAGAGATGTGAACGGAGTCGGAAGAGTTTAACGAGGGAATTAATTGGTGTTTGGACGGAAGTCGGCTTGTTAATAAATAGACGGACAGACGGAGCTGAGCAGGTGGGCGGGGCGGGTGAGTGTCGTTATTGTTTCGGAGAGTGTCGTGAGATAGGATTTAATTTCGACAAATTAATTCAATTAAGCGTTGTTTTTAGAAAACGTACAACGTGCCTATGTGATGCCTAAGTGATCGCAATGAATGCATTGCAGTAACATAGTGCAACGTGGCGAAACGTGTCATCTCAATAACCAACCCAACGTTAAAAGTGATGCGTTAACTAAGTGGCAAATCATAGGCAAGAAAAGTGTGAAAGTGTACTCAGTGTCAAAGTGCAATACGACTCATGGGCTCATCATCCCACGGATGCGATGGGAGATGAGCGGTGAAGAAGCGCTCGCGTGCGCGATGAAGCGCAGCAAGTCGTACACGTGGCTAGCGGGGCTGCTGCGCCGCGAGCGCGAGCAGCGCGACGTCGTCGGCGCTAGCGCCGGCGCAACTGACGCGGACGACGCGCCCTGGGTGCGCGCGCATCTCACCGCTGTCGACAGGTGAGTTCCTCTTACGTACATTTACAAAACAGCAAGAGTAGAAACTCGAATGCAATGGCAGTCTCACTGCTCTTGAGCGGTACGATGAGCGCTAGGTGAAGAGGTCCTGGATTCGATTTCCTGTACGACCAATTTAGGAGTTAGGTCTTTCGAAGATCATTGAAGGTCTTAACACCACTACCTGTCTCCTAAACACAAAACGCTCTCGGTTGAACTCGAGGCCCGCGCGTGCCGCGCCGCGCCATCGTTCTGGTTTATCACAATACCAATTGCTCCCAATCGTAAGCCATAAATCTTTCACGCCATTGCAGCTTGCGACATATTGTGAGCTCATCAAATGTCAAACACTTTTGCTTAACTTCTCGCTGTAAGTAACTGTTTAATAAATAATAACTACAAGAGAGACAACCCGCAGGGCAAACTATGGTTTATACCTTTAGAGAGACCCGTGCCCTGTAGCGGGCCCTAAAATAGGTGATGATGATGACATAAGGGTCACACTCAATTCACACATTTCTGTGTTTCTTCAAATATCACTGCAAAGCGTATTTCCTCCACACTTCGTTCGCAACTGCAATTCCCATTGCTTGCTTGATTGGTTTTTGAAATGAGAGGTCAAACTTTCACCCATGACTATCAACCAACCCATAATACATTGTGAGTACTACGACTAACCGAAGCATTAATATTGAATTATACACAATCTCTAAAGCTTAGCAATGTTCGGATAGGCTCTTTCTCGTCGCAGGCACCTAAATCACAGGTTTCACAGCGGCTGGGTTACTTAAACGTACTATCGCCAAAGTTGGCGCCTCACCGCCCTAAGGATTCCTTTTTCGTTCAGGCAACGGCGAACGGTCACCCGCAGCTTGCGTATTCTTGTCAACATTATTCTTGACAACAGCGTTGAAAGGCTAGATTATATTTTTATTATAAACAAATGCTTTTCACAAAAAAAGGATCAAGAGAGTAAGGGCGGGGCTAGCCACAATCTCCGTTTTATCTCCGGACAAAATTATTTTGAGACTGGTACAGCTTCAACTTCGCTGATAGTACGTAACGTCACTTACCTACAAACGCTCGCAAAACTGAACGGTAATCGATTCTTTCTTACGCCACTTGAGACCAAACTGTATTTGGCACTTGAAAGTGTTGTGTAGACTCACCATACTTACATACCTAATACTTACGTACGTAAGTTCGTGTAATTCTGAGCAAGCGGCAACTAATTTAGCCACTCACTGCGTTTTATAATACCTAAGTAGGTAATACATTAATTATTTCAGAGCAGCACGCCACAGACTACTTAAACTACTCTACATCTACAGTAAATGAACTAATTTGCCAGTATAAGTATACTTAGACAATGTCATTTTTTAGCCTGTTTCGGTGGCTTTTTTGTGCGGTTTTGTGCGTTTATTTATTACGTTGTCGAGTTTTATCGTAAATATCAAGTGGCAGTCTCTCGGAGTCACACGTATAGTTTTCATTAGGTAAACTATGATGTAGGAAAATCGTGCCTACGCCACCTTTTGTATGTCAAAATCGCTATTGATTGGGTTATAACTAAGCAATAAAATGTTAATATTCGTGTAGGCCTTAGAATTGTAAACGTAGTATTTGCAATTTTATATTTGCGGATGTTTCAACGAAGCGAGGTAGAGTTTATTTAGGCTTTATTTCATTCCCAACCGCAGAACGTGTTTGTAGCAACCGCAGGGCACTAAGACTTGTGCTGTGCTGTGTGCTATAAAAGTGTTAGTAGTAAACTTTACTGCGATTTATTGCTCCTCTTTGAAATAGTAAACATTAACGTAAATATTTGGATGGTCCTTTTCTTAGTTCAACATCTAAGATTGAACCGTTCAACCATGATATACTCCGATTTATAATTTTTTATTGCTGTGCTAATTTCGATTTGCATTACATTTATTCGTACCACCTCTCTTGTTAAGGTTTAATAAAGAAGTTTCCTTTGAAGAAATGTCGTATCTTCATACGCATAATTTCCTCATTTTGATATATACCGAGTGCACAAGCAGTCACTTTCTTATCTTTTAAGGAATGTGCACAAGATATATATAGCCAAAGGTGATAGTGTAGTTACGTACTAGATAATTAATGTAGATTTTTTTTAAGATATCGATGAAACCTCCGCCTCTTTAATCGCTCAAATTTAATTACTCGTTTCGTCACACAAGTTAACAAACCCATTGTTAGAATTAACGTTTATGTTTATTATTTCACACCAAATATTCTCTTTACTCATATAACTACGAAAATAGATAAGGAATTATGTTGTATTTCAAATGAATTATGAGTTCGCTAGGAATGCAAGGGAAGAGAAGTGGAAGAGTGACAACAAAGAATTTGGAATAAAAGGTTGTATTTTGTGAAACGAAATAATGTTAATTGTCGTTGTCGATATTTTTTATCTTTGTGCTAAAGTTGTTATTTCTTATCACCCTTAATACCTACTCTACATTCATCAATGAGAATATAATTTTTCCTTCAAATTATAATAAGATTTTTCAATTATTTCAACGTTACGTTCATCAAATATTGTGGCGATTCAAAAATTCGACGTGTTCTCAAACAAAACCAGATAATGGTGCTAGTTAATATGATAATATACGGGCAAAGCTCGGTGATATAATACCAATGTAATAGTATGGTATTATGCTCCAAGCCACATCGCGGTGTGGGAAGGGGCCGTGGGAAACGGCGGAGGTCGACCTTCGAGGGCAGTGGGTATTTTTGGATTGAAAGTTATTGATTAAAAAATATAGTACCGTTAACCTAAGTACAGAGTTTGGCGAAGGGTAATGCCCATTAGATGCATATGTACACGTGTAAATTGAGCGCGGCATAGAAGTGGAACGATGGGGCAGCGAGGCAGCGAGGTCATATTGTGTTATTGATTTGTAGGAAAACAGTATTAAATAAGATAAAAATATCAGATCTCGTTCGCCGAGTAAGTATGCCCTCGTCAGTATGTAAACTTATGTGTGTTAACCGTTAGTATTGTTTGCGTTTGCTCGACACTCGTAAATTAAACAATATTGTTAACTCTGTTTGATGATTAACGGTGACCACTCACCGTCGCATAGTGACATACATTTTAACCAAACGTGTTACGCAAGAAAGCCTGTGCAGAGCCAAAAATTTCTAATAAACAAAAATCCGTGGAAACAAAAAGCGCGTCGTCTTGATTTTGCAGTATTTTGCGTTAAATTTAATTCATCACAATCAGCGGCTCGAGTTGCGTGACGTGACGACAGGCGGCGAAGTTTACCGTTCCGTTAATTGTGTTGTGGTACAATAGCGGCCCGAGGCCCGCCGCCTGCGCCGCCGCCTGCACCGCCGCCTGCGCCGCCGCCGCGGTCAGAGGGTACACCGTGATGATTAGAGTTTAGCTATGAGTCGTCAACATCGATAGATTTATTACTTTAGGTGTACTGCTTGACTGCCATAAGCACATCCATGGTGTCACTGGTGCCGGACGGAAGCGCAATAAATCAATTGTGATCAGTCTCTTGCTCCGTCCCATAACGAGTGTAGCTACATAGATAGGTAAGATGTTAAAAGGGTGCAACAATCTATTAACAAAATTGTATCACTGCAATGTGTGTCAAAATTAAAGTTGCCATGTGGATATCAAAGATGACTGTATCGATATATTTATCATCACGTGCCCCACCCCAATGCGCAGGCGCAGACGTGCCTGGCGCTGATGAAGCGCATAAATCGCGATTACAGCTCGCAGCTTAATTGTTATGTAATCGCAACTTAACGACCGCTTCATTGCCATTGTGCGAGCGTACTGTAATGGCTTTTGAGCGTTGTAACAAGTTGCTTATAATTTTGTTTCTTAAGTATTTGCGAATCGAGTTTAGTAGTTCTAATCGTCGAATGTGACGTCACGCTCCTGCCGCGCAATCTTCTTTGAAAAGGCAGAGAACAATATCGCCTAAACTTCAATGGATATGCGTAGAATGGATAATTTTTTTTTTTATTTAACTGCCTCCGTGGCCGAATGGTTACCATGCCGGACTGCCACGCAGAGGTCCCAGGTTCGATTCCCGGGCCGGGAGAAATGTTTGTATGGCTTACATTTATTTCTCTCGTGAGTTTGGGTGTAATTTGTGGTTGTCTATGTTTGTGTCCATGGCACCCGCGACACAGGGTTTCCCTAGTGCGGGGCTATGTTGAGTGTGTGCGTTATTATTTATAACACCTTCCTTTCAAATCTTGGAACTATTAGGAATAAAACCAAAATACTCATATTTTTACGTACATTTACTACATTTCTATTCTTAATACACCTTCGTAGGGAAAGAGTTACACATCAAAAGTACAGAACAAAATACAACAAAATATCGCATTTTAGAGGGCGGTATTATCTATTTGAAGTTTCTGTACTATACGTAGTTAGATCTCCGATCATAACAGACGGAAGTGATAACCTTGCACTTGGAGGCCGTAACAAAATTTTCTTACGTTCGGCTTTACTGAAATTGATCAATCTTTATTGATGACCAATGGATCTATAATGGATATATAATGAATGCAAATCACGAAGTCACTCTAACATTTTTGTTAAGACTCAAGAAATAAGGTCTAAAACTCTAAAATGCACACATCGCGAGTGCTGCGAGATGTGCTTGCCAATATTGGCATGCCGCGCGTCGCCACTCGACATTCGACTCACGCGTGGGCTTTGCAAATTTCGCGCACGCGTTGGCGTTTGTTTGTCCACTGTAGTGTGGTCGAACGACTTGTGCGGCTTAGAGGTTGTGAAAATAGTAGTGATTTATCTGTATGGATAAATAATTAAGCCTCGCAATCAATAATTAATATTCTTATTCGATGTTTATGTAGATTGTTATTATTTGTAACCACTAACAATAACTGACGTCTCCTACAATTGACAACACATTTGTGCCCGCTAAAGTATTCGGAGCGATTTCTCGAATTGAACACAGACACTTTAGAGGGATTTACGATTCACGCAAAAATATGGGTCTACTCTCTGCTTTAGACCGTTCTACTCGCACGAAGAGATTGTGAGCAAATTGATTCTAACCGCAGTGTTGCAGGCGCAGTGACCGCGACCTACGTGCGGTATTGGCTTTGGGGAAATTGTGTTTTATGAAATTTCCTACCGCAAAGATACGTTCGCTGAAAGCGGTAATTTAAGTCTTCAATTCAAAAGGGATCGTACTTAATTATTAAAATACACACGCTTGTCGTTTGTGTATATATTGATTCCAAATTAAGCATGTATCTAGTGCTTTCTGATTGCATTACAATTTCGTAAATTTGTAGTACGAAATGCTTAAAGTAATATTTTAAACTCACCGTCACAAAAATAAATGCCAGTGTATCATTTACCGTCGGTTTTCCAAAATTTAATTTATTTATTTAGTAACTCGCGCCTCATGATGATCCCTCTTAAACGCCATCCACTCGAGCCCTACGACTCGCGCGTGAAAATAGCCTCGAAGAGATTTACTCGACAACTCCACGTTATTGCCTTGAATCCTCGCATTTCATGCACTGCCCTTGCCTTCATAAAACCGCGTTAACTTTCTAACACACTGCCAAAACCGGATCTTCAACTATAAACTCTATTGAACAAGCGTAAAGTTGCTTGTTGTAAGGGGAGAATTTTAAAACTCCTTCACAAGGGATGACATTATTCAAAGTAAATGGGTTTTGACAGTTTTATTCTTTATTATCGGATATTGCGACGTCTAGGGCAGCCGTTGCCTTTCTTTTTCATTCCACACATCTGACGCGAGTGCTCCTCTAAAGAACCATGCTAAATTGTAATCCTACTATATGTTAATAATATATAAAGTATCTCTTTACTCTGACGATGTAGTCCCCCTTCACTATATTCCAATTTTTTCATTATTTTCAGCCTTTATGCCGCATAAGTGTGTTCAGTAGCAGCAGAGCTCCTTTTGAAAGAATTTGGCCAGGGAAGTACAGCCACCTATTTTTTCCGCTCAGCAGTAATGTGAGCATTACTGCGTTTCGGTTTCGAAAGTAAGGGTGCTGGTGAAACTACAGGCACTTGAGACTACTCGACTCACGTCTCAGGGTGACGTGCGCAGCGGCAGTGCCCTTCAGGTCTTTGCTATTTCAAGTTTTGACCGACACAGTAACTGTTATGGACAGGTGTGAGTGTCGCTTAGCACCAGACGCGTTAAGACGTGATGTGATAGCTAGAGGCAATAACGTCGTCATAAACACAGACTCGGTCAGGGTACGTTTCACATTCGTCCGCCCGCATCCTCATAGCCGAGTATTTCATAATTTTGAGGACCTTTTTGGAAGTTCCTGTTATTTTATACTTGGTTTCCCGTTACAGTTTTTATTCCCTATCACGACTTGGAAGACTGGTTAAGATCTGTTTCCGTATACAAGCCAGCAACGCTGTGCTTAGTTTTTTATTTCTTTCCTGTTGGCATTTGTGTTCACTGAATGTGTCTCCGTTGTTCGAGTGTTGTAAGAATGGGAGGTCGACTTATGATTTTAACTTAAGCTTTAGTAGCAATACCTCTCGCTGCTGCTGAAAGAAAACATTGTGATGGAATGTGCACATCGAAGGAAGTTCACAACCCTTAGAAAACCTGTGAACCCACAACCCACATTATACCGGGATGGGGGACAACGGGTTCAACTCTCTTCTTAAAGGAGTCTCGTGGCTCCTGGACGTGTGATGAGTTGTTTTGTATACTCTCACGATCCCCGGAACTCCAACGAAGTCTAAACCACAACTATTAAAAAAAAGTTTAGTCATCTATGGAGAGACAACCCTAAGCGTTGAGTAAATCTTCCCCACTGTACTAACGCCACGAGCCACTCGGCAGCAACTACGCCACCGAATTTATGTCTCGAGACAGCTGTGCGATGGGTTTAAGAAAGCCTCTGTTTATTTCACGCGTTTTATGTACTCATATAATATAGCCTAGATAGTACGTACCTGCAAGAGATAAAAAAACGACTAAAAATGTTATCAAATCAGTTTGTGCTACGAGCACCTTGTGGACTTTACTTGTTTGTCTAAGAGAAATACAATGTATACCGGATAATACACCAAACAGTAAAATCAAGACAAAGGAGTTAAATGATTTTAATTTTAAAAGCAATGTACATAGACACCCAAAAGTCAGAAGTATAAAATAAAAATGTCATGTTTTATGGTAAATATTTACATTACAGTACTTTGTTAAATAAGATTACTTATGACGCCGGGTGTACAGTTGCCCGTGTTAAAAATATGTATTTACGTCTCAAAATTATAATAATCTCTGTAAACGTTGCTATATATGGTTAACTATACAGGTACCAACGTACACTTTTAAAGTATTCTATGCTTTCTATGAAAATCGAATTTTAATTTAGCTTTGTTAAAACATTTAACTGACAACGTTAACTTACAATAATTAGATGTAGTAAGTGTGGTACGAACACAAAGAAAATCATTATTCATGTCTAACGACAACTCGATTCTTTTATCAGTAGGCGCCATCTAGTCAGCCTAATGTGAACTAGCAGGAAAACTTCGTCCTCACAAGGTGTTTTAGAAATCGAGTGAATGCTTTTCGTACGGAGGCATTTGGACCGTGTAGCAAGCTATATATAATCTTGTTTCCACGAGATGTCTCACACTCGCGACTCAATGTTTTGCTACTAGGATAGCTTGCGATTTATTCGGCAAATTGCTCGAACCAAGTGAAATAGTTGACTGTCACTTAGTTTGATACACAGTTTGTATGATGTACATGTAACTCCACTGTGCATCTACCTTGTATTTGTAGGTATTAACGTACCCACCATCACTAGCTTAGGGATCACTTAGGGAAGGAGCGTGCTTTTTTTCCAAACCATTATCTTTTATTACTGTAATAATAAATATTTTACAAGAAGCATTAGCAGTTGCGTTCTTCGTCGTGTAATGGAACATTCTGTTCATGATGTTTTCTGAATATCCAATTCACTTGTGTACGGGAGTAAATAAATATTGATGGAACGCAATTCCATGTTTCGCGCGGGATCAGCGTCGAACTTGTCGCGCGATAACGAGCTCAGAATAAATTCTTACGCGGCTTGATCGCTTGACGCCTGACAAGACCTCAGAAGGGAACCATTTTTGCAGCGTTCGCTACAATTATTGATCCGACGACTCGTTTTCCATAGCTTATTGTATAACAGCGTGCGGACGAGATACGTATATCGAACGACACAGCCAACGAATACTAAATAAAAATCGCCCTCCTGCTGATGAACTTCGCGATAAACGTGTATTTAAATGGGGTGTACAGTAGCGATGGTAGTGTTTCTAGTTCAACAGGATCATTAAGTTTTTTAACTGTCACATGGCATTCTCTCGTCAGGCCGTACACTTTGACTGAGCATGGGAATTAACAAACGGATTCTGCATAATCGCCATGGTTAACAAACAAGTGGATGATATAATTAATATCGTCTTTGAGATATAATGTATCACAATTGCTTCTATACGACAATAAGCGGTGGTCCTGTCGTAACTGGGAATTGTCCACGAGAATCGTATACAAAGAGAAATAACAAAATATGTTGCATAAAATTTTCTTATATGTATACTTCAATTACCTGTAGTTCAGTGCCGAGTAGCACAGATGCATACGCAAAAGACGGCAGCAAAGATCTTTATGACCTTAGATCGTAGTCCGCTTCTGTTCTTCCTAAAATTGCTCAAATCGTCAAGCTCAAGTTAAACACGACATGAGCTTGCACGAGCGTATTTCGGAGTTTGCACCCGACAGCTGACAAAGACCGATAACAACGCCGCTCCCGATTCTTCCACAATCCACAATTAGGTAGTAGATATTGTTTGTGTCAGCATTATACTTGAGGCATCTTCTTATCATAGTGCTTGCCATCGTGGTGAAAGGATTTGTCAATCAGCGTCAGGTACTGGTCGATTGTTCCCCGTGGCGCGCCAGACGTATCCGAAAGGAATGGTACGTCGTGCATGCGTGTATTTGTCATAGCACTTCATTCTGTGCCTAGTTTTTATTTACATATTTCGACTGTCTTTCTGAAGTCACAACTAATATGGTCTATGCCGTGCACAGCCAGCCTCATCTAATAAAAGGTTGAAACGAATAAAAAGACATGATCTTCCAGTCTGGTGTCATATATCAGTATTTTTGAGAGTCGCCGTAGCCGACCTGGTAAATGATCCAATCTTCAGAAAAGGAGGATTTCCCACAATCGCCAGCATTATGAAGCGTGTTGGTGAGTTGGCTGTCCATTAAAATAGTCAAAGTTATTTGAAACTTACAAAAGACGAGGCACACAGTCGACACTCGTTCGTTGCGCGTCTCGTTCATGATGTTCGGAATGTTAATGCGACAGTTGTGACATGAGCTACTATAGGACAAGTTTTAAACGGTTTGCAGGCACGGTCAAATGGAATAAGTAGTTTATGGGAAATGAATAATGAAGAATGAATAATTAATAGAATAAATGTTTCATAAGATTCATGGACTTGTAACTTGACTTGCAAAATTGAAATCGTTCAACGTATGAAACACCCTACGCGCGGTGGCACCCGTAAAATATGAACTAAAATCCTCTTTTCCCCCACTTCGTAACTCATATAGAACCCCTCGAATACTGCACAGCCCCGAGTATAAACTATCCGGACCTACTGTTATTGCTCATAATTTTGCACTTTCTTCTCAAGCGTTAGCTTCAATGTTTCTCCTTTACATTAAAGCCTTTGATTATTAATCCTGTTTAACTGCAAGTAAATGTCTAATCGACGAATTTTAATTTTAACAAGGTGCTTAAGTTCTCGACAGTAACAAGTATAATTAAAAGTGATAGTGTTTCATTTGGTTAATTAACAGTCCTGCTAACCAAGTACTTAGTCGCAAACTAACGAGTTTCTTAATTCCTAGGGCATTATTTAGATCATCCGGACCGGAAACAATATAAAAAAGTTTATTTTAGGAGCTCGTTAGCAGCACTCAGAGCCAGTTAACCGCGTAGGGAGCAAGGCCGCCATATAATAACTTAAATTAGGTTCTTCGAAATATAATTCCTAACTCATTCAGGTTCCATTCATGTTTTCAGACAGAGCCGGTGTTCGTTCCTTGCCAACCTGACCTTCGTATTTACCCTCACTGGTAAGCACGGGTTCATGAACCGTTTATCATTGACGGCAGTAATGGTGGACATAAGCTCGCAGTCACTGCGAGGGTGCAGCGGATTTAACACGTACAGCCATGAAAATAGCGAATGTTTATTTATTTATTTTATTTATTTATTTGGTTCTCCAACAATGAGTATAATACATTACAATACCCATTACTTAGAGGAGAACACCGCATGTACAATAATCTGTTTATTTTATTTTATTTTTACATAATGTTAACATTCTATTAAAAAATATTTATGAAATAATACTTATTAAGAGAGAAAAGAGAATCTATAACTATAACTATTAGTGCAATACAAGTCTTTTAAGTAGTTCACAGACATATGGAGTTACCAAATCAGCTGAATTGTAATATTGCATATAAAGTGTATACATCCGAGAGAGGGGACAGTGCAATCTGAGACGAGTACGATGTTCAAAACTACTTCCTGTTCGGATTTCTGTGGTCGAGTTGGAGCGCTGAACTGAACTTTACTTAATAAAATTAAATCTGGACAATTAAAAACTTGAAATGTTGTTCACTATAATATTTAAACAACGAGGTTTCATATTAATTATGAGATATGTAATATCCTACTGAAGCTGTACTATTATGATAAGAATTTATATTACAATTCTGCTTGTGTCTTGTGCTTTTTTTATGATACCTAGTGGGGTGACGAGCAAGTCGTGCGGCTGGTCTTAAGCGACACGCCTGTCCACAGCAGTTGCAGTGGCACTCACAGCTTTAAATCTCAAACATATAAGGGGTACTACCACTGCACCAGTCACTCTGAGACATAAGTTGACAAGACCCGTGTTCATGTAAATTCACTAGTGCCCTGACCCTTCGAAACTGGAACGCAGTAATGCTCACATCACTGGTTGGCGGCAGAAATAAGTGGTGGCAGTACTTCCCCGGATGAACCCTTTCACGTCGCTTTCCGGAGGAACTCCGCTGCTACTATTAAACATTAGCTAGAACTCGCTACGAAATTTAGAGCTAGAATGTGTACGTTAATACGTGTGTTTGTAAATCCATTATATTTCTAACTCGGTATGTAATACATTTGAAAATATTTCTACTGATTTGTCTTTGTTAAACGGCAGACTCCGTAGCCTCGTGTAATTCGTCACCAAGTAGCCTGCAGGCTTCACACACCCGACTGGGGATTGTGAGCCTGCTGAATATAAACTCCATGTTTTTAACAGATTGACGGCGCTAGCAAGCCCCCTGCGACCACTCCGGCGCGGTGGCCTCAGGCCGTACTGTAATATGCACTTATTTGGATTCGCCGGCCGCACTCGCGAAGCGCTGAGGAAAATTTGAAAAGTGGGAAATTTGAAAAGACTAATAGTAAAGTTTTAATTGAAAATACAAAGTGGGTTACAAATGTAAATGAATTTGTCTGACCGTGTGTTGATGATCAAGGAGACGTATTAAGTCTAACGTCACGTTTTGAAATAATTCTATTCGTGCTTAACTAAGTAATATTGTGTTTGTATTTGTGTACCTTTCACAGTTAAAATCACACAAAATGGACTTTTTAAGTGTTCTTCAGTTTATCAGCCCCATAAATTTCCTAAAACGCGCCAAACTTACGGAAGGTTCTTTAATATCGAATTAGAGGAGAGTAACGGAAATCCACGCCCTCCGGATCGACACACGATAAATGACTTTTCTTTTCAACTGGGATTACTGACAACCACCATGCTTTTGCGCTTCGAAAATACTACATAGGAGCGGGGTAAGGCAGATTTTAGGAATTTTAAAATGATTCAACTACAGTTTTAACTTTGTAGAAATTTTGAACCGCTGCTTTTGAGTTCCAGTGAAAAATGGTAACGCCTACCCTCGTTCAAAACTGAAGCAAAAAATGAAATGTTTTATTCAAAAAATTATAAGGATTTTTCCTCGTTTAAAATGACGCATAACTTTTTGAAGTCGAGAGAATACAGCGGTTCTGTACGATTTACACTAGAAAGATTTTTCATTAAAGTTATTGAATGTCAGGATATTTTACCACCATGATATTCAATTATTTTTTATGAAATTGCTCCACTAGTTTGTTACAATTATTAATACAAAGATCGAACACTCAGAAAAATTCGTTCGATCCGGCCGGATTCGAACCAGCATCTTCTAGCAAACCGAGCTAGACGCTATGTCAACTAAGCCAGCGAACGAACGACGGCTGTTTCGCAAGTATTGTTAAGATAACTTTTACGCTTAACTTGCAGTTACATGTACGTGTGTATGTGAGGCACGGAATGATACTCGTGAAGTCGCTGTATATAAAATCAGTGTTTGAGATGGAGCCTGTGAATCTGAATGTTAAATGCAGAGTAAGATTAATTATTGCTCAATTCCCTTACAAAGAGTTAATTATGTCATTTGACACAATAATACAGCAAACGCAAAGCAAAATTCTTGGAAATTCTTATCGTCTCTAATGAACGCAACAAGACAAACAAATAATCGAGAGATAAAAGAGGAAAGGTGGACTTCCATTGGAGATAAACTCATTCCATGAGAAATATGATAACATCCCGTAAAGTATCTAATTTACAATTCAAAAGCAAGTAAACACTTGAATAACGTATAATAAAGTAAATACTCCAATTATCAAGGAAAATGACCTTTAAAGCCGACAGTGTACGTTTTCCTGGGGGCGGTTTCCCCCCTTACACGTAAACTACGTCACTGGGATGACGTCAGAGCCTGCAATTCGAACATGACGGCGGGTTTTGCACATGCAGTTAGAGACTCCGTGGCGCAACGGTAGCGCGTCTGACTCCAGATCAGAAGGTTGCGTGTTCGAATCACGTCGGGGTCAAATAATGGGCGAAGTTGCTTTTATATTAATAGGTGTTGTTTAAGACAGCATTAATATGACAAGCAACTCCGCCCATTATTGACAATTTTGTTTTTTTGTACTTTTGAAGTGAAATCTGTAGCCAAAATGTTGAATTTTTCGAGCAGTGGCGAGGAAGCTGCCTGCGTTTCCGCGCTGGCGCTGCGTCGTTGTACGAAGCTGTAGCTTTCGCGGCGCTGCCGGTACTGCGAAGTATTTCAGTTTGGCTTTATTTTATAGATAAGCAAATCACATTCCGATTCCTCAAATTGATTCAATAGCAGGCACTACTCATTCGTCAGGCGTATTCCTCTGAAAAAAAGGAGTAAAAAGCTCTGATGGTCGCTCCTCATCGTGTTCATTTTTCGATTTTTTTCTAATTATTTAAAAATATTACTATGTCGTCGTTCATAACTTTATAAAAATAAAATAAAATTTATATAAAACTAATTTTTGTGGCCATTAGAATGAAAAAAATATATATAACAATTAATATTTGAAATTTGTTGTTAACATTCGATAACGTAAGATATTCAATTATTTTTGTGAAATTACTTCACTAGTTTGTTATAATTATAAAGACTGAACTCAGAAAAAACCCTTCGATCCAGCTTAGATTTGATTCGATAGACTAATTTGCTTAATTCCTTTGTTCATTGTTTCATGTGGATTATCGAAGACGTGACATGAACCCTGTAAGAGCACCACAATGATTACAAGTTAATTGATTATTAATTTCGTATGCTATCTCATTACTTACTTACATTAAAAGCAATATAATAGTATTAATTCACCATAATTAAAATTAATAAGTACTTAATGAGTAAAGTCGAGTCGATACACACATACAGTCATTTATAATTAATTCTGACAACTTTGACAAGTTGTATAAAACAATATGCTTGAATAAAAAAGAAAAGACAAAAACAAAAAAGATCTTAATGAATTTCCTTAGAATATAGATTTGAGATTAACGTTTGAGGAAAATGAATAAGGCTTTGGTAAGACAATTGTACATAGGTAAAATTAAACAGTGAAAGTGAAGCCGAAGTGGCAATTTGTGTTTTAACGAATTCTACTTTTGTTGAATTAGGTAAATTAATTAGAAAAACGCCTAGGAATAAATATTGTGGTACGTTTGTACTTTGATTTACAAAAGCTGTTTTAATAACTTTGTGTAAGTGTATAAATGCGTCGGTTAAAATTGTAAATTAAACAAAATCCCGTTTTTACTCTTCAAGCGCAATATAGCGTAATTAAACCTTAAAAACCAATGTTTAATTTGTACGCCTTTTTTAGTTATAGAATGAACGTACACTCATAGATGGTCGTATTTATTTTCAGTAATTCTGTTTTTTGTATTTACAATAATTTCACATTTATGGTGGTTACGAAGTGTACGACTTTAGCCGATGATATGCAGTGTATATACATTGGCGCCGTCGCACACCAACTGTATTTGTGTCTTGTAACGTTATACCATAGAGATTAGCTCTTTTTTACAACCAATATTTTATAACTAATACAACTTTAGCCACAGTCGTGACTAAAATCGAACATTTTTAATAAAATTTTAGCGCATAGGTTTGGACAAGAATTGTCACGTTGTAATTGTATAAATTAACCATAAATGTGTATAGATTGGTTAATAAGTAATTATAATACAGTGTAGAAAATGAAATAAGACAAAAATAAATAAAAAGTATTACGTGGATTGTTGTCATTTGGATTAAATCAGTATTTTGTTATTTTTTGTTTTTTATTGTGTGACTTTTCGTGGTTTTTGAAGTTGGTTGATTTTTTTTTACAACCATGACCATAATTGAGTCACTGTCGTGACTAAAATTGTCCATTTAATCAGGAATATTATTAATATAATATTAGGTACATCGATCGCAAAATGAGTTGTAATCGTAGTTAACTTTGATAGAGTCACGTGGATTCTACGCAGGCGTAGACTGGGATAGCGGTGTGGCGGCGGAGCGAGACGGGAACGGGTCGGGCACGGGTCCGGGACAGGGATGAGATGGGGCGCTTGCACTATTGAACCAGTTGATATGTAACATAAATGCAGCGATGGTAGACCAATTGGAGAGCAGTCGCTTCACAATCTAGAGGCCGAGGGATCAAATCCTTGTGTATATGTACCTATTATTTTAATTTTTAAGTTACCTATACATTTTTAAATGTTGCTGCAAAATCTCTCGCTAACAAAGAAGAATAATTATAACCTTTTTTATTAAAAAAAAAAACCGATTTCAAACGTTTGCTCATCCGCTTTCGCAGTGTCCGTGACCGCGATCTCCTCAACGGTGACTGCAACGCGCATGGACTTCCTGTTATAACGAATCATATGAGCCCAACGACAAGGCAGCTCCTGTGCACTGCTGAGGAGTTCCTCTCGTTTGCCTACAATTTGCAGTGTCAGATTAGCCCTAGGTCACCATATTTTTTTTGCACAGGAACAATGTCAATATACCAAGTTTCATTGAAATCGGTGTGTGACGTTCAATAAACCGGATTCATTCTCTAATTTATCGCCCTTAACAGTGGTATATTAAATTTTAAATTAAAATTAGATCACTACGTAGTACTACCCCGTTCCAATAAAAAACACTTTTTTGAAGTTGGCTTGAGATATAGTGGTCAAACCTATATATATCGAAGAAAGTGTACAATCATTGGGGAACGGTGGCGGACAGTGGCCTAAAGCGTCTTAATAGAGGAGACCCCTGCCCAACGGTGGGACGTTTCATGGGTTCACGATGAATATGACCTTACGTGATTTAAAACATGGTAGCATTGAATTAAAAAATATATGTACAATATTCGTCATATTTTTTATTTAATTATCTATACAAAGGGAGAAAAATGTTGAAAATCCATTAAGCAAGAAGACCGGCAGCGAGACGTGCAGGTACATATTCACGATTGATCAATCACTGCTTCGCAGACAAAACAAATTCGACTCCAAGACGACTCCAGGAACCACGTCCCCTTACGTGTGCGACGACGAGATATACCGACACTCGGCTCGAGCAGCCATTAGGATATTGCCTGATAACTTTGCGATAGCGCTTTGCTACGCGCGTGCGAGTGCCACTACCGTGCACAGTCACAATACCTCTCTAAGAGATGACTCTGCCAAGATACTGTTGTTGAAACAAAGACAGACTACAAGAAATTGGTATTGTTATCCATTACTTTCAACTTGAAGCGAACTTTCTGTCATCTGGTATCGTGTTTCGGAAAAACCGGAAAAGTAAATAGCAAGGTGTAGCACAAAATTATACTCTGAAAGACGCACAGAAGGTTTTTTAAACGTTGGTTTTCGTAGTTGAACGATCTTCCAATCACGGTCAGGCGTGGTGATTTCCTCAATCCGCGATTAGTTCCGATCGGAATCGGTTAACCCACCGCCTGCGCAGACGCAGCCCTCGATGCGTGAAATGAGCTAAATTGAATCCAGACGGTGGGAACGGCAGCCGCTCCGCCGCCCGCGCCGGCCAACTCTCATACACCTTGTGTTTGTGTTGCTTTGTGATTGGCCGCAGACCGAACGCCGACGATTTTATCATTCAGAGCAATTTTGTCGTATTGAAATCCAAATTGAGTAGCGCTTTATTTTGACGTCTCTTGCGTGTATTAAATAACACCAATCAGTGAAGTAGTTACCGAGTAACATGAATTTTAACACTATAGTTTAGTCACCGTTGGATAGTTTTTGACCGTTTAGTAGAAAAATATTTAATAAATACCCACAACAAAGGACAGTTCACGCTTCGTGACCACATCATCAAGCAATGCCTCCTTGTCACATTTCCATCAACATTCCAAGCGAACCTCTATCCGTCGTCAGTACGTACTTCATCTCGCCTGGACTGCGGCGGCAGACCGCAAGCTGCGGTTCACACGATACATCGAATTACGCTTGAACAACTGTTCCCAAAATATTAATGTCCATTTCATTTGGGGCGATGAATGAGCTTCGGTTGTTTACATCGTAGATTAGGATTTCATTTGGCTATTTATGAACTATCAGTTGTTTAAATTTCAATATTTACATTGCACCAGCCCCTCATCTTAGACGAGCATAGCGTGGTGCTGTTAGCTGGTACAGACTTTAACTCAGTCAAGTCTTCAGTCTTTAAACTAATAAAAACTTTGGCATTAAGTTTTTCCCATGAGTGATACAACCCGTTCTTATTATGTCATAGTATAACAAGTGCAGTTAGCGCCAACGGAAATTGTTTTCGATCGTACGCCTTCCTCACACGAGCGGACGCCGTTGACTGGATTTTATGTGATTGGGTGAAAAATTGCATCGCTCCTTTAGTTTTGTAGATAATGTATTACTATATATTTTTGTCTTGTCCCTTTTTCGCACTATTACATCTTTTGAATAAATTACCTATAAACTAATTTTCTTCCATGACAGCGACTACCTCATTGTGATGAATCATACCAAGCACAGTCCATCTACCCTCTCAAATTGTGTTTCTCACGTCTGTCATCAGCGCCTGATGAATCCAAGAGTGGCCGACGCATGTTGATTGACTTCGGAGTCATTGTGAGCAGTGGTCACGCTCTTGTGGGCAATTCGGTGAACGAATTAACATTAGATTGGACTTTAATTCTAATGGAAATTGAAGCGTTGCTCATTGTAAACTACCGACTGAAGATATTATTGTTTGAATTTTTACGACATGGATTATACGATTAAGTGTAAAATTAGAAACGAAACAAAATACGCATAATTACGTTACAAATAACATTAAAAAAAGATGATAATTGAATTATCATAATAATTTGTCTCACTAATCCGTTCAAATCCATTTACAGAGAAGTAGAAAAGTTAAATTGCAGAAAAAGTTACATTTTTAAAACTAAAAGGAACTACGAACTGGTTTCAATGTTTGGACGGGAATTTTTCACTGTTTTGTTAACCTAGAACGTAGCCTGATAGGTATTAGGCACCGTTTTACCAGAACGTAGGCAAAAAATGTAGGTAATACATTTTTACTAAAATGTGGCGTGTGATGTGCGATCTTTCGAAAACAATTTCACACATTTCGCACAAATATCTGAAGCCTATACTCTTCCCATTTTCGAACCAATCATTATTCATTACTATAAACAGCGCTGTCTGCAATACCAACTCTCGGCGCATGCGCAGTCTGCAATTAGGTCCCTTCTATGGCAGCAGATGCTCTGCATTCCCGTTCTAGGCTTCGTGCCAACACATCGCCGCGGCCTTGCGCACATCGCCACCCTTAATACTTGGGCGATTGAGGCCGGTTTATCCGACAAGAGTGGCATTGGTTTTTAATTTGTTCGTGAACTAAGAATTTCTTTTCAAGGAACCTCACTTTTTCGTCTCCTTTTACAAATTGTAATTTTTCTTGAACAATTCGACCAATAGTTAGAAAAAGATGTTTCTACACAAATGGGAATTCATTAGCAGGTAGGCACTTTCCAGGTTACATTTACACATTAAGAAAAACCAGTTTTGCGATTCAATAAGCAATAATATATTGAAACTAACTGTTTTATTCGTTATACAAATGAACTTAGTAAGTGTTATTTTCCCAAAATCCCTGTATTAAAATACTCTCTTTAATACGCATATCTCTATGCAAAGAATCATTACAATCCCGTTTTAAACAAATTCATAATTTGCGACCGCTTTAACCTCTATACTAATCAATCAAAGTGCTATTATCCCTTACATCAATGTCAGGCGATAGTTTGCGGTTAATGCGGCTGTAGCTATGTTAATCGCTGTGCTCTTGTGTAGACTGGTCTGCGGCTAGTCTAGGCAGGTCTAAGCAGGTCTAGAATGCAGGCTAGTTTAGATATTGGATTCTTGTGAATAGTATTTTTATATAAATTGGTATGTAACGTGATTATTATTGACGAGATGAGCCACAGTTCTGAAAAACTTTTCTATTTAAAGCTCTATGCTTATAACGTAAATCGAACGGTGTAGAGTAGATGGAACTTGATCGTCCAATGTTGCAACTATTAATATCCGTCACAGTGAAATCCGGAGTATTACTTTAGTCAAATTGTTATCATTATTACTTTCGAAATAAGATACGCTATGTATAAATAGATTTTTTTATAACACCTAGTGACGGGACGATCAAATCGGCGCCTGGTGGTAAGCGAAACGCCAGTCCGTAACAGTTGCAGTGCTTTACCTCCCAGTGATTTAAAACACAAAGATCTGAGGGGCACTGCACCCGCGCCCGACGCCCTTAGACATAAGTTGATAAATCCCATATGCCTGTAATTTTACCAGCAAAACTTACCAACCCTTACCCTTCAAAACACTCACATTATTGTTTGGCGGCAGAAATAGGTAAGGCGTCAGTGCTTCTCTGGACGAACTCATTCATAACGAGCTCTACTGCTACTTATCATAATCATCTATGAAAATGAATACAAATACCTTTTAACGAAAAAGCTGTCACATAGCCATGTGCCAACACCGCATATGAAGTCCCGCGGGTACAATTATGAATTACATACAGGGTTTGTGGCGTTGGATACTAATTGCTGGCAGTGCACTGGAGAGGGCGCACTTCGTATCAAGTCATTACTGACGTAATTCTTTTATGTCCAACATTAATTGTTATGGATTGAAGCGTATCCTTGTGTGGAGAGTACTTGTTGGTGTTATTACATGGTTTTTAGCTATCACTAGCGTTACAATTAAAGTTAGAAGCGTGAGCTCCATCTAATGGCATTTGGGGTTTGCCTGCTCAATGACTATTAAATAAAATAAAAATTAAGTGGGACTTTGTTCATCAAACACATACTATATGTATACAAACTCACATGAGGCATGAACTAATAATTTATGAGTTATTCTGATTTCTATTTCTAATATATTGATGAAAATGAAAAATTTAACCTCACCTTCACCTTAGTGCTGTTTTTAGTGTCTTGTATTTTACCGAAGCGCTGTGAGCGAAGCTTCTCCAAATCCAAGCGAATTACATAATCTATAAAGGAAATTGTTCGGTTGTTCCTTAACCGATATGCATGAAATCAAAAACTAGCATGTAAATACAATTGTGCAGGTTTTGCTGAAGCTCAAATTTTAGTTTAGTTCTATGATCTGACGTAATTGAGGTCAAAGCTCGCCATGTTAAATCTCTGATTCCAATTTTGCGCGCGCAAATGCGAAAAAAGAAAAACAAAAAAACAACACTTTGGCAGGAAATCTACATTCATTATTATTTCAGACCAAGACGAATAAAATATTAACAGTGTTAGGGCCTTTTTTGAGACTTGCTTAGTATGACTGACCCGTGGACGGATTGATCAACACGGACTGACTGACGCTGAGTTCGTGTTCTTTTGTGTAGCTGAATACGTCGCTATTGCGACCGACTTGGTTAGACCGGTCTTATAAAGAAAGCTTCAAGCTGGATCCACTGATTTTCTTTTCGCAAATAATTTAATTGGTTTTCAGTTTACTGTTGGACGCGATTAAGGCAAGCAAGTTAGCCCAAGAGAATGTTCATAGGTGTCTTGTGCCTTTAAATTCTGCAGTTACATTCCAATGACAAATATCAACTGATCGGTGTCAAATTTCACAGCACATTAACATGATTGACGCGGCCGTTACAAATCGTGATCGCGGAGATTTAGTCGTTCGAATTACTGTTATCGCACGTTTGGAACAATTGTGGACTTAACTGTGAACCTGTACTACCACGAATGTCAAGTTTATGGAAAGATATTTTACTGCCATCGAGAACAACTCTTTCCAAAATAAACGCGTTAACCATCTAAAACTATATTCGTACTACACATATGATGATACAAATAAAACGATACATATTTTGCTATTAGTAGTTTAAATCACCAAATTCTTCTTCAATTTCGATAACAAATTGTGCCACATATTCTGGTAACATCTTTTCCTTTATATATTTATTTGGATATAGATTTGATACTCTGAAGACGCACTTACATTTCTCATAACAAGCCCGGGCATCGAATTAACGTCCACGAAAGACTCCACCATCACCGGTCCACCTGTTCTCAATGCAACGAGTCAATCATTTCGACATCGTCATTTAACAAGCGATTCTCGAAACTCGGCGTTTCTTCGGCAATTTGTGATTTTATGTTGACTTGTTTACAGGCTTAATTACTTAAATCAAGTAAAAAATGTTGAACTTCCAACTTTCTCTTTGTTTTACAGCAAGAGAAGGAACATTTAGGTTGTTTATTTTATTTTTGTCTAGAATTCCCAAAATAACATGGTACGCTATTCAATTGCACAGTTGTTAATTATTTTTCAAGTAAAGCACACTCAAGTTTCAGCATGCGTTTAATAAATTTATAATTTGGCAGGATGTGACCGAATAGCAATTCTTAAAGTATTTACTTGCCAAAGCTTAGTAAGTTAAACTCTTACTGCAAGCAGTTCACGTTCGGCGCTGCACCCGCGCACCTAATGAGCAAAAACGCGCGGTATGAAGTTGTAGAGCAGCTTGTCCCTGTACGATGGATGACGTTGGCACGTCGATGTACACGTACCTATATCTGCCGTAGCTGAGTAAAAAAACTCGTTGTAGATATATATTAATTAACGGAATCTGGTTGCTGTTCGTTTTTTAATTTCACGCAATCTAAAATTTTGTAATTAATCCGTGCCATTCCCACTACCAGGTGATTTCAAAGGCGTTAATATTTGACGAATTGCTCCGTACTCCAGGTTGGTCAATAAATTAGAGGAAGCGTACTGATCGTGTCACATGACTGTAAGAAGTGTTGTTACGTTTCAATAGTGAACAGCGTCAATATCGATGACTAATTTTATTACAACATTTTCTTACCTATATGTATGAGAGTTCATAGACGAACAGCAGCCAGGTGGCATTCCAATAAAGCATTTATGTTTTGCTCTTGTAGTCACTACTCTATCCTTGGAAAACGAGTCCTCGCCCCGTGTCACTTTAGACATGCCTTATCTTTGACTCTATTATTGTACAATGTTCAATAATTGCGTATTTTTAATAGTAAATTTGCATAAAATTTCTTAGTACTATGTGACTCTAGTACAGCCTTATGGCCGTCTCCATATTGCAGTGCGAAACCACGGGAACATTATCGTCTTTATTTCTGTCATTACGCGGTCTTAGTTACCTAGACCATACTTTTTTAATTCCTGAAAGAGTTAAAACTGATATTTACCGTTGTATTAATACTTAAAAAATTCATTCACCTTTCGAAGCTATTTTCTTGTCACGTCGACAGACTCGTTTCACGTCTCATTTCCAGACCTGTGCGCGTATTATAGAACTGAGATTCTTCTGAACTCTGCTGTCCGCCTTTTTCTTCTATTTTTTCCCCTTCGATACATGTGATTATGTTTTGTCCGTGCGTCTGTCTCGTCGTTCGCGCTGATCTCCGTAATGGGGACTAATGAAAGGTTTTCGGAGCTCGGAGCTTTATGGTTTCCAACATATGCACTTAACTTTTAATCTAGATTAAATTATTTTGAAGGGCATTCAAAAGAACAACTTTGATTGATGGTTTGCCAAAAATATTTGCTTTGTGATTATTATTGGCGCTTTTAAACTAATATTCATCCGAAATTCACATCAATCAACAGAAGGCAAGAACAAGATGTAAGTACAAAATTTATGCTAGCGATTGTTGACTCTTGTTGGTCAGTTAAGTTCCAGCGTTGTACTCCACTTTCCACTGTGTAAGCATGAGCTTCAGCCAGGTTGAGGCAATCGGATGATAATAAATACAATTTTGCCCGACAACAAAGGTACGTGAGACGTTCGTCCCTTCCATCTTTTGCAGGATGAGCTAAAAATAAAATAAATCGACCGGGATCTTGTTTGCTCCCAATCTAAGTCCCGTTAGTTTGTTTTCTTTTTTATTTCATATTTTGCTTTCGGTTCGTTATATAAATAGGAACCTACTACTAACTGTTCTGCGTATATTACTGCGTAATTACCTTTAAAGTAAGACCAGTGAGTTATAAAATGAGTTACCTCGTTTTTTTAATGTTGGGATAGCACGCGAAAGTAGCTCCAGGTTTCGTGTGGATTCGTTGTTATGAGGCCGAAGTAAATTTCATAATCTAGAACTGGGGCTACATTGTTTATGTAGGCCTCAGTTGACTTTATTTTGGTAAAGTTTTTGTTGGCCTTTCGTAGGAAAAACCAGATGGAAAAACCCAAGTTGGCACTTATGGTATCTAGTTGATGGGATCAAGTCGTTAAGGTTAAAGTGAACGGGGTGACTTCTCCCAGTGCTGGTATTGTGACTTGATTATGACGGGCAACAAGAGGTCATTTTTCTCAGTCAGTGGTGGGCCACGTAGTGGACAAAGGCCGAATAAACTGCAAAAAACATCAAAAGCAGTTTAGCAACAGGAATAGCTATTATTTCTGACAATGTGTTACTTGATCTAATATAACCCAGGTCTATGTAGTTACCAAGTACGGACTTCAATCTCTCGCTTTAAATAGTTAAATTTTATTCTTTTTGTGAGAGTGAAAAAACATATTATTGTGATGAAAAATAAAAAACATCCTGTTAATAGACAAGATCTAGATCGATTACTCAAGTGTTCAAAGGTGTAATCACGAACCTGCAGCACTTCACAATTAATTTTAAACCTCCAACGAGCTTTTACATGTTAATGTAGCACACGAAAGAAACAGGCCAGGCAGGGCGTCGGACGCGTCCTGAGCTGGGAACAGAATGCCGTACCGTTAACCACTGCTTTGTTTTGATCTTGTTCTACTGCTATTAACACCTTCTACATCATTCACATTTCATAAATGGACATTGATGGTGAAATTGAATTTCATTGACATGTTTGGGAAAAGTAAAAAGAAACAACATGGCCAAAATTACGCTTGTGTACTAACTGCGTTTTTCGGTGATTTATTTTAAATTTAGTAATTTATTTCATCATTACGATGTAAGAGTAAGCAGAATTCATACTTAGGACTAAGAACAATAGTTTAAGTTTTTTTTTACAATACATATATAATTATAATGCCGATGATTCACGGTTTTGTGGAAATTGGACAGACAGAATCATCGACGTTCATATGGTAACTAAAAAAGATAAACCATAAAAATAATTGAAAATATATCTTGCAAATAATTATACAATTATCCGCGAATTGCTCGGGATCCTACATCCTACTTTTTTTATACATACAATTGAAACGAATTTTCTAGAATGTTGCCGCAAACAATAGCACCTTTTGTAAACGTTAATATTTATTTAGTCTAATAAATGCTCTTTCAGGAAATCAGTTATTTTTGAACCCTGAAATAAATGGAAACATTTTAAAAATGACTAATATGTAAGTTTTCTTTAAAAAAAATTAAAATTACTTGAATATGTGCCACGTTGTGGCAATTAATCTATTACAATTTTATATTTATTGTTACATATCTTTAACAATATTGAGATGTCCTTTTTGTGGAATTAGTAAACGTAAAAAACGGAACAAATGGAAAACCATATTTTTTCCCTCGAATATTGAACTAAGATAATTGTACTACACACTAATAAAATCTGTCGATTTTAAAATGGCGCGGAACGCAAATGTGGTTTTTTAAATGCAAAACATCATTCTTTATCAATTCAGCTAACTGATGGCTCTGGTCTAAATTTGAAATTAAAATTTTTTTAAATGTATTATTGGCCAGGTTTTACTCATTTTTTTCCCATAGCGTGATGTTTCATTGCTACGTTTATTGCCCCTGATGGAATCCAAGTTTTAAAAGCAGGATGTGGTTGTCTTCTGAGAAAGTGTTAAGTGATTGGTTTCGTGTAAGTTATGAAATCGCCACGGGCATAAATTACTAACAGAAGCAGCAGCGTTCAACGTGTGTCGTGAAGCTCATGGGATATCACACCAGTTTGTGATAACTAAAAAGTACCGTAAATTGTCGTTTATTTTGATTATACTCGTAGTAAACAATCTTGCGTGATCGTTTTTGTTCACTTGTACATTATTTATTGTCAAGTTGGTTATTATTACGATAAACAAACCAAGCCTGAAAACTTCCTTGTTTACAGCGTTTAACAATGTAAATTCGTAAACGGTCATTGCTCTTATGATTTCCTTCCTATTCTGATTCTCATTTTACAGTTGAAACTAACATTTGTATAGAATAGAATAGAATTATTTATTGTAGCAGATAGGTACATTTAACTATGTTGCCCTTTTTCTGTATCTTTGGAAACGTGAGCCGTCACTCGTGACGCGTCTACGTGAGAGCATTCGGATGCTGCGTACACACGATCACACGAGATAAGTCCACATGCGTTACACGTTTTAAATTGAGAAACTTGAATACGTATACAATATGTAAAAGGTACGTTTCGTTGTTCACCGGGGCATCCTGGTACCAACCATGTTATACGGAAGTGAGTTTTGGGTAAGGCAGAAAAAGCATAAATTAAAAGTATCAAAAATAATGGCATGGGCAGGTGTGAACACACCGGTGTCACTGGAAGAGGCTTACGAAGTTTATGAGGAACGTAACAAGTAAAGTTCAAGTTCTTTGCCCACCTACAGTGGTAGGCCGGCGTCGTGGTATTTATGTATGAATCTATTGTAATTACAACTACAAAAAGGAGGCATATATACACAATTATTCAGATTGAAACGAACATGGTAACAGACAGTCATGCGAACACAATAAGGCGAATGCAGAATGTGCTGGTTGAAACAAACAATTTGTGGCCCTTTTTCCCTCTGTACTAGGCTAACAGAAACGCAAGAGCTGCTCCTCGCGGGGTTCGACAGATGTTGATCAAGTACGTGACGTGAGAAAATATCGCCGTATAAGTATCGTCGTCTCGTCGCAGTTTTGCCTTTGCTAACGAGATAAAGTAAAAAGGTGAGAAATGTTAGAAACAATTTCAGATTATGAAACATATGTTATCGAAAATTATATTGACAGAAATTTCCACGACACAAAGCAAAAACCAATACATTTCTTTCTTTGGTAATAGTTACTATGATAAACGTTACATTGACACAACGATGAAACGTCTCTTACACCAAAAGAACCATGTCCACCAATGTGAGCCCCGTACGTTGAAGGACAATAAACAATTATGTAACTTTTAGTAAAGATACAATCAGTGAAGGTCGGGGCGATGCGCGTGCGCATGTCTCTATATTCTCACGATGTAACATGTCGATAGTGGTACAGTACGGTCGTCCTGATGTAGATGAGTCTGATAGTACGTTACAGTACACAGGTACTGATGCGTGGACGCGATCGAGAAGTTAGAGGCTGACAGGGTAGTCAGAAATGGTTGTAACTAAAGATGGCATCGTCGGCCTTCGTCAAGGGAGATCGATCATTGGCTATAAATTATTTGCTTCCGGTCTATTGAAAATTTTCTTTTTATTCAACTTTATTATCAGTGAGTTATTTCCGATGTCATACATGTTCTTTTTATTCGCTTTAGAATAAAGAATGATTCTATTCGTGATATTGTGTACTGATAATCCACACACGCAATGAACGGCAGTAGTTGCAAAAGTTGCAACAATATCTTTTAATTACAGGCAACATTGAACAGCACATAACAAATGGTCCGCAGCCTCACAAATTCACTTGTCAAGCAAAATTAAAACCCTTGTTCACCTAAAATTCCTTCTCGTCCACATTCGGCTCGCAAATTTCGACACGCCCCTCCCGTGCCGTAGCTCATCCCCGCGAGCACCCTAGTGATGGACGGTGGTACGTAGGCTGTATTAAGTGACGTCATAGTGAAGCGCATGCCTGTGCGTAGCACTGGCTCCTCGGATGAATAGTAAATTGCGTACAAATTATGGCACACGCAAGCGGGATAAAGAGAAGGCATAGTGTTAGGTGCGCTGTTTATATTATTTCGAATAAGCTTGTTCAATAATGATTTCTTTATTTATTTTAGAACAGAATTCATTATTGACTGATTGTAATGAACGTTAAGTTTTTACAAACACAAACCAGTATTATAGTGTGCCCATATCTAATGTATAGGCACATAATTAAACATAAAGGATATAAACGCATTGTTATTTTTGTCGTTATTCATACTTTGAAAAATTACTATTTTTCGGATGTAAATCGCGTATTAAACAAAATAATGTTTCGCGCGCACCCACGGAGCAATAAATAAAGTACCACTGTTCAGTTCGCGTGGCACGCGCGCCAACAGGTCGCGGAGTTCCGCAAACTTGAGCTCAGTCCGCCATTTTCGCTGTGTACGTTATGGTCGTGTCAATTATCTCGCACAAAACCTCGAAAATTGTAGAAAAAAGCCCTAAATTGGTTACTTTGGAGTGCAGTCAAATAATAGTCGCACTTGTAATATTATCTATGGTGGTGTTCCGTATCGTGATTAAATCTTATTTTATTTTATTTCAATTTTCACATTTCTGTTTATCGTAATATTTTTTGTTACAAAAACGAAAGTAAACCTTATACCGCTGCAATGCGGTCACTTCTTGACTTTTGCCTTTGATTTCTTTTAAAATTTTAAACTACGACCGTTCACTTCATAGTATCAAATTTCATCATTTCGTAGATTTCAGAGGGTTTCAATTTAAAAAAAAATTATGTATGTGTGAGTTTTGGCGATAACGATGCTAATAAGGTGCTTCCATCGTTTTTTTCTTCGGTGGAAACGTTGATTTGTTCGAAGAAACAAATGGCCACGATTTAGGCTGAAAAAATAGTTTCATTTTCAGTGTGCAGCATATTAACATTTTAATTAGTAACTTGCATTTTAATTTTACTTTTATTTTTGTTGTAATTTTTATAACTATTATATGAATGTGTAATGTAATGGGATTCATGCCCAAATAAATAATTAAAATAAAGAACTCGATTTATTATTTATACTTCTTATAATCAAAAAATCTTTTAAATTGTAAGATTAGTCACTTCTTCAAAGCTCTGTCACACTTTTATATCATTTGGTAAGCAATCAAATAAAAAATAACTGCCTCTGTGGCCGAACGGTTACTACGCTGGACTGCCACGCAGAAGTCCCGGGTTCGATTGACGGATCGGGAGAAATTTTTGTATGGCTTATATTTATCTCTCTCGTGAGTTTGAATGTAATTTATGTTGTCTATGTGTGTGTCCATGGCACCCACGACACAGGGTTTCCCAAGTGCGGGGCTATGAGTGTGTGCGTTTATTATTATTATTAATTATATACATTAATGGCCGTAGAATATACGTACCTGAAACGTTTCTAAAGCAAATGTCTGAGATGATTGTTGCAGCAAACTGAGCCGCGATCGTAGATTATATTTGAGCACTGTCGACTTGTGAGTGATATAGCTTTATTTTATTACTGCCTACAAACAAACATAAGGTTAAAATATTTATATACTTCTTAACATTAAAATGTTCTGATCTTTAAACTCCCTTCAAACACTTTGAAGTCCCGGCTGACGTCTTAGGGTCTTCATGACATAATTTATGCGAATACATTACTTATGAAGGAAAAATGTAGACTTGCACACAATGACATCAAAGGATGACCCTAGTAGAGAGTGTGTAGTTATTTTGTGTGTCACATATATACGTAAGGACGGCTTAATAGCTTAAGGCCATAGTTTAAAGAAGAATTTTTTTATATAAAAAATAAGTGCGCATTGGACCTCCATCTCACCTGACGGAAAGTGATGATAAGAAGGTCGACGATGTAGCATGCACACCTAAATAATGCCTGTTGACTCTCACCCTGAAAAGGTCCAAGTTATAGCGTTCGGGGAATAAGCCCGCAAGTGGGGCATTCCACTCTCTAGCCGCTCGCCATATAAATATGGAAGCGAAAGGCTTCGTGCGAATCCTGGGAATACGTTTAGTCCCCCGAGGATGGAAAGAGGAAGGTGGAATGAAATTATGCAATTCCATCGGACACTCTCCGTGATATATCCTGTAGTATACCGATAAGCAGCTTCCCCTTCACTAATTCCGAGTCACCTATAATATGCTTAATAATAAGCTTCTTGGCCGCTTGTCGATTGAATCCGCGGTGGCCAGATGATAATTTGCAGAGCCATCCCATAAGTGGCAGCAGTACTTCATCCGCGACCGGACTTGTGCTTGTCGGAATCGTGTTATACACAAGAGTACAAGCTTGTCGTAAACACTTGCAGCAAGTCGCAGTGCTTACCGTTTAACAACACTTACAACACTTGCATTAGCTTAAGTAGTCATGTACTTAGGAACCTCGACAACAACGAGAGGATAATCGACTAATCAACTGGCTACATTCAAATAGCAATGATACAGTTGCATAAACTACTCGTGTTAAGTAATAGCTAAGGGCGCTCGTGGCCGGCTCGTAACGTTTTATAGTGTAACATGGTCGAACGTGTGAGGGAGCTTTGATGAAGGTTGAGTTACATAGGCGTAATGTTAACCGGTTTGAAAGGTCATACAACTGTAGGTATTTTGACAACGGCTGAATATGAATCTGACTCTACTTATTCTATGTGTGCCAGGAGCGTGGACTCCATAGTCTCTACCTTTCCCAGTGGAAGACTTGGCGTAATGTCTGGTGCTCAATAATTACCAAGGATTGAGATGTCAGTTAACAAATGGAGTTAAGCATCTTTGAGCGTTCTTGTGATAGTAATTAATTGACATTGAATTCGACATGCCAGTGAGTGACAAGGTGCGTTAATTTTTTTCTGTTGTGCGTAAATTAAACTCTTTTTGGAGTATAACTCAAAATTTATGAAATTATAACCTTCATTTAACACATTGTCCAATAATTAAAGTTCCCATTTCTTTCGCTGGCACGGTGTAATTAACCCGTAATCGGTAAACCCACAGCTATACTTCACTCTTACAGTGTAAGTAATAGGTAATAATGAGCGGGTCACGTGCGCGAGCGCAACGGTAATGGGTGGGAGGGACGGCGCAGGCGCAGCGCAGCTATCTTAATGAAATCCCTCTGCAGCTGACCAAAGAGAGAACTCTCGTTAAGAGTTATGGATTATTGGATTCGAAAGGTTTCTGATGTACTTACAGACGGACCACACGAAGTTGTACACTAAAACACCAGAAATTATTTGTCGTAATGCAAGAATTTGTCTATTTATGAATCAAACTCAATTTTTTTATTAAACACAGCCTATTTTGTAATAAACGTCAAGAAGAGATTTGCTTGATCACGCCATTTTGTTGTTTTTTATTAACGATTCTCTCGTATATAGGTTAATATAATATGAAGTCTAATAGCAGATTTTGTTAAAATATATTTATAAGTTCGATGTTCCAATAAATAAATCGTCGTTTGTGATCTTGTTGTACAGTAAAGTATCGACAAAAGTAACGCAATTAATAGCAAGCATTACGCTGATTTGCGACCGCCCCGCTGCCGCTGCGCTCGCGCAGGTTCGTGCGCAGAAGTTTAAATGCCACGCCTGCTAGCATTTTACTCATTTTCTTTCCGAGTAATAACAGCCCAATCAACGATCAGGTAGTCTATTTTAAACTTCGTGATAAGACGTTCGGTGAATTGGTGAAGCTTGTTTTATATTGATACTTTTATATGTTTAATGTTACGTATTATATCTGGAGTTACACATTGCACTGAATAGGGAACACATACGATGCAACTTGATGGAAGTTAAGGTTTAAAATTTGTTGGAAATGAAATAACAGGGGTTAAAGTTGGATTTGCCCTTCTAATAGAAGAATCACAACAACATTGTTTTCACAACACCAGTAACTATTTATGGGTAAGTTTGTTTTTTGGAGACATTTTCCTCTAATTTCCTTTTGTTCTAATTTTACCTTCTGGTTTTAATGGGTCAGTACTATGAGTATAGTTACATCAAATCAAGCTGTTAATTTCTCCGTAGTCTGCGGTGAGTCAGCAGCATAATCGGATAAACCAAAAACGCATGTTGGGCGTGTTAATTGTATTCGCAACATTCACGACGTTGCAACTCGTGCTACAAAATTACACCTGTTTTAACGAAAAATGTTTGATTTTAAATCGAATACAAAAGTATCAAAACCGAAGACAAATGAATAACTCAAGAATGTAACGATAATCAATTCTGAATGTTAAACTAATAGTCTTTCTCACTTTTTTCCTATTTCTCTTTTTTCACTATTATATACAATTACGTGAGTAAATTGACAATTGAATATTTTTCCCATATACTTAACATGGTGATCTTTGACGACAATTGTGTCAGGCCACAGTTCGAAATTTTAAATTAGGGCTTCGTCTTAACCTGTACAAATTGTATTGACGTTAGTTTCAAATTTCATGCATATCGGTTGAGGTACAGCCGAGTGATTCCTTTTCGTAGGTTGTGCAATTCGACGGAATGTCATAAAACTTACTCGTTACTCTTCGAAAATACTTTATTTTCACAACTGAAATGGAATAAAGTATTTAAACAATGTTGATATCTCACCTTCTATTATTTCTACTTTGTCGTTTATCGTTCACATAACAAAATGCATAATTAAAGGTAATTTGTTGAAAAATGCGTCTCGAGATAACACATACCAACGCCAACGTACCTTTAAAAATGGTAATAGTTTATTGGGTGATTTGGCCGAGTAAGCATTATGCGCTGCGCCGCCGCAGCCTTCGAAGATTCGAGTTCAAATCAGCGTGATTGGGCAATATTGTTGTACAGTTTAACCATGTAACACACTTTAGTGTCAAAGTGCAGGGAGAGTGCAAATTGCCGTCATTTTTACACGTAAGATACATTGAAACCTCATGTCTTGAAACCCTACCTACAATTAGTATAAAATGTCAACTTGCGCACAGAGCTTGAATCAGAAATCGCTGTGGCAGTGCACGAAATGACATGTCAGACTGAATTCCAATTTTGAAGATAGAATGTTCCGAGCGAGTCTCCGCACGAAATCAATTACCGATAACTCTATTAATCAATTGCGGTATTTCAATTACAAATCAAACATCCTACTCAAATTATAATAGTAATGTCCAACGCAGTCATGTCTATGTAGTTACGATTTAATCGCTTTGATAACGTCGCCGCTGCCGCTCGGTCGCCGCGGCGATTGCCGGTCCCCGCTGTCAAATATTTGTCAGCTATTATGATTTCCCGCTGAATACCATGTCTAATTCTAGCCTACAGTATAACTTTCAGTTCCAGTGAACGTTTGCCCACTGAGTCTAGAAATTACGGTGTTGTTCGTTTCATGTGTCCGCGGTAAATGTTATTACAAAGAATACCTTAAAACTACTAATATAAAGGATAAATTAAATAAATAAATAAAGATTTTGTAAGGTGATAATAATTTTTTAAGGTGCCTTGCAGAAAAAGATGACAATGCGAAAGTAATAATTGTAGAATAATAAGATCGAGAGAGATTCAATAATATACATATAAAAATTATTTTTTATTGAAGTCAATACTACTGTTTAAATCACTTATAGCGTGACTTTCCAACAAAGACATCTCAAGAAGCTAAAACTAAGTAATCCCGCGGCGTTGCTCAAGCGGTTCCCACAGTCGGCCGGCATTTAGATCATATCTGTATGACATACCCACTAACCACACCCCCCGCCCGAGCAGTCATGCGGGGGAGTAATTTTCGAAGAAAAACTCTAATGACAAGGAAGTGAGAACAGACTTCCAAGTGTCTGTTTTTGTGTTTTTTATGATTATTGACGTTTATGGCTAAGCGGTTTTTTAATGATAAGTCAAACGAAGCTTCGTTCGCAGCACAACGGCAACGATTTAATTGCGTCGTCTTGTAGACTATCCAACCGCACAAATATATTTTCTTTTATAATGATTTCTCCAAAAAGTTGCTGCACTTCCAGACCAAAATAAAACTGGGGCTAGGAGTTGTGTGTCTTTTTTATATGTGTGAAAAGATAAAAAATTACAACACAGAAGCACATTTTATTAACACGAAAAGACCGATAAAATCAAATACCTACAAGAATGGAGGGATGTGCTGTACCACAGAGTAGTATTCTAAAACCGCTCTAATTTATAGACTATATTGACCGTTTGGAAGACCACGTCAAACAAAAGATGATCCTCTTCGCTACCGAATCTTGTGTGGTAAATAATGGACTAAGTGCTACTGTTCAATGGTTACAATTAAGATATCTCGTAGCGAATTTAGATAAAACATAATTTATTCAATTCAATTTACTAAAATCGCGATTCCAGAACTTAACGGTAAGTTAAGATAGGCAAAATAACAATGACGACACATGCTTTATTTTGGTAAAAAAATATTATATATTTAATAAAACTTAGCTACTACATACCAGTGCTATTATAGTAACACCTACGACTCTTTTTATGAGGTGCCAGGCAAAGGACTATCGAATCGCTTCACGAGGGCGGTGAGGTAAAGATTTTGGGCTTTTTCACTCAACTACAACAAAGAATAAAAATAATATGTATTTAATTTCATTAAGTATTTTTTTACGATCTTTCTAAATCTTTCTAAAATTATATAATAAAAAACCGGCTCTTTGTGTGTTTCAGGCGTTTGTAGCCTCCGAGTTGCGATATGGGCTGTCACTTTGCTTTATTTAAAACCTAGAAGATATGCGTCATATTTGGTGTAGGTCAGTGAGAGAGTTGCCTGCCTTAAGGGAACTGGAAATCGTAACTCTACCGGAGTTTTACATTTTTGAGGTGTATTTTGTTAAAAGGACCTAGGTAACTTTAATTTATTTCAAACTAGATATCATAGAAATACGGCAAACAACATGCCTCAGTGGCCGGACGGTTACCAAGCCGGACTGCCATGAAGAGGTCCTGGGTTCGATTCCCAGGCCGAGAGAAATATGTGTATGGCTTACATTTATTTCCCTCGCGAGTTCCGGTGTAATTTGTGGTTGTATATGTGTGTGTCCATGGCATTTGCGACACAGGATTTCCCTAGTGTGGGGTTCTGTTGAGTGTGTGCGTTATTATTAAAAGAGAGTACGGCCCAAACAAAGCTCAAATACGTTTTTTATTAAGGCCAATGCCTTAATACATTCCAAGACTGCAAAAGAACTTAATTATAATCAATTTGAAATAAATTTGCATAACTTGTTAACTGCTCAATGCTACACAATTTTGACGAATTTTTATTTGCTTATTAAAATGTTAATTACATGTACAGTATATATTTTCAGTTATAAATGGTTATAAAAGTTACTTTAGTTTTCTGATCGATATTATATGTATAGTGGAAGTCACTAAATACACAATATGTTTGTATGTTTGTTTCCACTGTGAAACTTTCTTATTTTCTCACCGCCTCATTAACAACCTGGGACTCCAAAACTTGTGTAATGAGTACCATTTTTATCTTTTTGATGACGACATTAAGCATATCTTATCAATATAATTGACTAAGTACATTTATGTGATAGTTTGACATTAATTAAACTTAATAAATTCTTTTCCAAACGGAACGAATCACGTGACATAAATTAACTCCAGCTTCAAATTACAGCAATAAACGGCCTGCTCTGTGCTGTTTCGTTACTCGTCTGCATAACCGTAATTAAAAAGTAAAACAATTAGAAATATGGTGCAATGAATGCCATCATCTATCATATATTCAGAGTACACCTATTAACATTTTAGCCTGCAAGTCTTAATGTACTGCTTTCTAAGATATAGACAATATTTCTATATATGCAATTTGTGTTTCACTTCTTGCAGCAGTGCTACTTGATATAGCATCTTTTACGATTTGTTGCAAAATTTCACAGTCGATTTAAGTCGATTTATTTTCTTAATATTAATGAAGCGAGGTTGTACAATACGTGCAACCTCATTATCTTATAGAGTTTTACGTGGTTTTGCCGCGTATTGTAAATAACAGATTATTCAGACTGGTGTTTTATCATGCTAATACGGCGAACATCAAAAGAAGGATCGAAGAAGCCCAGTTATATAACTTGGAATACTATAATATCTCAGAGTCTTTGACCACTTCTAACTAAATGTTGTACTGTAAGACCACCTACCACAAAAGGGTTGTAAAAAATAAAATGAATCTATATTCACTAGAAATGCGGTAACATTATGACAGTAATATAGTTTAGCGTCGTGTGTAGTAATCATTATGTACACTCAAGAGAGTTTAATGCAGTATAGTCTTTAGAACACCTTATAAGGCACCAAGTATAATTGAGACGTAATCGACATCGCTTTTAACTTTTTTTTGTGAGATAAATTTAATTCAATCGATATCTGAGCGACGCACTGCGGCCTGTTGAGTGTTTTGAGTCGAACGACTTCGGGACGTCTCTCGTGGGGCATGGGCGTTTTGGACAAATGACTATGTGGCCATTAGAAACATGAGTAAAAGACAGTGTTAACAAAATTATACATATTTTTTTATTACAAAAAAAATTGTTCGATAATTAAAAAACATAAGTAAACGTTTTTTCAATAAAGTTGCTCGAAGTAGTATAGTATAGTAGTAACTGAGAAAACTACTTATCGATCGATTTGCTAAATGGGTGTAAATTATTATGAATTACATTAATTTAAGACTCATTTTAAATGTTTTAACATTTTATTTCACCAATAAATTGTGAGGCTGAATGGGTTCGACTCTTCACATATTGTTTTAGAAATAATTACGTTATAATTTGTGATACACTTCACATAAAAATATTATATGTACAGTTTTAGCGATCTGGCGGATTTCATAGAATTTATTCCACCTAACATTTTGTTTTGTTTTGATTTCGAAATTTAGATACAAATATACTAGGTGCTAAGAAAATTTCAAACGTTTTTGAAAGCATAGGAAAAAGTATATTGGATTCCATTTTTATTTGTAAGTCAATGTTGGATTCGCATAAAATAAGACACTCTATAAGATTCAAGTTTTGAGATATTTGATAATATTTTTTTAATCATGGAAATAGTCATTCTGTGTAGTAATTTTATTCAGATTTTTATGGCATGTAATTAAAATACTTTAGCTAATGTGACTTTAATTAATATGGTAATAACATGCTTCACCTGTAAGTCGACCAAATGTATTGCAAAACGTCCCACGGGCGTCAAGGTCATTGCAAACTCGCTCGTTTGCTTCACCAACTTACAATTTTCGTAAAACAATGTACATTTCAATTTTCGGTTAATAGAAATCACGTAACCTTTATTAAAGAGATTCCTTTGAGGAGAATCAAATAAACTAGCAATTAATGATTAACTTGTTTTAAAGTCCGGGACTCAAGACGTGGTAGCAAAACACACAAAGGCTGTTGTACGAACCTACTTACAATAAAGTAACAAAGATTTAAAAAGTTTCATGGCTCCAAAGACGCATCATTTTACACCCATTAGAACCGAGTTGAAATAATTAATCGGTATCACCCGTGAGTCGTTAATGACCCATTGCCGTCCGTCTGCACGCCCCATTACGATCATTAACTTATCTTTCCGTGTGTAGAGCTCGTTAACCTGTACATTATTTATAAAGTGACTGGATAATTTTGCTTTGTGCATTAATAATTTTATTTCCTTTTATTAATAATCCGGAATAACGCTAACGTATGTACATTGGAAGTATGTGTATCAGTGAAAGTGGAAGAAATCATTTTGACATAATGTAAGCTGAGGATATGATGAGGCTTGTTAATATAATATGCTCCAGAAAACAATATTGTCAATTTTGTAGGTTATTAATACATGTTTTTATAGCGTTAAATTAATGGAAAAATATACAAGGTCTGCTTAAGCAATTACTCGAAAAGAGAGATAAAAAAAGCTGTATTTGCATATACTGAAACTATAATTCTTTTAAATGAAGGTACATATTTCTAACTGCATACAGCCGAAAAAAACATTTTTTTAGCTAAAGAACAGGCTCAATTTCCCATTGGATAATTAAGCCTGTTCTTTGGCGGAAGTAGATGTCAGTCTCGTCATCTTGGGTTCCTCAGCAAAAAGTTTCGCCTATGGCTTCTAACCAAAAGTTTCCACCGCAAAAGGTACAAAGCTGGTGCACAGGCTGAGGTTCACGTATATCTGAGTCTTTTGTGGGGTTTGGACAGCTCTGGCGGCGGAACCCGCCCCATCCACGCCTGCGTTATAGCATACTTGTGGTTCGCGACTCCTGTGGTTAATAAATACGTTGTTACAGTTGTGGTAAATCAATACTTAGTGCCTTGATGCTGTGCTATCTGTGGGCTTCGATACGCGAAGAGTTACATGGTCAAAGGTTACAACTGTTAACTGGAGGAACATTGCCATGTTTGCACAGATATGAACTTAACAGTAAATTAATAATCAGTCAGCTGTGACTGTGTGTGTGTGTGTGTGTGTGTGTGTGTGTGTGTGTGTGTGTGTGCTGAAAAAATGTTGTTTTTTGTATGAATTAAACCGATATTCGCGATTGAGATCCTAAAAAAATAGTTTAATTTCCAATAGCAATCACGAAAACCTAAGAAGACGAGTAACAAAATTGTTGTTGTAGCTAGTCAAGTATTCACTTGCTCAATGTTTCTTATCAATCTCCGTGGTAAGAAAATGATACTTTAGTTTAAAGTCAGTTCGTTGAGTGACAACTCGGGAAACACTTCTAGGGCAAATAAAGTTGATTGTGTGATGTTTTTGGTAAACATTTCAACACTGTTGAGAAACTCTGTCGTGTTTGTACACAGAACCCATTTTGGAAATAAAACAATTGCTTGTGATCAAAATTGCGTAATATGTTTTGTTTTCTTCAAACAAACCTACGTTTGACAAAGTTGTCAACCAACATTGTCAAACAAGTCAGCCGTGCATACGGTCTAATTTTAGAAAAATACTTCCCTTTTCAATGTACAGCAATTGCGAAAACCAATTCGATAATTATACAAAACACTTTTGCTACGTCTCATTAAGTGAAAATCGGGTTAGGATAGGAATGGTACCGCGCAAATATTTGAGAAGTGGCATTTTGGAATGAAAATTGATACATTTTTGTTCTTCCTAACTTAGTAATCGGATTAGTTAGTTAATTCTAAAAACCCAATCGCTACTAGCGATCGCTGCAGCGCGGAAGTCGCTCTTTGTTAGCACCAGGTGGTAACCAATCGCCTCATTAACTCATTAGGAGACAACTGCTGCGATGTTATGCCGTCAGTAATAATAGAAAATAAAAAATTGGATAAACCCGACTGTTAACATGCTGGTGTCTATCCTTGAAATCTCTTGAGTGTTTTGTGTTTTTAGTAGTACATAAGTACGTCTACTTACATAATAGACTTTGATTTCATTGAACACAGTACTTAAACTTTTATGATGAATTATTTTTTTAATAATGAATTATAATAGCTTCATTTCAAGAATCTTTTAATGAGTGCTAAATATCAGAGGACATATTTTATATCCGTATGTGTATAAAATAACAAACTTTAGAAATCTCGTACTAATTTTGAAGAAATTCCAAAAACGAATTTATAGATATGTTTAATCACTTCAATGCCTGCCTGTCCGTTAAACTATAAAACCAATTAGTTGCCTAATAGCGCCGTGGGAAGAATACGTAATGATACCAGTTCTACGCACGTCCCTCTGCGATTGCGCTGGCGCGTCTCTGCGCGTCTACGCCCGAGTGGACATAATTCACACTTTATGTGCCCGCGTATATTAATTACTGATAATTATACCAAATGATTATAGCTCACACTAATGAGTTAAAAGCCGACATTTAGGCCGGTTTAAAAATAGATTATCGACGATCGGAGAATCCATCCGGGACCATTGCCTACCAATAACATTTTTGGTAGAGACAGTACTTTTACCGCGAATAATATTTAAAATCACTTATAAAGAATTGTTATACTTAATCACAAAATTCAAATTCTAAACGATTAGACAAAACAAACAATGTATCTACATAATCGGGTCGGTCGTACCTCGATATGGACGTTGAAACTACCAGAAAAAATAAAAAATAAGTATCTGCAGGTCGTTACGCAGGCCATATTTTGAATATTGAGATAATCGGGGTCTAAGGTCACCAGGTCTATGGGTAAAATATTCAATTGTAAAATTTTGCACGCGTAAATGTGTAGAACTACGAAAAATAATAAGAAAGACATTAATTTTTTGAAAGTTAAGCAAATAAACACAAAATAGTCTTAGAAAAATTACTCATCTACATTGTACATATTTAATTATAATATATTCCTCTAGTCAAAGTCAAAGTGAAATAATATTTATATCATAGGTAAGCAAATTATACATGAAATCATCACACTGATTAAACTCTACTGCTCATTCGTTAGGCAGATTCCACTGACGAGAATGAGCAAGAAACTCTAGGGCTTGTTCTTAGCAGGTAAATTAATACATTTGAAAACATTTATCATTACAATATTATTTCAATCATCTTAGATCGAGAAACCTCAAAAGAGCTCAACGGGTCACTCCCACATCACCTTTAGTATAAAGTTTTTGTTTCACTATACTATTAAACCTCGTAATTGGCAAGTCTTGAATATCAATCGGAATCTTATTACATAGAAGCTATATACATTGCCCCTTAAATGAATTTGAGACTTTATAAAGACAGACTGTCAAAAGGACAACTAGTCTATTTCTATTCCTCTTATTAACATTATGTCTGTCACTATTATCATAAAATAATATTTATCTTAACATAGATAATATTTTCATAAATGGACTGTGACGTTAGCGTAAAAATGATCTCTCAAAGACACTCGAGGTACTTTAAAATACCTATGTATGTAATTGCCCTTTCTGAATCTACCACAGACCAATTTGTTATTCCGTGGACTCTATATTAAATTGGTAAGACTTTTACAAAGTCAAAACAACAAATTTGTTACCTGACGGTAGATGGAAGTGTAGGTTCGCTTTTGCGTATTGGCTTTTGTTATTCACCACTAGATGGCGGTATATTTAATCGCAATACAAAATAAGAGCCCTAAAACGCGCAAGCAAAATTTTCCCGTTGCGTTAATATATATGGAATCTTGTTACTACAATTAGTGTACTTGCTTCGGCAGTACATATACTAAAATTGGAACGATACAGAGAAGATTAGCATGGCCCCTGCGCAAGGATGACACGCAAAATCGTGAAGCGTTCCACATTTTTTTGGTCAGTAATTTTTGGTGCTTTTGCTTTTTTATTGTTTTAAGAAAAATTTAAATAATAACCTTTTTTATTTTTATTTGCGTTATTTCATACCTTTAGTAGTATTTAATGCTTGCGTTGGTTGTACGAAAGAATGAATGTCGGTACATTGACGGGGCAAAAATAGGAGCATGTGAATCGAAACGTGGAGAAAGATAGACCTGTTATTTCGATTAGATTAGGGATGTCCTTAGCAGGCCACGTTTAAAGTACCAGAAATAAACGGGCATAAACGGTAGACTGATGCAATTGGAGAAAGCGAAAGAGCTTTGTCAGGAATGTATTGAGAGGCGTTTCTGCCTACCCCATTGGGCAGGCGTGATAATATCAGATATATTTTTCTTTTATTTAGATATACAACAAAAATTCATCCTTACCATTACTAAATAATGTTTCGAAGCTGCTTATTATAACACTTATTAAAAATCAGTTGATGCTTTCGCATAACACACATTCGCCACCTGGTCTTTATGTGCCATAAACGTTTACGGGCGGCGACTGCGACGACCCGACGACAGCGACGCGACGACAGCGACGCGACGTCTCCGCACTATTAGATATTTGGCCTGGAAAGTAAACGCGGGATCATAATTTAACGGTGAAGGCGGATTTAACAGAAAGTCTTTTTTTCTAATCTCTACAAATAACTAAATATTTATAATGTGTAAGCAGCCCTTTTAATATATACACAGCATGCCATTTGCTATCTATATTACTAGCACTTAGAATAATATCCCTTTTAATTATAAAATATTTTTTCTCTTAATTGGTTTATTAACCTATTGGAATGTGTTTTACAAAAATCTTTGAACTCCATATCCAATTTCAATTCGCGTGTAAGTATAATTAATTAAAATCTCCCATCAAATTAGCTTTGAGGAAGGTCAAATTAAAATGGTCAATTTTACGACCTTGGCATTTTAATATTAACATACACTGAGCTGTAAACTTTGGTGGTCTACTATAAAACCCTTCGGACGTCGTTTGTCCGACGCTCTCTAACTAGGTATGAAAATATTGACGCGGATGGTTTTATAGCGCGTATAAAATTATTTATGAACTATAACGATTAACAACACGGAAGTTTTTTTTTATAGGCTTTCTTTATAATTCGAATATCATGCGGAATGTGACTATAAAGTGTGAATTTTGTATTAATTAAATTTTATAGAAAAAACTTGTCTCAGAGAATAAAAACTTTAAATTTGAGGCATTGTGTTTAAAGAAACTTCGTGGTGAAGATTTTTTGTTCCACACCAAAGTACTTAAAACAATTTTGTTGAAATGTTGTAACTTTACATTATTCCAGATATCATTTACAGTAAAATTATACAATAAACAATAATAATAATAATAATAATAAAGATTTTTTTATAATCGAAAGATGCATAAACACGAGATGCAATGCATTTATCTCACGTCCTAGATACACAGTGTAATTTAAGAGAGTAGGCTACATGGTAAATATTTAAAATATAAAACGGAGACTGACTTCCTGGCCAGGCCGGAGCGCGCGGCGCGGCGGCAGACATATTGAAAACTTGAACGTGACTCTCAACTTGTTGTGCGCTACTTCTGCACGCGTCCTTCACGAACACTGATCTCTACTCTTGATACTGAATTGTACAAAGTTGTTTTTTCGGTATTTACTTATTGCAGTAATTCGGTGACTGCATTTGGGATCAGCGATATGTCTATTAACTATTGCTATATTTCACTTCTGTAAATTGTTACACAAGGCTTGACATATGAAAAATACGGGGTAATAATATGTAGGTGTTTATATGTATAACTTAATGCTAGAGCAGAAGAAATGCCCTGAATTAATTGAACTGCTAGAGCCAGTTGTCTTGCATTGCAATTATTATAATTAAAAATATCAAAATGTCGAGTTCTTCAACCGTGACCATGGGACCTGTAAAGGGTCTGAAACGTCGGTTTGTTTGAAAAAACAAATATACGCGATTTAAATCCGGAAAAACAGTTTCATTTTCTAATATCAAAATGGTTAACTCCGTCAATTGCTTCGGACAACTTCGACGAGCACGTTTTGAATTTCGAACTCCGAATTCAGACCTCGTCGAGGTTGCTATGACGACGAGATGAAGCCATCGATACAAACAAAGAAACTTCCTACTTTCAAGCTTATGCCAAAAGCCGTAAAATCCGTTTTCTTAAAGCAAATTTCAGTTTGACTCATATTAAATTGCAAATCATAAAAGAGCTTTAGTTGCTCGTCAGGAACTGGAAATGAGAGGTCTTTATGAACTGGTCCTTAAATGATTAAAAAGGCTGCCTTAATTATTGCATTACCAATTTTCTGTGTTTCCTTGCAGGTATTTTGGGATAGGCAATTTCCATAAAATTAAATAAGAAACAAATAAAATATAACCAGAGAAGTATTGCCATCATACGTATTTCTGAGCGTTACTACTTATATTCCGGTTTTGAAGGGCAAGGTAAGGGTGCTGGCGAAACTACAGGCGCATGGCGCTTATGTTTCAAGGTGACTGGGGCAGCAGCCGTGCCGATTTAAAGCTCAAAGCACTAACTAAAGGCACTGCAACTGCTGTGGGTACCACTAGGTACACGACTTGTTTGCCCCATCATTTGATATCATAAAAAATGTATTTATTTACATCAATTTGTTAAGAAGTCGTAATGTTCTTTATTGTATTCCTAAAGATGGCTGTCGGTATGCGAGGAATTTAATTTAAAAATGTTTTGGAGTGGTAACGTATGGAACATGAATATTAAAAAACAGAATGTTGTTATAAACATTTACTTTCGTGGTGGAGATGTTTTGGAATGCTGACGTGGGGTTTCTCTATCTAGTGAGTTTTATGTTCTTTTTAAGATTCAAGCGCGAGTAGGCCTCGCGCACCGTTGGTTCCGAACATGCCAGCCATGACGCCATGATTTTTTCTGATGCTCCGTTAACATCGGATATATTACTAATACAATTTTATTATTTGATTTCACGCTTTTATTAACGTAAATTTGCATTTTCATCTCTGTTTGCAACAAGTTTATTGCCTTCTTCCAAATGCTTTTAATAAATTAACAGACGAATGAGTTAAAATTAATTTATAACGCAATCAAATGCAAGCACTTTAGATAAGGAACTCAAGTTTGTCGAATTGCCGGAAATTATATAAAATCTTCTGTATGTGGTAAGGCGGGACAGTCCGTACATTACTTCTTTTTTAATTACTGGTTTAACATTGTGATAGACTGATACCAACGAATCCGAAGTTACTAAAACCTGCACCAGGCTTTTAGCGTTTGTGGCTATCAGTCGACCTATACAATCTTACCGCGAACGCAATCAGCGAATGCATTCTCAAGACTACAAAGCGACGAGCTTTACTGTACAGGCAGACAAATTTATCTAAGTTAGCGGCTGGCCCGCCCTTTGCGTGTCGCCCCGTCGCGTCTCTGGGCTGGCTCAGCAACTAAGTAACAATGCTTATTGCTTAGGGGAACATTGTGGTCTTGTTTATTCGTACATCTTGTCTTTTGAATATATTGGAAGTTTCAGCTTTCCTAATAGACTAAAATGATGACCGGATTTGTGCCGGGGTATTAGCAGGTATATCGCAGAAGAGAGGGTGTCGCATTATTTTAGAATACTAATATAGTCAATTTAAAAAAGAACATACGAATAAAATTAACATACCTATCGTTTTTCATATCAAATATTTCATTTGACACCAGCCAAATAGCATATTATTATATATGTTGTAAATTCTGTCAGATTTCCATTGTATTACGTTGGGGGTGCAATGAAGGGTGATTGTATTTGTATTTGCGAACTACTCGCAATGTCTTATGACAGGATTATAAAATACAAATTTACAACTGATATTTATTTTCAAGGCTGTTCTTATCACATATGAAAGTAGTAGTATGCCAGTGAGAGTCCTAGAGCGGGCGCGGCGCGTGCTGACAGCTGAACCCGGGGGCGGGTGATGTATTGCATGGCGCCAGTCGTAGCACAGGTTTGTCATTTTTGAGATATTGCCTTTTGCTATCATAGTCGGGCAAAACTAATTTTATATTTCTTCGAAAATAATTGTGGCTTTCAATTGAATGTAAGACCGAGAAGAGGCTTGCGTTGTCACAGAAAGAATATAGTGAGATGATAAAATTATTTACAAAATTAAAATTCTCTAAGTGTATACGAGTAGTTGTAGGAAGAGGTAAAGTCACTGACAAAATAAAAACTTAAATGGACTTTTTTTTATTACATCAAGTGACGAGACGAACAAGTCTTGTCGAACGTCTGTCCATAATAGTTGCAATGCCACTCAGAGCTTTAAATTGCAAAGATCTGAGGGGCACTACTACTGCGCCCGTTACCCTGAGACATAAGTTGACAAGTCCCATGTGCCTGTAATTTCACCAGCACCCTTACCATTCAAAACCGGGCCATAATAATGCTGACATTACTGCCTGGCGGCAGAATCGGTAAGATGGCAATACTACTGGACGGACCTGGACGAACACTTTCACAAGGAGATTCTACTGCTACTAATATGATATAACTAATATGATGATTTCATCACAACAGTAAGAGCGTGTTTTGTATGATAGACAAATGGATGGGTTCCACGGAGAGTTACTGATTATTGTCAGACCAGAGTTCGATGATCGGCGGTATTAACACATATTGCATTGCTGTGGTTGCAGAGAGCTCGATGCTGTAATGTCAATGAATTGAATGATGAAAGTTGATATTTAATTTGGTTTACCAACGGAAACATGCGGTTTTGTATCTGTATACAGCTCTCAGAAATAAAACCATCAACATACTTGTAATACCTTTCCGGAAGTGTTTTAATCCTTTGGCTGCCGTGGCCGCTTTGAAGCGTCTTATATGTATTAACGTGCTAAGCCGATACGCCAATGACGCCTTATAGCGACAATGAAACCCTTTAGTTTTCAATTGAAATGAACAAATAAATATTAACATATTCCTTGTGTTCTTTGTGTCCTATTTAAGTACGGATTCATAGTTGCATTTATGTTCAGTTATGTTCTTCTTTGACTTAGAAGAATTGTATTATCGTAAGGTGGTAATTCATAACATGTCACTTCACTATACAGGCTTGGCGTCTAGGGAGCGAAACTAGATTTTGTCAGTGGCGTTCAAAAGTTTAAACAGCGACTAAGGAGTCAATACAGGAGAACGTTGCGTAACTGTCATGGCCAACAGCGTATCGAGAATAGTAATAATGCACCGCCGATTGCTAGTCAATATGATTCTGGAACAATCAATATTACAATCGTCCCCTTTAAGAGAATAACGTCACAGGGAACCCCTGTTCTGCAGTGGTGAAAACAAAAGCGAATATGTTCAAGATGGCGCCGCACGTGACTGTTTTACCAATCGCGCCATATTGCCGGATAAAGACCTATCCAGAAGCATGGCCGCTCCGGAGCCCTGCTAAATTCCTACGACTGGATCGCAAAGACTGATAAAATTTTTACATTGCCTGTTATTATTTAGTGAAGTCAATAATTGAGATGATTCATATTACTGGAAAGTTAATTCTTAATGATAATGTTTAATGAGTCTAATATTTGAGCTGGATTGTCAATTTACATCTATGAGCTGAAATGAACGAAAATTTAAAAATTTTATGGGTAATTTTAATTTGAATTAAATTTCATGTGCTTTGTGGACTAATGCCAAGATTAAACAAGCACTGATTTCTAACATTGCATAGAATAACAATAGAATCACTAAATTGTTCGATAGCAAAGTAGCAATGGATGATGTTCTTTAAGAGAACATCGAGGCTAAAAGGATAAAGAAAGAGGTTGTCGGTTATGAGGATTAAGATCCGATCAGTTTAAAGTTTGGGATAAATGGGAACAGTTCGCGGTACACACGACAAGAATAGAAATTCGGGTAAAATCGGAGAACCCAAATAAATTTACGTTTTAAGAAGAAGAACAAACCGAAAGTAAGTATATAATATTATGTTTAGAAATATTAAAAAACAGAAAGCAAATAATACAAGAAATCCAATTAAAATGTTGCCATTCCGTTTCTCTGAGGTTTAAGATCAGCTTACCCTACCTGGGATTTGTGCGGAGTGAAAAATTACATTGATATTAGTAAGTCTGATTGTTAATGCTGTATGGCATAAGCTTTTACATTATCAAATTAGAAATCTTTCTCAAGTACTACAATTGAGTCCCCAAAATCTCTTAAACCGCCCGTGGCTCGTGGAAATTTGAAACCCTCCAATCGGGCCAGTCTACATCTCCATTGCTCTAAATGACATCGTTTTACGAAAATAGCACTTTTATTGCATTTGGAAGTATTTCCAGTTCCGAACACGTGCGGTGAGGCTCTTGTTTTGTTAACAGGTTTTTTTTTTGCAATGGATTTTGGAGAAGACAATAGTTAACAAAAATAGTACAGGTTACACAGGTAGATGTAGTTTTATAAAAACAAATTAAAAAATATTCAAATTTTGTTATATTTGCCCTTAAATGGGCAAACAGTTTTAATTTAATAGTTAAGCACATCCAATTTCTAGTTAATTTTTAAGATCCTTCTTATCTTCGGCGCTAAAAGAGGGTTACAAATATGGAGCCTTTGTCTATGTATCTGTGTGTCTGGCTGTGGCAGCGGCTGCCACACTGTGATGAACATCTGTTCAGCAGCTTAAAGATCATAGCGCTTTCCCAGTCGGTGTTGGGATCTCAGTCATAAAATGAATATTTATTTTACTTCCACTTGTCCGCTCGACTTCAAATTTGGTATAATACGGTAATGCATTACTATAATTTGCAAACTTGATATTTTGCTGCAACCAGGTCAGTGTGCATACCCAACTATTCAACTTCTTACATTATAATTGTAGTATTTGGATTCATTAAATTGGTCTTGACGAGTTGAGTAGTTTTAGCTTGTGTATGGTGACTTTTTATTTGTTTTCATACTCTTATATTGCATAAAAAAAAATATTATGAATTCCAAAGCGTGTGCTAGTTGAAATGTAACTGTTGTTACAGTTTATTATCATCTGGTTCAGCGCTTAAATTAGTGTGGAAAATAAAATATAACAGAGTAACTTAGTGTGGTTATGCATAAACGCAACAGAAACTAAATTTTAAGAAGCTCTATGATACGTACAGATTACGAGTATTACATGTAGAATCACATGTAAAATAGCGAGGCATGAATTAAAATTAGTTGCTCTCTTTACAAGCGGTTATGTAAAACCAATAAGTTCCTAATTATATTCTGATTTTCACAGTATTTGCTGCTAAAGAAATCAATGTGTGGTCAATAAAATAAAATAATATTGATAGCATTAAATACGATATTAATTTTTGCGCTAAAACATTTGCACATGTTCGTCAATTGTTTATAAAAAAAGAATCATGTATTTGCTACGTCAGCATGTTTGTGCCACATACTGAGAATTAGATATCCATTGTTTTAAATTAAACATGAAATGTACTGATTAATAGAGGGAGAAAATTATTTTGCGTCTTGTGGTACGGCAGGTTAAATGCACGATTATTCCTCAGATAAATAGACAAAAGTTGAATGCGTCCACAACAATAGTGTATTTATAAAGATTTGCGTCAAATATATTTAAATATAAATGTTACAAAGGGAAACGAAAGTGTTAGATCAGCGACAAGCTTTTAGCGCTGGTCTCCAGATACATACTTGACATCTGCCCGAACTAAGACGAAGACCGGTTTCTCACTAATTGACGTTCGACAGATACGACTCGCTACAAAAACAACTAAACCCAAACAATCAGAAATAAACCTAACAAACTGCACATTCAATTCAATTCTCTTCGACCACAACGTTATGCAGAATTCACTAAAACGTTGGACTTGGTTTGCCGTAAACGAAATCAACACAAACCGCAAATAAAACTGTACTCAACATTGATCTGTTGTGTCTTGAAATAAAAGTGGTTTTTATTGAGTGATCGCTCAGTGTTTGTCACATTTTATATCATTTTTAAAATGTTTGCTCGTGGAATGCCGTAGGGTCATATGTTAGGTCCGGCCAGTTTTTGTGTTTACAAATTAATTTGAGTAAAGATACGGTTTACTTTGTGTCGCAGTATGTGAGGTGGTTGTGTTGTTTTGTAAGTGGAATGTCGTGTTCAAGGGCCGGTATGCCCGGTGCGGCAGAAACCTGTCTTTTGACTGCACTTCCAGGCCGCTTTGTAACTGCAACGCTACGTTTACGCTTAAAGTTTACTGCCATTTTATCTTCTCAGGGATAAATCTAAGGTATTCTCTGGTTAATTAGGCGAGCTATCTTGAACGTTACATTAGATAACTAAATGATGAAACATTATTTTCTCATAGTAATAACGTTTTAGTTAACAACCGGAAGATGTACATTTTAGATATGTAGTTAGTTTATGAAGTTTTTACAATCTCTAATCATGGCACAATCATGTTATTAGGAATTTTGTAGAATTTTTAGTTATTAAATATATGTTTTATGTCGAATTTATTGTACTATTCATAATAGGCTAACAATAATGAATACTGTATAAGTGCCAACAAAAAAAAACATAACTGAAAACATGGTTACAAAAAAATAAATTTTGTGACAACTCAATTCGAGTTATCGAGATAATGTGTGTTAATTGAAAAGCAATCACCGCGTCGGGACAAATCGATGACGATCGGTCATTACATGAACGACCCGCATCATAATGTTTACATCGCTCGGGATTGTAGGTTGGATAGGAGGTGACCAATCAATTAGGTTATAGGAATTAAGTGGGCTAAACGAAAAAGAAAATACTTGAATGACAACTAGTTATTATGAGATGCTGTAATATATATGTAATATAATAAAATACATAAATGTAGTAATTTTTAGTAATGAATTCTGTAAAACACAATTAACGTCCATAGTTTTGAAGTCTATGTTAGCGATTTGAGCGTCAAAATAAGTTATTAAAGTCTTGAGCTGACAAACTGACAAAATGGTCATTATGTAAATAACCGGGTACAGGGACAGCGTGGCAAACAGTTAATGTTTACCTATCTTGTGGAGTGATACGCGACGAGGCAAGCGGCAAGAGTGTTTGCTTCGTAAAGAAAATACAAAAAATAATTTGAATCACTTAGGTTTTCTCTGGAACATAAACTCGAAATATTCAACATAATTATGGTTTAACAGACATTACCTAAGTGGCTATAATCCTTAATTTGAACTAATATCTACAAGAGTTGTATTCAAGAGTAGTAGAGCTGCTTTTCAGTGGCGATTACCATGAAGATAACAAGAAAATATTTCGAAATTTTTAAGTTTATTGAATGTCACGATCTTCCAGCAAACCGTGCCGGACGTTATGCCAACTAAACCACGGGACGAACTAGCGCATCTTACGAATTGTTCTATATGCTTGTTGCAGATCTTTGTTCTTGGTTTATAATGACTTTTTTGTCGTGGCCTAATATTTCGAGATCAAATAATTAAAAACTTGGCAAAACATGTAAAAGTTGAGATAAACGTGGTAATCACCTCTCTAAAAGCAGCGTAATAACATAAAATTTCTACTCGAACGCTATAGTAACAATGTAAATACATATCATCACTACCCTTTTGCTCTCTCGCTACCCTTCCTTCACTCGCATCAGTCTTTTTATTTCAGTCATTCATTTAGTTCTTTTGACATGGCTACTTTGTTGAAGGACATTCTCGATTGACTTGAGTACGTCAAGTTTTTCGTCGAGTCTTTCTTAAATTTATCTCGACGTTTGCTGTTTGAAAATGGGGTCACAGCCCATACAAAATTAACCCAGACTCGGGGCAAGCGAAACCTAATTCTGAATTTTGTTTATATTAGGTAAGTAAATTCTGTATAGTTTTTGCTTTCAATATCAGTGGCTAACATATTAACATGTCAAATTTGCCTTTTGTTTTTACTCAAGTGCATAGAGTTAGAGGTTTTTTTAATGAAGGAGGCAAACGAGCAGACGAGCCTCTTGATAAAAGGTGGTCATTGTCGCTCATGGACATTTGCAACATCAAACGAGCTGCCTATGTGTTGCCAGCCTTTGAGAGCCTGTGAACACGCTTTTTGAAGAACCCCACGTCATGGCGCAAAGAAAACATTTCAGGAGGAAGATCATTCCACATCTTGCAGGCTCGAGGAAGAAACGAACGAGATGCCCGCGTGGTCTTACAATGCCAGGCATCTAAGATGTGGGGATGGACTCTACTCCTTTGGCGGGAGCAATATTTGTGCGACCTGTATAATTTAGTGATAAATATCACGGCTTGAGGAATGTAATCCAAAAATATTTTACTTGTGCAGTTAACAGTCTTTAACGAGCTATCTAGCTATTTTTGGTTTGCTTAGTTTGTAATTTTTTTATTTTCATTTTTTCCTAATTTTTGCTTAGTTTTGCTCAGTTTTATCTGTTTTTGCTGTTTGAAAGTACATAAATTTTTGAATGTAAACTAGATTTGATCTAGTCATATATGTAGACAGACTAGTCATACTCTCGTGCTTCCGAAATAGTAATTATTACCTTTATGTAAAGCAGTGCATACCTTTAATTTAAGTGCATGCATAATACTAAATGTTTCGTTTTTATAAATATTTAACGTATCTGTACCAACTAAACACATATATTTAGTTGATAAGCCTTACTAAATAAAAAATAAATAATAGGCGTCACCGGTACTGTCATCTGAATGCTATTAGTTGATAACACATCATATGCAGGATGAACAGGGTTGGTGATAGCACAGATCCTTGCGGAACGCCGGCTTTGATGAGTTGATGAGCATGGTGTCCGAGCACAATCCATCGATAGCGACTCACTCACCGCCTACTATCCCGTGGTGTAAGTACACAATGCCCGAAATTCGCTTTACGCAAAATGCGGTACGGCGTGCTCTTTTTGCCCTCGACGTTAAGAAGTCCAGTGGGCCCGATGGCGTTCCCGCAATTGCGCTCAGGACGTACGCTTCCGAGTTGGCTCCGGTCTTAACGCGCCTCTTCTCGTTTGCGTACCACTCAGGTAAAGTCTCGTCTTCATGGAAGATAGCCTGCGTTCACCCCACACCCAAGAAGGGTGACAGTACAGATCCGTCCAACTATCGGCCTATAGCGATAACCTCCTTGCTCTCCAAGGTGATGGACGGTGTAGTAAACAACCAGCTCTTAGATTACCTTGAGGATCGCCAACTTGTTAACGACCGCCAATACGGCTTTCGCCGCGGTCGTGGTCCTGGTGATTTTCTTGTATATCTCACGCACTAATGGGCACCTACCATCGAGAGCAAGGGGGAAGCAATGGCCGTGAGCTTAGACATCGCTAAGCTGGCACAAGGCACTTCTGTCGAAGCTACCATTTTACGGGCTTCCAAAAGGGCTGTGCAAATGCACATCATGGATCACATGGATCGCCAGCTTCCTATCTATTAGGTAATGTATGTTCATGTATAAACAAAAGCCTATCACAGTTTTTCTTTATTCTTCAAAAACTATCATTATAAGAACGTATAAAGTGACCAATTAGGGAAGGAATAATATAGTAAAATGAAGAAAACAAAAATAAAAACCAACACTTAGAAATGATTTTTTAAATTGTTTTACGTTTTATTCTTATAATTAATTTTCTACGTCTAACACACTCAGTGCTTGGTGGTCGAATATATATTGGTATCAAGCCCGCACAGGACTATCTATCATGACCCATTGCCCTCGTACCATTAAAAGGTACCTGTAATTCCAAATAAAAACGTTACGGAGCACTGTGAGAGTAAGTCATTAATTCTTTTACACAAAAAATGACTTGTTTATCGCCGGAGTAATGGGGAAACATGCTCGTCACTGAATTTAGTCATGTCAAAGGACCACGTCTGACAACGAACTAAATTGAACAGACTCAAAGTATACCAGCGCTATCCGCTCTGTGACCTTACCTAGTTTGAGCTGTCAAACTGACGGGATATTTGTCAACAAAGAAACCATGATCGAACAAGTTAATGCGATTCGTAGATAGCTTAGTAATTCGTTTCTCTAATAATTAGAAAGCCACACGTGATAACATCATTAGCTAACATTTATCTTCTCGTAAAGCAAATTACATATAGGTATATAAAGAAACGACCCCTGTGGTCCTCAGATGAGCACTGCATAGTGCATGAACGAAAACAAAAGGTAATATTGACACGAAAATTGATATCGAAAACAAAAACTATACAGAATTTACTTACCTAATATAAATATTAAGCAAAATTCCGACATAGGTTTTTTTTTTTTAATTTGACCCCTCTCTTCATATCAATATTCTATTCATATCATCATCTTTTTTGCTCATATGGATGAGCAAACCATCGAAGCTATCGCTTTTCTTTTCTAGTCATATAATTTTTCACATCACAACGTCCTCTTGCTTCACGCTGTCTCTAAGATTTATATCCGACAACTATTTAACAACAGTAATGTCACAGCATAATTTATGTTAAATATCCAATCAACCGGCAATAATCAAATGGACAACAACGTCTCCGGCTTCTAGAGGAGCGGATTTCCGCCGAGGCATTAAGTGAGTGAAATTCTATATATTAGATAGCGAGGAAATTACCTTTGCGCTAAAATAACATCTAACAAGGTTTTTTACAAGATTTTAATTCGTCATAACTGAGATGAATGATATTGTTAAAGGCTTGTCAGCTAAGTTGCCAACTTGCGGTACGAGAAGAAATGTGCCTACATTAAAGTGACACTTATTTATGAGACTTGTTAAAGAAGTTTCAACATCTATAAACCTACGCCACCGGAAATTAATGTTGTTAAATAATTACATAGACAGCAATCTCTTAAGTAATAGCTGTAACGCCAACATGAACAATATATACACAATAAATGGTCCATTTAAATTAGCTGAATTAATCCAACAATATTCCCGCCTGCCGCTGGACGGCGAGGCCAAGTTAGAAAACTGTCCCCCGCGAGCGCTTTACTGACATGGAATGTATTTGAAATACCCTTGTACACCTTTTAGGGTGCATTTTTAATAAACATATTTAATGTTACATTTCTTCTTACCTCAATCCTTAAAACCTTGCAGCGTGATTACTACGCAATGAAACCCAAACCTGATGTAATACAGGTATGCTATAGAAATTCGGACATATTTTAATTAAATGGGCACAACACGTTAGAAAATGCAAATTTCCCGTTAGTACGTGGTTATAGCAGTTGGGAATTAATTAAGTAGCACGGAGGTTGAAAAGCATAGAAGGTGTTTCTATCTGTCTGTATGAACAAAGGATGGCCCAGGCTTCTTTTTAATTTGTTTGCTGCAATAAGACTTTTACGAATGTTATTTAAACATTTCATTGGTAGTTTGTCGGTGCAGCGTACCTAATTTACATTTGTCGAATGGATGGGCGATGGCTCCACTAATTGACTAATTTCGTATATAATTTATTATGAGTAGTCCTATATCAAGATAAGTAAAGTGTTTTTTAATCCTTAATGGCCGGCGAAGCGAGGAATCCAGGGGCAGCGGCTACGGCACGATGGCTGATAGCATTACCGCGGGCCGCAGGCACCCGCCCTGATAACGCTATGAGTTATTGGCCACGCCAAATATTTGGGCACGGGAACCATTAGAGTGGAGAAGCCTTTTATATTTCGATTTATTTTTGTTTCACTTGACGAAACTTTTCGTCATTATTTTACTTTGGATTCGCTTTACGCGGCATAATTATTTATTTTTCACCTCACTAGCTCGGGAAGGCTTTCATTCTCAATAAAAATCTGCGCGTTCAAAAGCGTTCTTTGCACGCGGTTTTTTGAAATTCGAACTTGACGATGGACTGTATTTGATGGTGCACTCAACTTTTTCTTTCGATAAAAAAAGATAATGATAACGAAAAATGAAATGATGCGTTCAACTACGCGATTTATCATACATTACTTATTATGTAATATAAATCCGTAGGTACATTTTATTCTTATTATTATTGACATTAAATTGATAATGATAACTAATTGTGTTTATTAAATTATTTTAATTCGTCGAAGGACAAAAATAATTTCAATAATCACTTGATCACAAAAAATTAAATTAATTACAAGTAAGAATAAAAATTGATGAGGCGTAAATTGTAAACGCACCCGAAGATAAACTTTTTCTTTTCATTAAAAAAACTGATGTTTTCTAAGTTCACCTGTTTTTCTTCCATCTACCATTTTCCTCGCTACAGTGAGGTGAAAAGATGTGTGTATCGCTCGGCAGCAAAGTTGTTTTGCGTCTCGTGTCTTGAAACCCTCGCTACGGTCAGGAATCTATTTTTAACTGACTTCAAAAAAAGGAGGAGGTTCTCAATTAGACTGTACGTTTTTATTGTATGCATGTTACGCGATAACTCGCCGGAGTTCAAAAATGATTCACATATGCCGATTTGTGTACCGATTTGATGATTCTTTTTTGTTGGAAAGAGGGCACCTCAGATATGGACCTATTTAAATTTGAAGAAAATACTCCACCTCCAAGGGTGCCAAACTAGAATATGAATGACTTTTGAGGTCAGTTTTTTTTAGTACTTTGTACTGTTTTGTTATTGAACTACTCGCTCCGCTCGTGCATCTTAGCTTCCTTTTATTGCTCAGGTTTAAATACAAGCACTCCCGTCACACAACAATTTTTCCTTAACCTTCATAACAAATAACAATATTGTACTTTTTTCCGTAGTGGATTGTATTAACTGCTTAACTTATTTTAATTGCCTTAGGGGCCGGACGGTTTCCATGCTGGTCTGCCACGCAGAGGTCTCGAGTTCGATTCCCGGACTGGGAGAAATATTTGTGTGGCCTACATTTATTTCTCTCGTGAGTTTGGGTGTAATTCGAGGTTGTCTATGTGTGTGTCCATGGTACCCGCGACACAGGGTTTCCCTAGTGCGGGGCTATATATATGGGTGTGTGCGTTATTTATTTATTTTATTGGTGCCATTCCTTATTTGTTACAATTACTTTATTAGTATGTACCAATGTACCCTTAATTTTATCTTAACCAAATCTTGACGGTTCATTAGATTTCTGTTATTAAATTAATCGAAGGACAATGTTCTATAACAAAAAACGTGTTGTTGTTTTTCATGTATACAGTTACGAATGCTATGCTAATGACTACATTTTATCTTACCAACACAATGAAAGTATCAAATAATTTATAATTCACAAAACTGTGCACTAAATTTATTGTGTACGTAATGAACAATAATCGAAATTAGGCACCAAGAATACACAAATTTTAGACCAAACTTAGTGCAAATTTGTCACGGTTCCGACGTACAGTGTTGTAATTTTCGAGAACTTTCCAGAAACTTTTAGAAATTTCCATTGTCTTCCATACTAACCGTCGTCTGCGTCCAGCGCCATCGCAGCGCGTTGTAATTAATAGTCATGGCTCACGGTAGCCACCACCGCTGCCACCGACCGCCCGCTATTTTATTAATTGTTACCACGTTACGCGGAATGTTGTTAGTTTCTTATAGAAATGAAATGAGCTGTGCCGGTGTTTTAATATCCAGTATTTTATTGAAAACAAGCGAGTACTTGAACGATGGCTCGTCGAGAATTTGATTTAGTTCTTCCTAGATCCTTTACGACATCTAAGAGGCACTATAAATTGTTGTTAAAATTAGTTTTTGAAAGTAAAAAAAGTAAAAGTAAAATGTTGGGAAATGAAACTATATTCTTCGGTCGAAATCGCGTATATTTCTTTTTCTTGTAAACCAACGTTTCGGGTGTTTTACAGGTCCCATGGTCATGCCTGACCGGCTGACTTGCTGACCGAAAACTTAAAAACTCAAAGTGTAAAACAAATAAATAAGTGTAAGCGACAGTGTGGAGCGAGTGTGTCTTAATAAGAAGGTGTTGTTAGATAAAGTAGGCGCGGAAGGAAAACATTAATAAGGTAAATCGGTGGCCTAATCTCCGGAAGACGCGACGCGATATCGAGGGACTGGCAACACGATTGTCGCGGGGTACAGGGGTTGAGGAACAAGGCTGCATAAAGAGAAACATTGACAAGCGCTTAGAACGAAACGGCGTGACTATGAATGCTCGCTTTTGCTGTCCCGTTTCGAGGTAAGTGAATTTGCGCTTGCAATGTTCGTGTTTTTATAAACGCTGCGACCGAATAAGTCTGATAGCTAAGACGGACCTTAAGAGCCAACAGTTCGTTAGACCATGAAAATATTGTGATTAGAAAGTAATGCAATAGTAATGTTAGCTACAGGGAAAACAATAATTCAGTCGCTCGTTTCTAATTTCAATTTCATGGATTCGTGTTTAGTTCATGCTCTGTGAAACGTCTGTTTTCTATTTTTAGTGAAACACGTAGCACTGCTTGCAATCTGGTGACGATGTCGTGTTGATGGTTTTCTTATTCAAATGTGACGGGAGACGCAGGGGCCAGAGGTGAGGCGTGCAGGGGGCATGGAAGCTTATGACTCAGCTGATAATAGCTTAATCTGAACTGTAATGTTATCGACACGGGTCGGGGACTGTTTTACCGACCGGGAAATGGGAATTCGAAAATTGGTTAGTTTTAGAGGAGAAAGCTTGGAAGATTGGTTACCTAAATACCAGGACGGGTATAAAAATACATTTTGGTAAAGTAGTTAAATTGATAAACCCGTTAGGTAGCACGGAGCTGATACAATAGAATTCGCCGTCGAAACGAAAGAAGAAGAAAAGGAAGTTGTGAAATGGAGTTTGTCTGTTAAAACTGTCGAAGCTCACGGTAGTTCGTTACAAACGCAAGCTTTCAGAATTTTAAATCATGTCGTCGCGTGAACTAAACTATAAATCAACCATCACCAACTCCATTGCACGGTTAATGTAGTGATACTCTCTATATGCCTTTTACTTAAAATTTTAGAACGGGACATATTGGGAAAAACTTATAAATATTATAACTTAGGAAATAAAACTATTTTTCCGGATTTAAATCGAGTATATTTGTTTTTTCAAACAAACCGACGTTTCGGGCCCTTTACAGGTAATTATGTGTAACAATCGCGAAAACCTAAGAACTCGAAATATTATAACATTTAAATATTTCTAATACTCTTGTATTTGACTTCCTATATAACTTTATAATTTCGGAGAGTGGGCAGAAATTTTACAATTAAGTTTTACCCTTGCCGTTCGGTCTAGTAGAATGTCCGGTACACTCCATGTCCATGACTTATCCTCCATTCGCTCGAAGTTCTTTGCTTTGTCCATCTCGATGCCTATGATTGCTGTTTTTAATTAAAGCTACAATTTAGATCTTTTGAATGCTTGCGTGAATAGGCTAATTAATGCCCAAACGATTACTTAACTAACACTGCCACTTTTAGCCCTCAATACATTATCAGTTTCAAAACAAAAGCGTACTTGAATGTAAGTAAACTTACTAATAACCTAATTGTCCCCAAAGGGCATTCCTGTCAACGACATTCCTCTATTAATTTACGCTACGTTGTCGTGCGCATGCGGTTACGCGCTTTCGTGTCCGCGTACGCGATGGGTGTTGTTTTATGCCTGTTATGGTTTCCTAATGGTTGTAATGCATTAATTACTACGACGTTTATAATTCCACCTTTTTAGTAGTTTAAGCGGTGGTAGATCAGTGGGAGAACGGTTGTACCTCAATGGAGTGGCTGACGGTTCAAATCAAAACTTGGCAACACAGATGTGATTCCAATGAAAATAACACACAGTGAAAACGGATTTGCACATTTTTGAGATATAATTATAATAATATATAATATATTAAATTTTATTAAATTTATTAAAATTTAATAAAAATTATAATTATAATTTATATGTTGTTACGACTGTGAATATTTAGGAGCAGCTATCGGTAAAGAAAAACGTCGCGATCAAACTTGTACGTCGAAGAAGGTTCACAACCCAAGGAAAATGTGTAAAGTCTCCGTGGGCTGCATTAGGCCAATGTGACGGAGTATCATCTAAACATTTTCTTTAAATGAGGCCCACATCCAGCAGACGATAATGATGATGAGTAATTTTCAGCTTTTAATCGTTGAAGTTAGGGAACGTACTTCGGTACACGGTAGCACAGGAGAACTAGTTACTCGTAGGAGTGGTTTTAGTTTGGTTTTCACTTTATTATTAAAAGTACCTAATTAACAAGAAATTTGCTGTTTACGTCGTCGGCGGTGCAAAAATACAATAAATTTTGTTTGCTTCTAAATGATCGACAGCGGTGGCATGACGCGTGCGCAGTTTCAGCTGGTGCATTGTTTATAAATCGGGAAAAGATATCGTGAAGAGATTCTGTGTCGAATGCCGTATCTTCGAATCGAAGCATCGCTCTTTGGCACGGCACACCGCGCGTCGAACGAAACAAAGACCGGAAACAAAGTACAAATATACAAATCTACCATCACCTCTATATTCCAGTTCTCTGTCGTTCATTGTAGAAATTTGCCGATGTTATCGATCGATAATAAACAGCTGCGGCCGAAATAGAATGGCATTAGCCAACGTTCGATTGTGCTGACACCTTTGCGGCTTAAGCCGCGGCGATGGCGACTTCGGCGACTGCGATGAGCTGGAATTATGCTATCGGCTCCATCAGAGACATAATTTACCGCATTGTATTCAATGCGCCTGCGCTAGTCCGGGACGGACGGAATACAGGTAGCTCAGTATTTGACTGGAATTCGTGACATTCACTTTATGACTGTTAAATTGCTTTTGTTTCGGTTATTATAAAATTACGATCGAAACTCTCTTTCTCTTGTTTCAATTAATTTACTCTGGTATTACAGTTTTTATTATTTTAACAGTTAGTTAAAAGGTTATTGGGATTTTAATTGTAATTTTAATTTTGTTATTATTTTAATAGCTGTATTTAATTAATGGTTCTTCAGATTTTATCAGAACACAAAAGTATGTTAACGCTTAGAGATTATAACATAATAAAACTTAATCATCATTAGCCCACTCACAACTTTCGCCTGCATGGAATTTAAGCACCTATCCCTTCGTAGCAGGTAATCACGAGCTCATTTACAGCTAAACACTGGCCCCGGAAGAGCCAATCAGCATAAAGCGAGATGCAAATCAGGACATAAGTCTACTTCGACCCTTATTTACGAATTGCGTGGAATACACGAACGCCAAGTCTGTGCAGAAACGCACAGAGTCGTAGCTCAAATTTCCATATTTATGTTATAAGTGTGCTCCTGTCTAAACTCGTGCTCTAAAATGTTACACGAGTGACTTCAAAAAATACATACGAGAGTGAGCAAACCGGGTACAAGATCGGGCAATCTACTAGGGCAGTGCATAATGTGACAACAAACAAAGTTGACCCGATAGACCATAAGTAAATCTATAAGTAATATATGAGTATTGTACAGTTTCGAGGGTTTAACTAAATTGGCGTTGAATTTAGCGACTCAGCATTCACGCTCCACTGAGCGCACATAAAGTGCAAAACGTGCAAAACCAAACACCGCTGCGTTTCCGAGCCGAAAGCGCCCTCGTGAGGTCACAAACATTTTATCTATATTGGAGCTGATTCCCACCTGCAGTAATCCGAGCGGAGGTTCAGGAGATTTACTAGCCTCACTTTGCGGACTCGTTCGCTTCATTGTTCACTTACTTCACAGAGCTTGTTTGCTGGAAGTGATTACATTTTAATTGTACCAATTGTTTTTAAAGACATGATTAAAATTTTTGAGCACAAAATACACGCCGAACTGTCTACAAAAAACATCACAATTTCAGAAGAGCGGTACATAGTGAGTTGCTTCTTAATTGAGAGGTCGAATTTTTGAATTTCTGTAGAGGCATGTACCAATGACTTTAATTACGACATTTGTAAATGTTTAATAACAATACTTTTCGTTAACAGTGAAGGAAAATATCGTGGTGAAACCAACACATCCGCAACCCCCATTGGATTAGAGTGGCGGGCCATGGCCTGTACCCTCTCCGTATAGGAAACGCGCTCCTAACAGTGGGATGTGTAATAGGGTAACGATTATGATGAGTAAGAATTTTCTTTTTTTATATCCAGTAATACTGAAATTCGTTGTGAACATTTTCAATTGCCGCATTCTGGAGTAAATGGGACGCGATTACATATAGACTTCTTTTTAAATTGTAATTAGACACTGAAATACCACTGATGAAATGTCACCATGGAAATGGCAAAAAAAACACTTTCTTTCATGTCAACAAAAACAAGCTATACAAAATCAATGGTCATAAATGAGAACAAATGTGACATTTTCATCTCGTGTTTTTCATCCGAACATACTATTCACCGCACATGCGCCAGGGCCGCATAAGTCGCAAGAGCGAAAGAAGCCGTTGCATAATGCATCCCAGTACAGTTGAACTATAAACATCTCTATTCGTGGACACCTCGTCATTTTTCAGCCCGAGCTATGCCTGCGCCGGTACCACTCTATCTGTCACGCCGAGGCGCGATAGGATCATGTTTTTCTTGTTTTTTATTTCTTTTTAAAGGCTAGACTGAGTTAAATGTTTACCGCGCGTTTGTAACTTGGAAAGTAGAAGAGAAAAACTTATAATGTATATTTTTCGATACACAATCACGTTTCGTTGACGATGTTATTTTCGTAAAAGCGTTTGGAAGCACCCACCGCGACACACAACTTACACGGTGAGCATTTCATACGAAGTTAATAGTTACGAGTAGGCACAGGTAATAACAACAATATCAAAACTATTCCACATAATCATTCAAGTCGCCCGACATCCTAAGTAACGCAGACTGTTGGATCTAACACTTTACACAACGAATAAGATCCTGTACGCAACTTGACGGCTCCTACTGCGCGGTGTCAGTTTTAGATAACCGCTGGATCCGCGCCTTACCAGACTCTATCAAAACAGACCTTATAAGGTCTGTAATGTGTTGAATTTCACGGCTTGGTTTATTAATTTTAGCTGCAATGTTATTCAGGGCATGAACTTGCTACATAAAAGATTATTACAGGAACTGTTAAAGGACCGCCTGGCTTGTTGTGAATTGCATGCCGACGTAATAAAGTAATTTTGAGCTTAAACTTTGAGAACCGTACGACATTTTGTTTTAATGTAAGCGATAATAACGTTATAGGACTCTAAAGACTGTTTATAGTTACCTTGAGATCTTTCGCACGATACCTGCTTTCTAAGGACCAGCACCAACTTTATCGACATTGATTAGAAGTGCTAAGGCGCATTGCGCGCCGCGCGCCGCGCTGACGGCTCGTTGATAGGTAAGCTGAAACTTTACTTGTGGCTACATCACTTTTTAACAGTTATTATGGAACATTGGCTTCTAACGATAAGGTAATGTACCCGTTAAATTGCATTTCACCGTTTAAAACGTTGTCTTTATAGGTACTACTTCCCTATGTGTATTGCCTGTAATAATGTCAATATGAGAGGTATGCTGATTATTTTTTGTTCCTACACTGAACCGTTATTATCATCACTACCAGCACATATTCAGCCCACATGCAGCTCCTGGTGAATGAGTTTCTGCCGCCAAGCAGTAACATGAGGTGTGAATGTGAGGGTGAATTACACGCACATAGGACTTTGCAACTTATGTCTCAGGGTGACGAGCGCAGTAGCAGCGTCTCTCAGATCTTCCCTATTTAAAGCTCTGAGCGTCACTGCAACTGTTATGGACAGGTGTGTCACTTACCACCAGACCTGACCAGGCGTGACCTATTCGTCACAAGGTATAAAAAAAATTTAAAATACTACTAGGAACATGAGACCTAGAAGATTCCTGTGCGCTAATTATGTGCTGAGGATTGTTAAAAACTTCGGATTCTGAAACTATTTGTTTAGAAGATAAACATGTTCAGCATTGTGATTACATATTCTGTGATTACAGTATATTATATAGAAAAAATAAGCAGAACCACTTTTTACAAGCAAATTCAGATCAATTTTAGTAGACGAATATAAATTCACATGTTGCAGACCACCATTCTAAACGAGACCTTTTTCGAGCAATAGTTTTCACATTTGCCATTTTAAACGATTTTCATATTCCCACGGCTGTTGTGCGGCGGCATCAACAGTCGGCTCGCGATACGATCGTCCCGGGTTCGAGTCCCATTAGCATACAAACAGATGCCTGCGATGGATGTTACAGCTCCCGAAAGGTCACGAGGGAGAGCAATACTAACTCGTGTAGATATTTCCTGATTATTCTTATTGTTTGTTAAAGGTTATCACAATAACCCAATAACCCACAGCAATCCTATGACTGTGTTATATTACCACATTTAATACGTACAAAATGCAGAATGGGCCAGGTAAGAAGATCTTACAACGAAGATGATTTCAGCGCGATATTTTTTTTCACAGATACCGACAGTTATTCCTACTTAGCATTCACAAATATTCGTACCGCTACATGGATTCAAACCGTTTACCTTTGAATTGAGATGCAGTCTACTCCCATTGGGCTATCATCGCTCTATTACATATTTTCTATTGTGTTTCGTGCAAAGTTATGCACCTTCACGATATGACAATAAAACAGTCCCATGGTTGCGAGGAAATACTTGTATACTTTTTCCAATGGCCACCTCTGTTTAGAGTTCTCAAGGCTCGGGATAACAGTTTTCTCTACACGATACCCTAGTCATGATTTAGGTCTAGCCACAATTGTAGCCCTAGACATAGGCTAGAAATAACGGACACGCAACCGGTCGCTCGCTGTTTACAGCTTCGATTCTACGCTTAATTGGTTTACAATTTCTATTTATGGCTAAACACTTTATAATAAACTTTAAAGCCCCATTACTAACACTTTGTTCTTTAGATATATGGTTCAGTTTTGCTCATGTTATGGGCCCTGAGTGTTCCTAAGTATTGCAAAAGCATTTGAAGTTTGTGGTAATGTAAAATGGCAAAGGTGCGGTGGACAGGTGGCTGCAGGAACGAGAGTTAGGTAATTTTTAATTGGCCTCCAACACCACCGCAGGTATGTGGATTTGAACAGTTTTTACATCAGGTCTTCATTTATGGCAACTTGGGCGCAGTTATCTTTCAGTGACATACTTTTCACTGTTCGTTATTTTGTGCCATGTCAAACCTTGTTATATGCTGAGAAAATTATTGTTCAACTAAAACAAATCGTTGTAAAACTATTAAATGACTTTGCAAAAACAGACTTTTTGAACTAGATGTTAGTGCAAGTGTTACGTGTTGTAGGTTGAATGTAATTCAGATGATTATAATATATGGAAGTACAGGTAATCTTAAAACAGTTGTGATTTGTCTAATTGGTTATACACCAGTACGGTTACGTGAGGACGAGATTGCGTGAATCTGGTTTCTTGGTGCTCAATGATTTACCGGTGAGTAGTTGAACAGTGTCACACCGCTGCTTTTGGACGCGCTTATCTTTATGCTTGCTGTAAAGTCGGTTGCTTAACAGTGAGGTAATGTAAGATGGTCGTAAAACTTAGAGCGGGCGGTTGCACAATCGTAATACGAATAGGTACGGGCGATGTATGAATATACGAGCGCGTAATTGCTACATCGCGGAAACTCCGTGAAACGGGTCACCTCATTATGGCTTTTATAAGCTTCCTTGTCGTAAAAACGCATTCGATGCATCGTCATGTAGATCTGAAACCGAGATAATTCTGGGAATTTGGAATGACCAACGGTATAGTCGCAATATTGTTTGTTTACTGTTTTGCTGCGCGCGCTGTCCGCACTACGATCACGTTTGGTTGTCAAATCAAATTTGTAATATCAAACTATTTGGACTCTAATAATACTAATATTATAATCTAATAAACAAAGATTGGAAAGGACACAATACGAGTATAAAAAAATCAAAGAAAAACAAAAAAAACATTATAAATATTTACATATAGTGGTATACACATTGGGCTAATCTACAAACTTACAAAAGTTTTCCTCTTCTGTCATTCATATCTTCCTTTGAATATCTAGTCTGCCCGCCCGCCCTACGGCGGGCGGTGGCGACGGCGGCAGTCCGCGCGACGCCGCCCTTCCGACCGCCTGCCCTCGCGTGCCAACATCTTGAACTTTGCAAATGAGATCGCGCGAAATGAAATTCGTATAAGGCGACTTCTGGAACTCGGTTTCAACAATTTTGTGTGACTTGAAAGTGATAAACAGAATGGTTTTGACGCGTACAAAGGACACCGTTCGAGAACTTTTACAAAATTGACCCTAGAATTAGTGGCAATTTTCAAATTATATACGGGATATAACACTTAAATGAAACATTTTTGTTACTTACCAAAATGTATTAACAACACGTGCCATTTGTCTTGTTAAGACCAATAAGTGTTATGGCAAAGTGATAAAATAAGAAATTATTGTGATATATTAAATAACATATTAAAAAAAAGATTAAATACTCAAAATGACAATTTTTTTGTAGTGTAAATATTGATGACATAATAAAATTCTAGTGCTCAAAAATGATGTGATTGTAAAAATAGAGAATCGAAACTTTTATTCCTCTGTGGTGGTTGATTAAGATTAAGGTAAGTAAATGCATATCCATGTACTCACGCCCTTGGATTCGCACTGGGGTAGATGGAAACTATTGATAGCCACTACAAACATCGGTCCTGGCAAAATTCTCTTGCTTGACTAATTCATCAATTTTTTTCCAAACTATGTATTAGAAGTATTTGTTCTATGTATGCCCTTTTTTAGACCGAAGTCCAATATATATTTAAGGAAAATTACTAGTGTAATGTAGAAAAACTCTAATGACTTTAGTGTAGTCTTAGCCATGTAATTTTTTTGATATAATAAAGAAAAAAACCTTTAATAAATGAATAATGATAAATTAGTCGTAAAATAACGACAAAAAGTACAAGAAAGACAAATCTTTATCTTCAAATGGGCAGCTGGACACTGCTGTAAGCTTTAAAAGCGAAAGTTTTTTTGTGTTGATTGCGTTTGCGAAGCGCGGCCATGTTTGTTAACCGCGCGTTAATGGAGGCCGCGATAGCGACTGATAAGTTTAATGAAACTTAAACGTAAATGTTTAGACGTTCATAAATGCTGCGAGGTGTGCGACCACTGCGCGCCGTTGCGGTTGTTTTATTCCACGCCGTCAGGAATGTATGTCTTTGACAACATTGCAAATCGAGTTAGTTTATTAAGCGCTAATAATTTTTTATCAACACAAAGACTCTATTGCACCCTCAATAACAAAGTTTTAGCAGTAATTCTCCTTGTGAAAGAGTTCGTCCAGCGAAGTACAGGTGAGCACTAATGTCAGCATTACTGTGTTACGGTTTTGAACGGTAAGGGCCCTGGTGAAATTACAGGCACATGGGAAAAGCTCTGAGTGGCACGTCAACTGTTATGGACGAGCGTGTAGCTTATCACCAGGCGCACGACTTGTTCCTCCCGTCACTTGATATTATGAAAAAAGAGACTAAATTCGAAAACAAAATGAATTAAAAAAGTAGGTACGAAGTGAAACTTATTACACTTATTTTTCTATTATTCGAGTGAAATGACAAGACGAGTTACAGCAGCATATAAGTTATTACCTATTTTATATTTTTTTATACAGCGTTGTCTGTAAGATAGAAGGTACACACCATATATGGCCAGTGTGCTCTCAGTGGCAGTTCTTAGGTTTTCGCGATTGTTACACATAGGAAATAAAACTACTTTTCCGGATTTAACTGGACTTGTAAAGAGCCCGAAACGTTGTTTTGTTTGAAAAAATAAATATACGCATTTTCAAACCGGAAAAATAGTTTAATTTTGCTATTATAAATAATTATTCATATCAAATATAATTTCCTTTAAATGACAAAATAGATTTAACAAAAAAAAACGCACTGAATACACCGTTTGGCTGGCAAACGGTGTATTCAGTGCGTTTTTTTGTTAAATCTATTTTGTCAGTTTCCAAAAATGCGACTTTTCGACTTCGTCATTCTATTATTGAGGGTGTAACATGATAGCCACTAAAAGTAGTAACTTCTTCGTTTTTCAGTATCTTCTTGTTCTCATATGTTGCCCGCTCCAAATGATAATTGGATTTTCAAGTATTTAGGTATTCAATTTGATTGTTTAGTAAATTGCCGCAACAAACAATGACGACTGACTTTACTACCATAAGTTACTGAAACCGTTCTCAAATAACTATAAATAGCCCGAAGGCGAAGCGATAAACAAATGCATGTTAAATCTGTCGCGAGCTTGGACTGCACACGCGATGCCGTGTTCATCACGAGCAAGTTACCGGAAGGACAACTATTTAGTTACTAAATAGCCTTTGTCTCGATTGTGAAAAAACGTCCTTCGAAGCCTTTTTTCGAAGCTTTCCATATTCAGTAACTGGACGAAAGCGCTCAATCTTCTATTAGTTAACTAGTAGTTAATTTGATGTCATCATATTCCTATCCCTTATCGTGTCTCAAATAATGGTTTTGTAAAATAGTTATTTTAGAAGTACTCGCTTGAATAGTGTTGTTACTCTTGTCATAATTGTGCGAGCACGCTCGAGATTTTTATATCATTGAAATTTCCATAATGTGACATGTCATACGCTACCCAAGTTAGTGTGAAATAATAGCCCTTGTTAAGAGCATTCGATACGTATTTTTTACTAAATATAACATTTTCCTTCAAGCTCTAATAGATAACATTTTAACAATCAATTGTAATATACTGTAGGTTTTAAAAATATTATCCCTTTATAGAATCAAGAACACTATTCAAATAGCGTTATGGACAGTGTAGATTGTGTACGTACCGCTCTTGATGATTTAGCTATTTAACTTTTTTTATTATTATATATTTCCTTTCATAATTATCAACCCACTCTGAGATGGTCTTCCTAACTAGAAGAGTTAGGCCATAGTTCGCCATGTGGTCTCAGTGTGGAGTTCGTACGTTCTCCAAGGATTGTAAATCGTCTTGATCGTGTACGTTATTTCTCCGTTAGCGAAAGATATCGCTACTAAATCTTCACAAATGTACATGACTTAGAAATTTAAGTCATAGGTAAAAGCGCCACAATTATTCGAACTTTTAAGAAGCTACTCATGTCCCGTTAGACGTTTTCACCGTTGCATGTTCTGCTTGATTATTTTATTTATACATGAATAACAACTTCAGTTAACAAAATTGAAAGTAAATTAAGTGGGATATGGCTATTCGCTATTCGCTTAACGTCACGAACGGTGTGACAAAGTAGTCGTGTTTAGTTTTAATGCCAGTAATCGGTGCAAACGCTCCTCCAAACTCCCCCGCCCATAAACGCACGTGTTACTGCGCACCGGATACTGTATTACTGTTTCTGTTCGTCTGAAGGTTCGTTTGTTTCTCCATTCAGTATGAGTAACAGTAGAAGATTTACCTTTTTTATATGTCTTCATGGAGTACTTATTATTGTTATGGTTTTGTGCTAAAAAGCAGTGACATATTAGTTACCTTCTGTGTAGAAAGCCCTGTGTACCTCGAATTTAGCATATTATGTAGGTTAGTTCAATATTATTACTTGATTTACGATGACGGAAAACATCGTGGTAAAATGTGTATTTTATAGAAGGTTGAAATAACTTCTCGAAGACGTGAATAATTTAAAATGTATTTATTTCGTACATACAAAAAAAAACAGCTTACATCACAAACTTGCAAAATTTCAACGTTGTATAGCAGTCAACCAGTAAAAGGCCTGTATCATCGAGACATTCTCCAAGATTGTTGTTGAAATGAACAACCGTAAGTACATGAGCGAACATTGAGTATTTAACATTAACATTAAGTAGCTATTTTATACATTGAATAAGTTAATTATTGAATAAGTTCTCTCTTTAGTAGAGACTTGTATGTACAGCACCGGTTATTATATGATGAAAAATGTTGACAATCCACTTTTCTAGCTGCTAATTTGAATTGTGTATACTTGTTTTTTCCATTAACAACAGAATAGAAAAATTTTTTAAAGGTTCATTTTTTAATTTTTCCTTCAACGTATTTTCATCAATGCCACGAACACAATAGAAAGTAGATGGCCAACGCTTTGGCTAAAGGTTTTCCAGTAAATCTCAAATGCGAGTTCTTTGCATGCAAAGCCGCTCGACGTTACCCGACGTCGATCGACAAAATGCAAACGCTCGATATTCGATTAAGATAGCGCGCGTTACGAGCGGGGACATATTTTCGTCACCGGCAGAAATCTGTCAACGTAAGATATGGGCTGTAATTCGTGCAATGAACGTTGTAGAGGTGGCCGATGCCTTGTTTTGACATAATATTGTTTTTGAGTTACAATATTGCAATTAGCTGTCTCTAATATCACACCACTCTCTTGTTTAGATCTCGAAACAGCCTCTTAGAGAAACAGATATGTAAACGTTGTAAGTGACAGGATACAATTACCGTGCAGATTTTTATGATTATCACAATCAGTTCAGCCGAAAGACGTCCACTGCCAAATATAGTCCCAAATAACGCTACAACGACCAATCTTGTGATATGTTCCCTACTAAATTTAGAACCCTGGAGGTATCCTTCAATCTGTTCTCTGCAACCCTGCTCTAAAATTTCTAAGTCTACAATATTTTTCTCCCCACGACGTTATGAAAATACGAATGATATTCAAAGTGATTTGTCACAAATTGAAGCGGAGCAGTTTCCGACAAGTGACACTGCCGGGCCGGGACCCCGCGCCAGGTGGTAATAAAAGTGTAAAGAAAACTGAAGCAAGCGAGTGGAAGGCATTCATATAATTGAATTCGTGAAAACTTGCATTTTATTATACATGGGGGTGGGAACACGTTGCCATCTAGTTTATTATTAGAAACGTTTTCGGGAGGTTCTAAATATAAAATTCAAATAATTTTTATTTCGTAGGTAGACAGACAAATTACATTTAAAATCGTCACATTGACTAAATTATACTGTTCATACGTAGGGCAGATTCCCCTGAGAAGAATGAGTAAGAAATCTAAGGGTTGCTCATTGTAAATAAACATTTGTGCACATTTATCATCTGTATCATTTATTTCGGATGTCAAAGATACCTACAGAGAAACAATTTGAAAGAGCCAGTCGGATAACTTTTTGTCATCCAAGTACGCAGAAGCTGTATTTGTTATCGAATTTATTATCTTAAAACCCTTCCTGAAAATAATTTCATGACGTGTAAAAGTGGACGTCGAGGTTAACAATTCGAAGCATCTTGTTCTCTGTGTCGTTTCTGGAATACCATTAACCTATCATTTGGAGTGGAGTGTTTACTAAATCATTAACCGTACACTAAATAGTAATACGCTAAAGAGAAACGGTATTGATTACGTGTTGTAAATCAGCAGAGCCGAATCGTGTGGCCACGACGACGGCGACCCACGAACGCCCTATTAGAGGCCCCAGTCGGCTACAAGATCGCCGAACGGGCCACTTGTCGATGAACAAGATTTCTAGAACGAAACATTCGCCGACTAGTTTACAGGTGAAACTACGGCCCGCGTGACTGCAAAGAGGGTAAACCTCAAATATCGTTTTTCTCCGTCGTGCCACACAATTACCAGTACCGTTGTTTTACATGCTGTATGCAGTTTCGGTGCCTTGTTGCACGTTTGTTCCTACTGTTTTTTTATATTGCAATAAGGTTTGTTATATATCTGCGCCATATGATAAATACTGATGAGTCGCGGCCTCAATTAACATCAATTCGTGACAGCGAATGACAATAGTGAATTGTATATTTAGTTTTTACTTCACTTTTGGTTCTAACATGACCAAAATGCATGTACTATTGGTTTTAAATTCTTTCGGTCCCCCTGGTTCGAACTAGTGCCTTCAGCATACCATGCCTGACAGCACGCTAAAGACGCTGGTTAGAATCCAGCCGGATCGAAGGGATTTTGGACTTTGTGTCAATAATAATAACAAACTAGTGGAGTAATTTCACAAAAAAAAATATTGAATATCATGGAAGTAAAACACAGTATATTGAATAAACAAACTTACTTTCTACCTTTATACTTAATTAAAATTACTTTGCAAATATTAGTTTTTTGCATCCTTCGACGTCTTCATTTGATTTCCAACCCTCCACACGTACATTCACATTTTGTACTTTTGATTTACACTAAATTAAGTTTATTTTATGTATTTCTTCTATTTACTCGGACGTACCGACTACGTCTTTGTTATTTACCCGGCTTCACTCTGAAAACCGGCGCGCGGCGTCAGGAGGTGTTTTCCAACGTCATGTTACAAAAAGCTGAGTAGAGACCATTTTGGTTATATTTAAAATATTTTGTGTTATATCCTAAGTTTTTGTATTTTATTGTTCTATCCTTTTGTTACATGTAAACCAAAGTTACCAAATCAACTAATTTTCTTCACTTCTTTATTTATTGTATATGTATACTATGTTCCCTTAGTCCTTAGCAAGATTGTAAGCGGAAGAAAAAAGTTTCTAAGACAATGTACTCCTAAGCGTCGTCAGAAACAAACAACTTATCATCAACCCATTACACGTCACGGGCTTAGACCATAGTCCGCCTTATTGACCAAATGCGGGTAGGAAACTTCACACTTGTTCTAAAGGCTGTAAACGTCGTTGACTTGCAGGTTTCTTCACGATGCTGCCCTTTCGTTAGCGAGAGCTATTATGCTATAGACATTGAAATCAAGCCGAATTCACAATTGACAAGCATCCGTTCTCTTTGTAGGCTATCACAGTCCTCTAGTTCTCATGTGTCGCCAAAACGTCAATGTCGAGGAATACCCTCAAATCACGAAAGAACACCAACTATGAAAGCTACTTAGTAATTAGTAATTGCGATAATGTAGTACGAGAACAGAGCGTTCGTCTAAACTCATCAATCTTCCATCGGAGAACGATTGAGGATACTCAATTGCCAATTATCCGTCGTGATAGTCAGTTGCTCCACAATTAGCAATGGCTTCCTGCTATTCTGCACATGCAGAGGCATCATCAACCTGGCACGAGGCACGGTAACTACTTTGCCGATGTCGGCCGATCACGATTGCCCCATTACGGGCCATTATGATTGATGACTATATCCCAGCCCGCTTTGCCGCAAGGGTTAACAAGCTATTTATTTGTTCAGGCAATTGGAAAATCGTATCAGAAAATATTAAATAGAAACGTCCAAAGGTGGCACGGTGACTGCTGACATTCATGCACTCATTCCCTACCATAAACAAATCATATAATTTATTAATTGTGGAATGAATGTAAAATGTGGTACTGATATTTGCATTCTGTGAATGCCGTTATTTGTGGAAAACTTGTGTAAGAGAGGCCTGATGCAGACATATCTGCTAGCAAAGAACAAATGCATGTTACCTCAGCACTAAGGTTGCTGATTACCAGTGTACGAGCATAACGCAGTGCTATTCTAAGGTGCATATTTATAGTGCAGGTGAACGTACCGCGAGCATCGCCGCCGCGTCGTCGTCGTGCGCGTGCGCGAGTTTGTTGGTTACAATAACGTAAACAAGCTTGTATTAATTAGGCGTCACTTACTGGAGGGTTTAACACGTTTGAAATAAAACTCTACTAAATTATAAATAAAAAAGATATTTACTAAACTGCTGAACCTTTCAACCATTTAAAGATTTAAATTAAATTTTAAATTGGATATGTATGTGGAGACACGCCATTTTTCCTTATTGGATCTAAATTACTTCGTCTAGATCTTATATATTTATTTAAACTTAATTGCACACAAAACAGTACAAATGCGGACTTAATGCCTTTAGGCATTCTCTACCAGTCAACAGGAGAGCTGGGTTCAAAATAATTATCAGATTTGCCTGCCTCTGGTTCCTTCGATCTTCCCTTCAATAACGTTTCAAATAAAACTGTCGAGGCGCTTTAGATTATGGGCTAGCCAATGAACAGACCAAATAGTGAAATTACAGACACATGGGACTTGTCAACTTATGTCTCAGGGCGCAGTAGCAGTGCCCCTCAGATCTTTGCGATTTAAAGCTCTGAGTGGCACTGCAACTGTTATGGACAGGCGTGCAGCTTACCATCAGGCGCACGACTTGTTCGTCCCGTCACTTGATATTATAACAAAAAATTGTAAATTTTAAGATACGTTGAGGTAACGTACATGTGCACAAACCCATTTACATACCCGTGACACTACCCCAAGTTTGATTCCGCCGTAGTCCGTTAATAAGCTAATCGTTTATACATATTAAAATTTGTGAATTAACCGACTTTATTTTCGCATTATGAAACGTAAAATGTTTAAGATATAACACGGATTACTGAATATATGTATACTTTTCGGTATCATTTACTAATTTTAATTTAATTTATATATATATAATATAATTTAATTAATTTGTCCGCAGGTAAGCTATGTGCCATCTACCATTCCACGTCTCGGGTATGTCCGGTAATTAATTACGTACCAGCGAAGGCGTGGGCGTGGCCGCCGGCGACTTATAATCCTAAGGCCTGCACGGGACGCAATTTGGAGGTGCTACACTGTCACTTATCTTTTCATTATATTTACACTGTGCGGTGCCTTAAAATTATTTGAAGAATTTTTTAATTTGCTGCCGTGAAACTAGTTCACTGAAGTTTACTATAATTTTCCATAGTAAACTTTCTTTCCGTAATTTAATTAAAATGTGCAATTAATACTTATTCAAATGAGGCTGCGCGTCGAGCTATACAAAATGAATGTCAACAAGTCGTCACAAAGTACGTGACCTATCTGCGACACTGGTCAACCCTTCCTGCTTGCCGAAAGGGTTTTGTTTGCAGCAAGTAAACGTTAAGGATTTGGGTCGAAAAATATTTATGCTAATTAGGTAAAAACGCGGCAATTTAAAATTTCTTCGCTTTTTATTGGCATTCATTAGTATTTTAATATTTTTCGCTTTACAGTGAATTTGAATAATTTTTTTATTTGTTATGTTCGGCAAAGTTTGATCAGCCAAATATTTATATTTTACCATCTTTATTCGTAATAGGTATCGTCTCATCACATTTCTTCTTAAAAAAATCAATAATTAATTATCCCGCACAGTATAAAGTTCGTATTACAATAGAGAGCGCCCCGCATGTCACGTGCGAATAAGGGTGCACGCACATTGAATGTAGCTAATAGGGATGTCCTGGAACAGAATCTGAACAATATCCGGATTTTGAGTTACTTTCGTGCTTAGTAGATGTAAGTTTTGAGTAGAACTCGTACAAAAAAGATGCACAGGGGAGTTAATGCTAAAACTGCAGTTTTGTTATTGTGACCAAATAGATAAAGATGTTAAGTATCAATGACGTAACTAAAAGTACAAAAAGAAATGTAACTCATTTGTTATATAAGGCGAAGTAATTACAAGAGATGCATCACACTCAGGTATCCGAATTATGGAAACCCTGTGAACGAGACTAGTCACATGGGGGCTAACATCCCCTGCGACACTAGACGCCGATGTTTAATGTTTATAGGTTTTCGAGAGGGGTGCTCCGCGGCCACCGCCCGCCGATGCGGTGCATGGGTGCTAGTGAATTAGAAAATTGTCTATGTAAAAACTACGTACGTATAGAGTTTAGAATAAGGGTGCTTAGCATAGTATTTTTCGACGGAACATATATGTACGTGTAAACTTTACCTATTCCTGATATTTTACGGATGCACAGGTAATTCAAATTTAGATACTATAGCAAACGTACAATTAAAGTCTGTTTGGTTTTTAATCACAATAAGTCTTTGCAAAGGGATTTTATTTCTAATGTTACAAGTATGTGAATGTCCTTGACAATTTATTCAGTGTGTATTGTGGCGTTCTGTTGTATTCGTGTATTATTGTACGCTCTTTTGTGCGAGAGTAGGTATATTTCGAGTACGAACGCGCGAAGGTCGAGTCCACCGCTCCACTGTGCGTAGTAAAAGCAATACGCTACACGCCGAATGAATGAACGAGGCGAGGGGTGCGCCACGGCCGGCCAACGGGGTGGGACATACGCCAGGATGCTTGAGCAGTCTTGACACTTTAAATGCACTTGTTACTTGCTATTGATAATAAAAGACAATACGCATCACAATAACATTATTTATTGACATAATATGAATAAAATTAGCCTTGTAAGTCTACTGTATCTCATTTATAAATAGTATATTTAGTTTTAGGAAAAATAAAATTTCAAACGATCACGTTCTAACTCAAAATATCTTCATTTCTTAGGTAAGGAAATTACACTCGAAATCGTTATATTAATTGAATACTACTCTCATTTCTAAGGCTACTCATTCTGTTAAGAAAAAATTAGTAAGAAAAAAGTTCAACATCACTGTAAATTGCTACCTTCTAGATTTAACTATAGATTCCAAGCCTATTCGGAAAATATAGGTTGATGAATAAAATAATCCTTAAATTTTATATAATAATTCGTAAATAATCCTTAAGAATAAATAAATAAATAAATCCTTGATTTCCTGCATTTCCCAACAAGTATCAATTCATCAAATTCGTTGTTGGGATTTTACGAACTCCGTCCTGCAGCGAGTGAGGTTAGTTCGCAACGTGGCCGCCGCGCCGCGCCATCACACCGCGAAACAATTTCAAAAATCGAACTAATTCTTCAATTTTTTGTAATATTTTTTTAATTCACGTGATTAGTGAATAATGTTTATGGGAAGTGCAGTGTGTGTGAACTTTTATTCTATTTTTTCTTAAAAAAAAGTTTTTTTGTGGTACTTTGACAGTTCAGCTAGTGCTGATTGCTTACTTTAATAAGGATTCCTCATAATCAACTATTAAGTTTGTGTACAATTTTCACTAACACTTATTTCGATTTACTTATTTGTGTAGGTATGTTTGTGGTGGCTCTACCTATAAAATGTCTTCTTATAATAAATTCTTTTTCGAACTTATAACATTGATATTCACAATTATTTTGTGTCATCAATTTCTAATGAATATTACTTTTCTACGGATATTTTGATAATTATTAACAAAAAGTCATGCAAAAAGCTTCAAATTCATAAAGGGCCAACGGCAACTTGTTGATTCCACATCGTTACAAACTCTTTTTTAAATTCTATTTATTATGGTATTTTTATAAGTTAATACTTTGTTTAAATTTTTTAAAACAGCCCCCTTCGCTCCCCTCGCTGCACCCCTTGCAGTCCCGTAAGTGCAACTGTTTACAAACAGGCGTGCATCGATTTCACATAAACAGCGAGACGTAGCGCTCCGTGACGGGCGGCAGCGGGGGCGGGAAAGTACGTAGCACCATTAGGTTTCATTAAATTTATAGAAAAATGTACTACTTAAACAAAAACCTTTTGCTTCCTTGTAAATAGTTGTTTTGCCGTGCACAATTAGGGTAAAAGACAGGTAAATTGAGTGCTCGCTAACAATTCCTCATATTCACACATCTCTCCAACAATACAGTCAGTCCCGAAACGCCTTGGTGTGCGTTGGACTTCACTATGACTCATCCGCGCGTTTGCTCCGACATTTCTGGCAGGCGTTTCGCTTGCTCATAGATATTCTTCTCCACATCTCGTATTACTCATTGGGTTAATTTCTTTATGGTTATGTTACTTTGATATTTGATTATTTATATTTCGTGTGTTTGCATCGTGTCTGGAAAGTTTTCGACAATATATTTATAACAAATTTGTTTCAACAATTATAGGGTATTCATTAACCGTTTCTTTTTATAGTACAGAAGGTCCATAATTATTACGGCAAGGAACTTCTAATTTTTAAGATTAATATAATACATTTCTCTTAGAGGAGCCGTGTACGGAAGTTATTCGCTAACCTGTGTACAATTCTGTAGCACATTTGTAGTGTTGAATGTTCAAACTCAGTTGGCCAATATAGAACCGCTGATATAATTACTCCATAGAATATATTATGTACAAGTACATACAATCTTATGACCGACTATATAATATGCACGACTGATGTTAAAAAAAATACAAACCTTATTAAGTAATCTAGGTGCTTCCAAAGCCCTAGGCCATTTCATAATACTCACACAAATGTACATTTTAATTTTACAAAACGATTAATTCAGTCTGAGAACGTATTAGGGAAGTCTACCCCTTTCTCATTCCGCTCAACCTAATTTATACCCAATTTTCTTCGGATAAAGTGCATATTAATACGGCAGAAGGTTTTGTTTTGATGTGTACACCGTGATAAGATCGAGTATGGCGGAAAATTCGTTGTAAAAGTTGAGCAATACGTTTATGTGTGTTTTTGTTTACGTGTTACATTATTGCACGCGAAACAGCTTGTATTTTACAGGCATTCAAAGATTATTAAGCTTAAACAACCAGAGAATAACTTTGGAATAATTTTTGTACCGATAAATCTAGATAGGAAAAAAATTATCGATTTTTTTTATACCTTGTGGCGTGACACAAGCAAATGTAAAGCAAGCTGTAATAGAAAAGCTTTTCTTATTTACCAAAGTCTTAGGATTAAATTGAAAACCAAAACAATTTTACATACATATTATCTATCACGCCAGGTAGGCACAGACTATGAACCTCCACCTGAAACGATTTTTTCGGATATAATCACGTATTTATATTTGTTTCTTCAAACAAAGCAACGTTTCGGACTTTATCGGTCACGGCTGACTGAAATGGAATTGGCCATTGACTAATTATCTCCAATATTACTAAAAACCACTCTTTTCTAAACTATAGTTACAAAAATAATCAACTTTCAAACCTTATTTTTAATACGAATAATATGAGATTTGAAAGACATATTTTTTTTAATATTTATGCTTTATTAGTTTTTTATATACTGCTCCATTTCTCGTATTGTTATTCTTATTAAAAAGAAACCGATTACATAGCACAATCAAGAAAGCAGCAGGGCTCTGGACTCATATCTAAGAAGGATATTGCTCAATAAATCACTGCTTAGTGGAGGGCGCGGCGGTAACCCTCCGTGAGGCAATGCCGCGGTTGTGATTGCAGTACTAGGGTTTGATTTAAACTATTTTATTGAATACAGGACCTTCAGTCTCAAAAAAAATAGTCCAATAGATAGGGAATTTAGATTCCAAAATCTCGTCTGGAAGTTGTCTGCTTTACAATAGTTCAATAGGTGGTCCTTAATTTTGAACTGAAGTGAAACATATTCCTAAATTAAAAAACAATGTATACTATGCAATTTTTTTTTCATTAGTAACAAATAGACGTACTACGAAGTCTCTACATCTTTCTCTGTCGGGATATCGAAATGCGCCAAACTTTTGTATCTAGACAGTGATAGCAATATTTACTTTATTATTTCATAGAAAAGGACGACAGCAGTGCAATGTGAAGGGTGCAAGTGCACTCAAGCGAAATTGATGTAATAAATTATCATTAAGTGGGAAATTGACGGAGAAAATTTTATAACATCTCAGTATTATATTGACAATAAATAATTATATCGGTTTGTGCGAATATTTTACAACAATAAGGTATTTTATGAAATTACTAGAGAGGAATAGAAAAGTTAGTTCGTATTTCATATTACTAGAATTTACAATTTGTACAACCAGCTACTGTGCGAAATGCACTCACAATATTTTCTGATGAGTACTTTTTCTTTTTTTTTATTATATCAAGTGACGGGACGAACAAGTCGTGCGCCTGATGGAAAGCTACGCCTGTTCATAACAGTTGCAGTGCCACTCAGATCTTTAAATTGCAAAGATTTGAGAGGCACTGCCACTGTGTCCGTCATTCTAAGACATAAGTTGACAAGTCCTATGTGCCTGTAATTTCACCAGCACCCTTACCCTTGAAAACCGCAACTGCTTGGCGGCAGAAATAGGTTTCGCCGAACGGTGCCCAGGGTGGATCAGACGTACAGGAAAAGAATGGTACGCCGCGCGGGGAGACTATTTTCATGCACAGTGAGTTAAACTTGGTTCAAAGTTTATTTAACTACAGTTTGTAATGATAACTATCCTCCAAATTTACAACTCTATAAGAAATAATTCAGACTTTAAAAAAGAATTCATTAACAATATTTCATCTAATCATATTGACAACAATCTTAAAACTACAGAGCTACAAACGTACAGTTATTGAAAAAAATAGTAAATTAACACCAGTCTATCGTTTTGCTAAACTGTTTTCTAGACAATTCAAAGAACTTTTCTTTTCTATGCCTCCAAGTCTTCTTCAGAAACGGGCTTCTCTATCACTAGAGCAATCCGCCCACATCTGCTTCCGCGTTTTGGTATCGCCTGACTAAGATCAATTGATCACGAACGTAGTTGCAACAAAGACTGTAGTAGTTCTATAACTAAGTATTTAGCGGGTGCTTCGGAAATTCAATTCAGTTAAAGTATTCCATTAAATCCGTTAATTTACAGTTAATTGGCTGATGCAGAGGTTGGGATCGGTGTGCAAAGCTTCGTGTTTGTGACGGTGCTGTGGAAATCTACTGTTTAGATACAGTTCAGGCTCGTCACGGAGAGGGTGTAACTGGTCCTCTCGTGAATGTTGGCGGGTTAGATACGGTGTTAAACATATTTTTATTTGTTATTACAATTTAGTGATTTCATAAGGGATTTATCTTCATTTTCAGTTCGTATTTCCACTACATACGGCAGTTGAATTATTTTAGGACGATTTTGATCTCTCAATCGAATTAGAATGCAAAGGTCCACGACTGAAAATACTTTTTTATTTATGTATGGTTTCATATTACGAAATTCCTGTACCCGCAATTACTGCACTACGGGTATCAGAGCAACGAAATTAACTCCAGGGTACTCACACGGCGTACCCACAATACCCAGATCAGAATTAATTTAGAATAGTTTGTTTCCGAAAGTGGTTTTACCGGTTATCAAGCCCGGAAACTCGGTATTTAGCACCTACTGTGCTACGTGCTGGGTCATGGAGGTCATCGCCAATTACCATGCCCTTAACACGAGTGTTAAGCAGCATATTTGCAAATTCATCGGTTATAAATGTTACCACCGGCGTCTGCCCCTCCGCCCTTCCCAGCAACCCTACCCCTCGCCTGCGCCCTGTGCACAAAAGCAAAACAGACATTTGTTAAATTAACGCTACATCACGTATCAGTCATTAATCGATTCTAATGTTTTAGAGATGGCCCTGATTTGTTTTTAAACTTGTGAACTTTTTCAACATTATGGTTGTCTGGTGTTATTTTCATGTGCAGAAATCGTATTCTACTAGATTAGTTTGATTTATTTGAAATTAGATTCTTCCAGGGAATTGCCTCTCTATGCGGGAGAACAACTACTTCTGAACTGATAGTTTGACGGTTCGAATCCCTGTGGCAGCACGCGTCTATGACTTTAATATTACGTTTGTGAAATTTAAGTAGGTACAATAACTCTCGCTAACAGTGAAGGTAAACATTGCGATGAACCTGCACGTCAACGAAGTTACACAATGTAAGAGCGCCGCTGGTGCTGGCGGAGCTCTGTTGATTATAATGTTGTCGGGAGAGTGGTATGGTAGCCTCCGCAGCCTCCGCAGCCTCCATACATCTTGCTTAGTACGTTTAAAGTAAAAAATTCAAAAGGGTAAAGAACTAGTGGTAATAAATCCAGTTTTATAAGTATTTATTCCAGTTTTAACAATATTTGTGATCTTTAAAATGTATATAAAAAAATAAGAAGAGAAGACGTGTTCGCTGCCGCGATCGAGCAGGGAGTGTCGTTGGAACAAAAAGTTGGAAAAGAATTATGGAAATTCAAAATTTAAATTTAAATACCAGTAGCCAGGAACCGGAGAAAGGCGATAAAAAGGTGGGATGACGATGCAAGGAGGTCACACTGTCACACAACGATGGCCTAAACTGTCACTTAGAAGTGTCTTCTGCGTGCGGAAGGTGTAATGGGTTGCTGTAGATGCTTTTTAATTACGTCTTCAATTCCTCAAGTCTTTCAGTTACAAAATAAATTTAGTGTAGAACCCGTTGACTGTTTCGATATGCTCTACCTATTTGGACAAATGTCTGCCACATGCAATCTCCACTACGATATCAAATTGGATTCACCACATTCCCATCAATAGTAACAATAGTGCAATTGCGGGAAATATCATTTTGTAGTCGGCATGGGGTCCTACAATGGTGGCGTTGTCGTTGGTATCGTTGCTGTTTATCGTTGTCGCAGAGATCAGATTTATGGCTTGTGTGCATGTACTATGGTTTTAATTTCTAAGTTACGCATATTTGTGAATGTGAAGTAGAATGACTCTCGCTAACGGCGAAGAAAACGGAAAGGAAGGAACAATATCGTTATGAAACCTGCATGTGGAAGAAGGTTCTCAACCTTTGATACACGTACGCACTGAAAAAAATGGATCAAATCACGTGGATTTATTGTGATTTTAGCTTAATAATAATAGAAATTAATAAGCTAATTAATTACCATACCCTACCCCGCTTGTGTTAATTTTATCGTGCAACTAATTTTGCTTGCTTATATAATAATGCATCCTTTGCATACAATTAACAAAATAAATAACTCAAAACTATTACGATCACAAGCACAACTAACACCAACCCCACCACCAAAAAAAAACACTCGACACGTTTCGCCTCTCTCTGCGTCCCAACGATCGTAGATAAATGCATCGTGACAGGTTATTTACTGCCATTTTCATAAATGTGGGTTTCCGTAAAGTGACCTAAGTTTAGCGTAATCTTGAATCAGTCACAACATGATTAAACTCATTACTTAAAGTTGTTACTGCGTTCATTATGTATCAAACAGCATCTTCTTCTTTTCAAACTCTATTTTTCAGTGTAAAGTCTTCAACTCAATTTGCTACTTGGTGGACTATTGCCTAGTGTATGTCGTTACAGGAGACCTGTGTCTAGCAGTGTGATGAATAACAGGTTGATGATGATAATATTACTTATAACTTAGCCACAGAAGTCCACTGACGATGTCTACAAGCAATGTTATTGTTGACGTGTAATTATTTCTATTGAGTTGGCCAAAAGTCCGCGCAGCGTCGAAGTGAAAAACGTTTATAATCAGTTATGTACTCGCCATCTTAAAGGTAATTTTAGAATTTCCCTTTTATAAAAATTCCTATCTCTATTGGTGGTCTCTTCGTTATTAAAGACGTGTCCATTCTAAGAATTACGTAAACACGGTAGAAGAGGTCCCATCCAATCCTGTACTAACTGGAATAGATTCTGACGATTTTATAAACAGAGGTTTGTAATGAAATACGACACCTATACGATTCCTGAGTTCTGGGCGTGTTTTTATGAATTACAAACTTAAAACTTTCCCGCATATTCTTAAAATGCGCGCAAAATATTGTTTTAAAAATTACCATAGACAATGTAACATTTTAAAACAAAAATAAAAAGAGACAAAAGAGTTATTTTTTGTTTAAAGTTAGCTATAGTTGCAAAAATCGCACAAGCTATTTGCATTCGTTAAATTCTACTCATTCTTAAGTGAATGTTATAGTGAATCTTGAAGATAATTTTCTTGTTTATTATTGTAAACAATTTAACAAAGTTTTGCGTCAAAACGAGCAATCACCTCGACCCCCGACCGGTTAGATCCGGATAATCCCTTTAGTGGCGCTTTATTAACGCCATACTCTCAAGGGTTCTAGGGAATGGATTCCTATGCACCAAGAGTTTCGTCTTAAATTTGACTTTTATCCCTTTCATTTAGAGTAACCTATCCTTTACTATTTTTGAACAATGTTGCAGTTATTTCCATATTGCTACAAAATTCTTATTTTCATGTGCCATAGCTCCTATTTCATCAAAGTTTACAGTTGAATTTTATTCGTTTTTATTGTAAATAGGATTGTAAACGCCAGTTGTTGAAACTCACTTTACTTAGAAACATTATTAATCATTGTTGTTAGATTTAATAACAGTTTGAAAGATGGATTCCTCCACTCACGATGAAGCTTCGTTTGAAATATTAGTTTTTGGAGTTTGTGATTTATTAAATCATTTATCGTTGGCGAAATTGCTTAGAGGGCGTAACACCTTACTCTACAATATGAAGATAGAGTTGTGGTTAATGTGTTGCGTTGATAAAATTGTCAAACAGAAATAAATCCTTTTCTTCTACGCCTGTACTTTTTTATTTTCGCGTCTTGAACAGAATTACGTCTTTCTTTTCAAATAAGTGCGCATTTGGCCTTCATCTCACTTGATGGAAAGCGACGATGAGGTCGATGATGTAGCATGCACACTTAAATAGTGCCTATTCACGCTCGCCTTGAAAAGGCCCAAATTATAACGTTCAGGGAACAAGTCTGCAAGCAGGGAATTCCACTCCATAGCCGTTCACCATATAAATGTGGAAGCGTTACGCTCCGTGCGAATCTTTGGAATTGTCACAACATAGGCGTAGAAGCCCAGCCTTTGTCTTCCCACGATGATGGAACGGAGAAGGCGGAATTAAATTATGTAATTCCATCGCACACTCTCCGTGATATATTCCGTAGAATATCGATATGCAAGCAACTTTACGACGGTGTTCAAGGCTATCCTATATATAGTGTCGCGTATAAACCATATATTTCGTCACTATATTTGTGAAATTATTTAAGTTCAAATTATTTTATTAAATAATACCTATCTTAAAATGTTACACAACAAGTACAAAAGTGCAACCATTTAACAATAAATAACTATTTAAAAATAATATAAAATATCAAATATGACGGTACTCTGAAACACTCTTCTGCCTCCTAATTGGTTAAAATATAAGCGATACTTGGCCAATCACGGACACTTTTATTCTATCTATCTTCGGTTTTTTTTTGTTTGGCTTTCGTTTGAGTTTATTGTCGTAGAATGTTAACAAAATAATCTTTAAATAGTGGTTGTGTTAATATTACTTTAATTTACTCGTAGAAAAAGTATTGTACGCAATCGTTACATAATTAGCTCTTAAAATGATATACAATAATGATATACACGACTTTAAGAACCCTCATCATGCAACGATTGCATAAAATACTATTTTCTTCTCTAGTCTTTTGAACTAAGGCTGAAGTGTCTGCTATAGAATGTTCATACGACAATAACCAATATTTAATTGCCGACCTCGAACGTGCCATTTTATATAAATACAAGAAATCACTGACTTTAAGGAAGCAAAATAGCTGTCACTCTAATTGCACGGTAGCTAAATATACCCAATTTGCCGAAAATTCTTTTTAATTGTTTATTTATTTATTGTATAATAAAGCCACCACGATACATACATAATAATAGCAATTATACACTACATTTACAAAGTTTCAATGCAGATGTATGAAAACTAATACATATACACTTTACAATTGTAATTACGGTTTTCTCTACAATTAAAAAATAAAAAGTGAGAATAATATAATCCCTACGTTAGAATAAGATCATATACAATGATTATAATTAATGGAACTACCGTTTCGTCTAGGAAATTGTAAAGTTAATTTTTTCAAAAAAGTTGTGCACAATTTACTGTACTATTTTATAATTTTATTTAAGAAAACTTTGTTGATGATTGCCTTGAAATGGTGTAGAAATTTTCAATTCTAAAAATTAACGATTTATAACGGACTCTACAGACAAGACCACATCAAGTTTGGACTTTGAATCGTTTTTAACGCAAGCTATTTTGCAAACAAGTCTGAATTTAAGTTTTAAGTCTCAAGCTAGACGTGGTTGTGGCCCAGTAGATACGTATTCGTTTTAAAAGAAAACAAATTGCTCTTTGTTTCGGTGTTCTTGGAAGGTCTATAATATCATGTCTAAAAATGCTATAATATACATATGTACAAGACCTGTGTACTAACAATTATGGTCTATCCATTCCAAACAGAAAATATAATAAAAATAATAAATAATATTTTGAACCAAAACCTTATTTATATTTATATGAATAACTTTTGGCTGAACTGTCAACGATTTATGAAGTTTTGAGTGAAATTCAATGATCCGATGACGCGTGTTCATCTTTGTTAATTCCAAAATAAAAAGGTTGTCCATGGCTATTGGAACGATATTGGCATTAAACTAATTGAAAAAGTGCTGAGTAAAGTGGAATATTCGAAGATCGACGAAGGAGTTGCAATTTGGTCACCGCGACCATGACAGAGCACTGGTCGTGGCTGACGGGGGCGGAAGCGGGGGAGTACACTTACAGCCCCCCCTCGCGTCCCTGCCGCCCGCCGCACCGCCCTGTCATTAAGGTGGCCACTAGTGCTCATCTTCACACGATTGCAAGGTAGGTGGTTACTTATATATGACGTCACCGTATTCATAGCAACATTTATTTATCTTCTACATTATAGAATTAACGTTCTCTGCCCAAAAGCAAACTTATAATTTCACTTCAGATAGTTTGAATAGATTAGCGGTAAAGTGGACCAATAGTTTTACCCCGAGGCACTCCTTCAAATATGTTTGCCTGAAGTCACGACGTGTGCACGTGTCGTTTTGTATTGATTTACGACGTGTAATTAATAATAGTTTATTGTGTGGGCTGGCAGGAGGTAACAAATTTTAAATGTTATAGTTTGAGGGAAGTCAAAGCTGTTGATTAACAATTGAAATTCTGTTTTGATTCGTTAAGAAATGTAAAGAAATAAAATCACAGTTTACATTATACGTGAAGTTCCATGGCGTACCGCTAGATGGCGTAGGCCTAATTTTGTAAATTTACGAAATCCGAATTTCCAGAAAAGTTCGTCCAAAGAAGTATTGTCACGATACTTATTTCTGGCGGCACGCAGTAATATGAAGACTACTGTGTTCTGGTTTCGAAGGGTAAGGGTGCTGATGAGACTAGAGGCACGTGGGATTTGTTAACTTTATAGGGTTTTGAACTCCAAGAACGCCAAGTTTTTTTTATCATTGAATTATCCGCAAATCAACATTTAAAAGGTCGTCAATAACCTGAGCGAGTCTGCTTACGCCCATAATATTAAAAACCATGAAGGGTTCCTTCTCTTCATAAATTAAAGTAAAATTAAGCGTAATACTTTCAAAGCCTTAATAAACATCATGAACTCCTTCATTAGTATTCAACACGTTGTTCCTGTGAAAAATGGCTGTGAATTCTCACAGGAGAACGAAACGTATTTCACCGGGACCTGCTTTACTATCATTAACGTTCTTTATAGCACTTTGAATCTTAACTTCTTTCAGTAATGCTTATTTAAGATCTGAAGAAATAAATGCATTCAAAGGGAAGACCGTTAATGTTATTTTATTTAATATATTTTGAACCTTGTTACTTTGCGATAGAGTTTGAAAGAGGAATAAACATACCTAATATATTCCAGTTGTTTTCTTTGAATATTTCTTTTGCCATATGTTTGTATGAAATTGTATCGTTTTTCACTGTCAGCTGAGCCAGACGGGAGATTGCACTAACGATGTTTGTTGACAAAGTTATACCTTCCATTCATTCTCACAAAATTACAATTTATATGAAAAATTAATATGAGAAATAAAATATGTGCCTATAACATAATACGAACACTATAAATAAAAAATCACCATTATAAATTACCCATCTTTACTTCGAAGGTAAGCAAATTAAATAATCGTACTGATTAAACTTTACTGTTCATTGGCCAGGCAGATTCCCCTGAAAAGAATGAGCACAAAACTTGCTTTTTTATAAACAGACATTTGTTTACATTTATAATTTATAATATTTATTTCATATATCTAACAGAAACAAACTGACAGAGCTAAACGGGTCACTAGTACCACGGATTGTTGTCATCCAAGAAGCAGAAGCAGAGTAAGTAAATAATCTTTCATATAAAGTTTTTGTTTCACAATAAAACTCATAAAGGAAGTTCCTGAACAAGAATCAAAAGTTCAAATAACTTCACACTCTGACCCGAAAATGTCAACGGTCAGGGCCGTAATATGGAGCAAGACGTGTAGGCCAAGAAAATATAATTCTGTACTTTAAGTTCATAAAAATTTACATAATGCATTGGATTGGAGCTACTATTGTTTAAACGTTAAATTGTTGACATGAAATTAATATTTCATAACTGAATCTCACAGTGGTTTTAAGTCTCTTAGAAGGTGTAATTATTTAGGAATACAATGTACGCACCTATAATTCGTAGTGTTGAATGCACGCCAAACTAGTTTCGTGTTTTGCTTGCAGTAGCCGCTTGTGACAGCGTGATGGATGATTGCAGTGCGTGGCGTTGCGGCGTTGCGGGTTCGACAGAGCCAAATTAATGTGCATGAACGTTTCATGCGCTGCACTGACGGGTGTATTTCCACAAATTTCCACTGAGGAATTCCCACTGGTGGGGACTTTTGTATTTTTTTTACCTCAAATCACATCACACGCCTGTCCGTAACAGTTGCAGCGCCGCTCAAAGTTTTAAATCGCAAAGATCTGAGGGGCACTCCCACTACCGTCACCCTGAGACATAAGTCCCGTGTACACCCTTACCCTTTAACATCGGAACGCAGTGCGCACATGAATGCCACTGTCGGAGGTTACTGAAGACTCATGTCGACTTTCTTTTTGCTACGAGATTACAACCTTTGGAATATCTTTTATGGCTACGGAGAAACTTATTTTTGACGTTGACAATTGTGAGCATCAATAGAGAAACATGGATTTGGGAAATTCCTCCGTTCATCCACAAACCCACGAACTTTAACATCAACCCTAAAATATGTGTTCGCCCCTTTTATCATGGACCTCTGTGATTATATATCCAGCAATAATATAACACTAAATTGACTATGATGTGCTCTTATCGTTGTAGATATATTTGTCAGCCTGTGGGTCTGTGAATTCAAAATTCACTTCATGAGCTTGCTCTCTCTAATAAAGTACACCCCCACAAAACTTACTGAATTACCGACGCCACTGGAATCTATAAAGTTTTCTTAAGCAGAAGCCATTGATCATTGGCGATGATCGCCATGTTCCTTATATTTCTTACATTGTACGTACCCATGTTAGCGGAACACTTGATGCCGGCGAAATTCTAAAAGGGCACCGCCAATAATTAAAAATAAGAAGAAGAAGAACATTGGGGAAAAAAAGAAAATGCAAGCCTTCGTAATGTAATGTATTTTTAGATTTTCTCTAATTAGCCAATTTGTAATACAAATAATACAATTAAAAATCAATCGATCCATAAAACATGCCCGAGGTCGAAATGTTACATAGTTCTTTATCCTTAAACTTAAAGTGTTATACACACTTCGATATCTAAGCTATTATTTAGAAGTGGTACGTAAGATGTACTCAAAACTAGTTTCTACCGGTTTTAATGCAAAAAGTACTTTTTAAGACGTTATACATTTCATTATTGACATAAACACATTAATTTTGGAACTGAAGTTAAGTAAGTAGCAACATTTATTTTCTCGTTACTACCTAGTTCCATGGCAGGTACGTATAGACTGTTTTTACCCGACCAAGTAGAAGCCGAAAGCACAATGTATGTATTTGGGTTATTCTCGTTATTAACATCTAGTATTAGGTACGAGCAAGAAATCTAGAAGAATCTACATCTACTCTAAGAAGACGAGGACATCCGGGATAATACCGGAATTTGGCATATAGACCAAATTATTTATACTGCTCCATAACAGCTTCGACCATAGCCACTTCAGGCGCGAGGTTCAAATCCTGGCAAGCTCGCTTGAAGCAGGCAGCTGACTTGACGACTCGGGTGCAGTCGTCCGTGATGTCGTCGTACTGCTTCTCGCAGTTATGAAGCAACTCCACCATCTTTTTCGATAAAATCTCACCTGGAATTGTGTATAATGATAATAAACTGATCACTACTCCTAGTTACTTACACGATCGGAAATAAGTTCACAGTAAAGGACAATTGGCTAGCTTTTTGATTACTGGCTCATGTTATTTAGGGCATACGTCGAGGACTTCGTTATTTCTCCCAGAAAGGCATGGGACGCTAGTATTTCTTACAAGTGACCGCGGTGAATTAAGTAGATAGCTATGCATGAAATATGTTCTTAAACGACATTATTTTTGCATAAGACTGACTGCAATAAGATTTAACCTTGTTAAAAATAAAATAAAAAATAAATTAAGATAGGAAATGAAACTATTTTTCCCGATTTAAATCGCGTATATTTGTTTTTTCAAACAAACCAACTTTTCGGGCCCATTACAGGTCCCTTGGTCACGGTCTATGTCTACGCGCGCACTCCGCACTCTCAACTTAGTGGCTAGCCAAATTGACATATTTACCTGTACTTTGAGTGAACTCACAAGGGCGGCTTTATTTACAATATGTTATAAAAAATAATTTAGTATGGTTGTTTTTTTTTAGTTCCTTAGCTATCGCGTTAGGTAATAACCTGTAAAGATAGTTATAAGTGTGGGAAATAATAAATAAATAAATAAATAAAAAGTTTCATTTCCTATGTGTAACAATCGCGAAAACCTAAGAACTCGATAAATTAAGATTCTTACCATTAGGGAAGCTCTTGACATACGCGTCCATGTTATCGTGGTGGAGCCTGGAGTCTTCCTTCATTAACGTGTACTTGTTAGACATGCAAATTATCGCGCAGCCTAGTTCACGGTGCACCACCTCGAAGTCTTCGTGCCAGAACTGCTTGAACTCCTCCATTACTTCCATCGGAAGACCTGACTGGGAGCATCGATAAAGTTGAAGAAATATAACTTACATATCAGAAAAGAGTCACCTTCTAGATTGTCGGCAACCCAACACTAGGGTCTTTTTGACAAATGATCTTCTCTACACTGACCTCTTCCCGGCACTCCTCGAGCGTTTTCCCAAAGTGCGCAGTGACATGGCTCATCACCTCGGCGTCACCCCGCGTCCCTACCGCCACCGCCAGCAAGCCGACCACCCAGTATAGAAACATCTTATCGACAATACGATTCCACTGTGGTGCTACTGCTTTATACTGATGGGCATTTTTTTCGGCTGTAGCTTGTAAGTAGATATAATTATGTCATTATTTAAATTAAGGTTGTACTTTTAAGGCGATACGCAGACATTCCGTTACTTAGTAAGACTTTTTTATATACCTACTATCTGTTAGGTTCGTTCAATAGAACATGTGTAGACATAGTGATATGAAACGATCATGTTACAAGACTAAACATTATTAGTAAAATGTAGGTCGGTATCACAGTTAACCAACGTTACACAGAATATAAGAAAGCGTGACCAATCGCAGATCAGGCAAGTCGTGCACCCCAAGATCTTGATATGCGCATTTAAGTAGCCAAGTCTGCGCCAAGCCTCAGCTACAACAGAAATCCGTCAGCGACTCATAAAGTGTCTTTAACGAATACTATGTCATTACAAAACATCATCTGACTAAGCACACATACATAGCAACATGCAATTTTATTCAAGCAAGCTTCACAAACATATAATTTCCAAATCGTACTGTAATTTAACAATTATACAACTTGTAACTTCACGGAAAGTGATACGATATGATACTTACAGCATTAAAATGTCCAACAAAGGCCTGTATTGCTGGTGCGTACAATATCATGAATGAAAATTCACTTTTGATTAATTCGATTCGCAAGAGGAGCTAGCCCAAAAAGACCTATGGTCCAACAATTTGCTCCACGTCAACAATTTCGAGAATGATCACTTTCTACAACGTAACGAGAATGTAAGAGCCTAAGAAAATTTCGACAATTTTCAAAATTAACCAATTTCTTATCGCATCCAATTTCATGTTCGAGTATATACTACATAATAACTAATCTGAAATAATAATCGTATTACTAATCCCTGTGGCGGATTGTACTTAGCAATAGTAGACTTTAATCTCTAAATTACATACATTTGGGAATGTTTAGTACCAAAACCTGCATGAAGAAGTTTCACAACTACCATAAGTTGATGATGGTGACGTAACTAATTACCTATTCTTTAGTAAGTACAGTACCGAAGCACTCGCGATCCTAACGATGTCAAAACAGTCGGTAATCCGTAGGAAAACAGTTCGAGTGCAGTTGGTGCGATTACAGCCAGTGTGATTACGCCCTTAGAACTAATTCTGTCGGAACATATTGAATAAGACAGCGCATCTAATAACGGTGTTCAATGTTTGCAAGTCACTGAAAGAGTATTTATTTGGGTACACTGTCTTGGAAGTCATCCTAAAGGAACGCATCAGGTACCCAACCATACTTGTTCACAAGGACATGGATGTTCTTAGTGTTCGAGGGATTTTTATTTTGCGCGTTGTATCAAAATTGCACGCGGAGGTGTTAAGATTTCCTGAATAAGCCGCAATGCTGCAAAGACGTAGTACCTGTACCCTTAACGAAATCGGCTTTTGCCCAGAAATTTAGCTCATTTCTTCATCCTTTTATTTACAACAAAATAAGTATCGAATTTCCTTTGAAAAGTTACTCAATCAGAGAACTAAACTCAAAAGTGAAAAATTGGCTCAAATCACTTTTCTAAGAGGATGTTGAACAAATTCTGAAAGTAGACAAATAGACAGTTAAACACACACACACATACGCACGCACGCACGCACGCACGACCACTGGCTCAGTCACAAGCACGCACAAGTAATTTAATTGCTTTGTACTTAACATTATTTATTTTCCTATTTTTTAATAAGTAATTAATTAGTTTTTAGAAATTTTCTCGTCTCTGTTAACTTTTCGCACATAATATATATTGTATACTTCGTTTCAATCCAATTTGAACAAAATGTAAACTAACAAATCACTGACCATAGACGGTTTAGTGATGGCCACTTGTAATGCCAACTACAAATAGATTAATTAATTGAATGAATGGATTTGTTAAATGAAGAAGACTCCTTGAAGACTTGAATGAAGACTCCTTCATACCGGTTTTCCTTACATAGCCTGCTGTATACAGGCATATTTAAAATTTCCGAAATCTTAATTTATTATTAATAAGCAACCATCCGCTCACGCGATACATGTAGCCGTAGACGCATACTACACTTAGAGGTGCCGGTGATGATTTTATACCAATTTATCGGATATCGAAGTTATAACAGGTAAAAGAACTAATATTAATTGCTATTTCGGTAACTACTCTAGCAAACCATAAAGTTTTTAATACCTGGGTCAGTCATTTAAAAAAAATAAGCAACTTCAAAAATACGTCACGACAATCGTGTGTGTTATTGTTTGGGATGGTGATTTCGGTGTTTATGTATTGAAAACACTCCGTAAGTAGCATTTTTTAAGTTTATCCTGAATATAAATGTTTATAAACTATACTTTAGAGAGTAATTTCATGGTAAACGTTAGAACCACTCAAACGGAATATTATCATATTTATCCAAGTACACCAAAAATTTCATTAGTGCTTTTTAAGTGCAGGATTGGCGGTGTATTACTGCATTTTATTTGAGATGTTTTTGTTGGTAGTACGGAGGTATTTATTTAGCAATTCAGAATAATAATTTTTATTTATAAAAACTTGTATTTAAACTGAATGCTTTTCTAATTTGCGAAACCAAATAGCCGCCATTTTGCGGTAGGTAGTGCATCGCGTGAGCGGATAGACAGGTCATGTTAACGGCGACTGTAAATTGTCAATCAGCCTCCGTAGCATGCCACCATGATAAATTTATTATATCAACATTCAGTTAATTCAAGAATTTAAATTAGAGTGAAAAACCGTCGTTTTGACTTCACATTTTCGTCGCACCGTGCGCGCCGCGACTGATGGTTCCGACAATATATCGCAATGACGAACATGGTCGCAAGGTCATAGCTTATTTTAAAACATTTTGGCAGTTCTGCACGGTAATTTTATCAACGTAAAAATTGAGCGCGACTAACCAAGATAAACAGAAATAATAAAAAGAAACAGGCTGATATATTTTAATTATTGGAAAAAGGCGAGGAGAACAGTTTAATACAGTTCTATACGCAAGTGTAATTTGAAATTGTAAATTAAAAAAAAAAAAAAAATACGCATATGTTAAGTAACGTAATGTAAAATTATCTAGTAGGTGTTTTATATCATCTTTATTATTCTATAAAAATAACGAGTTCTTAGAAAGTTATAAAATAAACCGAGATAGTTTTTCCCGACATTTTTCACAACGACTGTATGCGTCTTTTGCAAATTTCAAAAGCGTTTGAAAACGCTTGCAACTTTTCCATCGTTTTTATTATTTATGTATTGAGCATTGGCTATAGATACATCAGCTTAAACAGAGTAACAAATAATCAAGAAACTCTTAACGTCACAATACTTAAACAAAAAAAATATTTATGTAAAACTACAAAAAACCCGTCATTTTTTGTTCCGTCATTTTACAACGATTCTATTACAAGAATTATAATTTTCAAGGCGATGATTAAACAATACAGATAACTACATACGCAATTCCATTGAGGTTGATAAATTTCATCATAATATATATATCGCAACGCATGCGTTATAACGCCATGCTACGACTGCAGGAAGACTAAACTTTAATAAAGATGTTAGCTCTTTTTTGCTGCATTCCCTTCTCATTTTGTCATATTTCGTTCTATAAACAGATTTCATTTTTGCTTTCCAGTTGGTAGAGCCTGTCTATGATGGGTTGGAGGTGGTTAGCTGATTCATATTTGTATCTGAGTCCAGGAAGCAAACTCTGCTCGCTCACCATTTTTAATTTGCCACTATCAATTTCACAATCTATTACCCACACTTACTATTCTCGGGCCGTATCCTGTTTCCCCGGACCACTGCTCCCGTTCCCGGCGCACCGGAATCCCGGTCCAGTGACAGATGGTCTTGGTGACGTAAACGACCGTAGTTCTCCCACGCGACATTTTTAACAGAACCAATAGTTACGTGACTGGAAAGTTCCAAATGCAATTTTACGCTTAGGGTACGTGGTATCTAGCTTTAAGTAGATACGTTAGATTGGCTTTGAATTTTAAAAGCATCGTACCAAGTTGCGTTATTCTTGGTTATAATAAGAACAACCGGTACTAATGTCATGGGAAATGATTAAGCGACCTAATATATTCGTCAAAAATATTTTTGAAGGAAGCCTATGTTCAATAGAGTTTAGTAGTGGTGTAGTGAATAATAATATGGAGTTCCAAAAATTACGAAATTAAGCTTTGCTATGGGACCAATACAAGTTTGCTTAATAAAAACATTCCCAGGCTCATGGCACCGGAAATTTCCTAGTTTTTTAGTCGTTTAACACATTATTATTAGTTAAGAGAGTCAAACTTGAATCATTGTCGTGCAAACCAATGAGCATCTTCTAGAAACCTATCGTATTAATTCCACAATAGAGTCATGCGTCCAACCTTCATTAGGTTTACGAGATTCTGAAACAAATATAATTTTTCATTTTTCATTCAAAAAGAATTGACATAAGAACAGACAATCTGTCTACCACTCATTGTCGACCACTACTCTCGTTTCTGATTTCTTATCGCGTTATAAATATCACTTACGTCAAGTTTGCAAAGAGGGATTAACATAAAGAAATTCTGATTGTAATAATAAAATTTCCCACTTCGAGGATCTTAAGAAGAATAAGCGCAATACATTTCGAGGAAAGATCTAGAATTAGATTGGTCTGGTATAAAAGCATCAGTCCGAGTCTCGACACTACCACTGAGCACATTCGCTCGGCAAAACAGACCACTTGTTGTTATCGTCCATAGATTGCATTCTGAAAGTCCATAGAGGATGTTTTTAAATTTATACGTAAGACAGACAAGGTAGACGATTTACAAAAGATAACATTTTTTTTAATACGACGCTAAAGTTTATTTTCTCTTCCTTTTGTTAATTATTAGACTGGTGAATAACAGGGTGCGCCGGGAATGCTATCTTTATTTTATACGAATCTATCTTTATTTTATACGAATATAACAAAAATATAGAAAAAAAAACACAAATTGTTTCTTCGCAGAAGTTTGATCATCAATCAACGTCGGGTAACTTGTCATGATAATGATGACCATTCTGACAGTTCGGTGACAGGTATAAGGGGAGCGAAACACTTTTTTGATAAACGAAAGGTATCGGTACCGTAAAGGTATCGTCACAAAGTGAAAATAAATTGTGAGATTCATGAGCGTGTTGGGTGAATCAAAAGATTCGAATGAAGAATGTGCAAAAAAATTATGTTATTTGCCTATGCATTTTTGAAAGTACCTGTTTTAGTAAATCACAGCCACCTGTCCAACAATTCTTAATGCCACGCACATGTTGCGCCTATAAAATAAACCGTCAAATTTTATTTGTTTTATCAACTGCCAACCTGACTGGAGCCCTAAACAATAAAACGGTAGCTTTATTCCACGGAAAAAATATAAAATTTACATATAGAGCAGTTGAGAAATATATATCTCCCCTGGCAACACTACGTGAGGTGAATGTGAATGTTGCCATGTGGTTATTAGTCATTGTCTTTGTCTCCGCAGATTTGGGGAGTCGGCTCAGGCGTGCCGTGATTTTGAGTTATCATATAAAGTGGTAGGACGATACGAGCGGGAAAAAGATTGGAATGTAGTATTTCCAAGTCTTAACACGGCTTGAGGTACTCTATTGACACATACCCTCATCTATTAGAAGTAGGCGGATGCGTGGATACATTCACGGTATGTGAACTCGGTATTATAATATTTTTCCAGAACACATGTGTGTACATGTACCTATTCTTTCAGCTAAGGTAGTTTTATTGACGTTACTTACAGATCTTAGTAGTAATTAAAATCTGCAAGTGAGCAAGACTGCGATAATTATAAAGCGCAAACGTATTTTCAATTCGTTGTGACTTGTCAATACCAACCAGGGAATTAGACGGGCAGATAGGTAATTTAAAAATTAGCGTTTAATATTCCTACGGCCCTTAAACGTATCTAGAAATCACGACGATTACATAATAAAAGGGATAAATATAAATAGCTACTATCTATGTAAATACTTAAACAATAAGTATTGACATATTTTAGTTTCGATTAGCAACGACGCAAATTTTCCACATCACTGTTTTGCTTTAACCCGACCACGCGGTTAAACAATTAACAACAAATTGAAAGGCGTGACCAACGATCTGACAGCCAACAATTATGCAATTAAAAACCACATGAGCTTAAACAAATGACGCCTAGCACTATAAAAGACATGTGCCATACTAAAATGTAACTAGATACAGTAACTGTACGAAGAAGAAATATTGAAGAATCTAAAACAATTAACAGTTGAAAAGATACAGATTTCAATACTTTCGCGAACTACGAGCGTAAATCATACCGCGATAACAATCCTTTACAGTGGTAATCGGTTAACTAAAAATTAGTAATTAAAGTATTGCAGGTAGTTAAGATGTGGAAACCATTGATGCTAATGATTGTATATCTGGCAATGTCCACGAGGGTTGAATCATCTGCTGATGTCATGAAAACCATGTCCATAAATTTTTCAAAGGCTATAGATACGTGCAAAAAGGAGGTAAGTTGGCTCAGTAATTAAATAACTATTTGATGACTGTACTACCTCAGTCAACCGCGACCATGGGACCTGTAAAATGCCCGAAACGTCGGTTTTTTTGGAAAAACAAATATACGCGATTTAAATCCGGAAAAATAGTTTCATTTCCTGTGTAACAATCGCGAAAATCTAAGAACTCGATCAGTAATTCGATTTTACTCTATTTTTTCCCTAAAAAAAAATACATGAAAATTGCATAAGAATACTTTTTTGTTAGTTCTAAATACATTGTTAATGGTGAAATCAGATGGACCTACCTGACTCGATCGATGTAGACTTCAAGAACTTTTGGAAGGAGGACTACGAGGTGACGAACCGGTTTACGGGCTGCGCCATCATCTGCCTGTCCGCGAAGCTTGATCTGATTTCCCCTGATGGAACGCTGCATCACGGTAACACGCAAGAGTTCGCTAAGAAACATGGGGCGGGTTAGTAGTCACTTGTTTTTTTTTGTATCTAGGCGACCGAACGAAAAAAGTTGCACGTTTGTCATTAGATTGCTGAAAAGAATACACCAAACCATCCTCTCTTTGAGGACTTGTCCAGGAGTCTGACACATCTGCAAGTAGAACTAAAACACTATGATATTTTTTTCCAGTAAGTATATTCTCATAACTGCCAATATCAAAACATTTGCAGACGAAAATTTGGCAAAGCAGCTGACGGACATTCTGCACAACTGCGAAAAGACCGCCCCTCCCCACGACGATAACTGCATCAAGGTGCTCGGCGTCGCTAACTGCTTCAAGACCGAAATCCATAAGCTCCAGTGGGCGCCGAGCATGGATGTCATTGTGGGAGAAATGCTCGCCGAAATATAGATCTTCGTTTCACTTCTGTTCACCTGGTCCAGGCTGATATTTTCATAAGTAGCATATTAGAAGTTAACTTTTATTCTTTTTCTCTACATTTTCTTTTATAGTATTTTTTTAGTTTTCTTAATCTCTTCTGAAATTTTACGTGTTTATTCTTCTTGAAACAATACTTTCAGCTGTCTCTTAAGTTTAGTTTTCATTTTGTATAGTGTATATTGTTTTTTCTTTTTTTTTTACTTGTGACTAAATCTACCTATGTATCTTCTTTAGTACTTTTCTTCTAATGTGTAACGAAACGGCTTCATTAACGGATTTATTAGGTAATAATATAAAACTTTTGTATTTGGTTTAGTTCTTGCTCCCTCTCGTTGGCTTTGTTTATTTTAGATTAAGACACGTACTCTTGAAACAAATTAAAATAAGATATTAAAGCTGGAATTTTACTAACATAATCCTGTACTCATTCACATATAACTTTGGTGTCATATTAATTACTCGCATTGCTATGACAATTAAAGCTTAAAAGAATGGAGGTAACGTTACCTTAATTACGTCAATTACATGCCTTCCTTGTTACCATTGATTGGTAAAGTGCAATATCGGTCAAGTGCAATTTCGCGTTAGACGCAGAATTCTTTTTGCTGCTAAGTTATTTATTATTATCGTTACGTATTCAACGTCAGTGTCGGTCAATAGAGAACCTGAACTTTAAGCACACGAGTATCTGATTTCGATTTTGCACTTCCTTTGAGTGGAAAATAGAGTTCCATTCAAGTCTTAAACCTAAATCCCACGTCGAATTCTTCGTAGCGTTTACCTATGTAACCCTAATAACCAATTTAACACATTGTGTGCTTTAATTCTGTTACGTTTATACCCTTTCAAGTAATAAGAGCCAAAAGGTTAAGATGTCATGAATGTTTTCCAAGTGCTATTGTTGACAGTGCTATTTGGAAACACGGTGATTTCTCGTCACCTTCAAGAAAAACATCGACAGGTAAACCCTCATTTCAGATCTGCTTTACCAAGTATACTTCACGATGTAGAAGATCTCGATGAGTTGACAGGAAATATCGAGCAACCGTTCTTGAAAAAAGAAAAACAAGAACCAGGCGATCATACATTGGGAGGATCGACAGGAATCGACATTGATAAACCCTTAAGCGAACATGATATACAAAAATCATTAAGTCCACAAGAAATAGTTAAAAATTTGTCGAATACTTTTGGACATCGGTATCTTGAATGCGAGGCAATGGTAAGCGTTTTATGGGCTACCGTTCTACTCTCATAACAGGGTACTTTGTTAGGTAGTGTTGTCAAATTAAATCTACCAATGAGGCGTCATTATTTTGATATAGATAGGAGTTAGACGATCATATTGAATGTGGTAGCTCCTTGATGCCGTCTTCTCAAACTGTATTATAAAAATATACTGAATTGACGTTATTTTTCACTCCAGTATCACTATCCCTTAAAATTGCGACTAAATTTTCTGAATTTCTGGAATGGCGAGGCAATAACGGATAGAATGACAGGATGTGCGGTGTTGTGCATATCACAGAAACTGCACATGATTGACGAAGTTGGAAAAATTAGAGTATCAGAGGCCATCGAGTTGCTGAGGGCCAACGAAGCTGGTAATTTGACATTACTTCCTTTGTTATTTATTTCATTTATTTGTGTTGATTATTTGATGAACAATACAAAATACAACGTAGGATAAGTTAAAATAAAAAATCCTATTGTACATTATCTCAATTTGACTTCTTTTTATGACTTGAATAGACTGACATTTTTTATTGTATATAGACGAGAAAACGATACAAGGCATGATTTTTCTAATGGTGCAGTGTCGAGATATTATTGACAACCAGCAATTGTACAAAGATGTATGCGCCGCAGGTCTTCTCTACAGTATTTGTTTCCGAGATGGCATTAAAGCTTTAGGCTGGACGCCTAACACGGGCACAGACGTCAGCAGGAAGAACTTGCAAGATGCACGTGATTGGTTATTAGCTCATTTAGGAACAAGTAATACGACTGAAACCATATCGAATAAGGCTCAAAACCAACGCTTCATAAGCATTCATAATGATACGACGAATATAAACAATACAAAATACAGTCGAATAGCTAAAGAATACGATAATATGACTAACCCTGAAAGTGGATACGAATTCACAACAGTTTCTAACATTAAATGATTTCATTTTAAAAGAAAATAAATTTTGCAAATGGTACGACCACAGATATCGCATCGGCGAATACCAATACTAATAGTTCAGAAAACAAGTTACAAGTATCAAAAACTGTAGTCTTCGGTAACTCTTTTATGATTAGAGAGAAAAATATGTCACAAATAACTGTACCTGATGCAGTTGAAGAAGAAACACATAAACGCAATTTAATTATAACCGCTTCATAAAAAGCACACGTTGCCAATTCACCAAAGGCTCTCCTTCAAAAATTAATAAATAAAATGGATCCCAAACCAGCAATCCCAAAACAGCACACAAAATAAACAAACATGATAATTTAGTATGTAAATCATACAATATCAATTACGACGCCAATTTTGCGAATAATTTCAAGTCAATTTATAAGATTTCGTCACAATAGAACACAGATTATTAAGCAATAAACCCTACAAACAACAACAATTTCGTTTATGAGGATTTTTGTAAGTCCATACTACCGATAATTTACATAAGTCGCAATCTCCAAGCTAGTGTTAAAACACCATTCAATAATTTGTTAGTAGTCCTTGAAAAATAGTAATTGAATAAATATAAAAATGCACGATACACCCTAATTAGGTATCTTTGTTTTCATTGAATCTACATTGAAATCCTTCGTACTGTTTAATGAAAGATAATAATACATTGTATATACTTACGCCTTTGGATTCCTATCGGGGTAGACAGAGACTGTCACTCAATTGTCACTTTGCACGATCGTGGCAATTCTCTTTTGCTTTACCTTCATCAATATTTTTATATTTATAAGCCTCTCTATTCTTCTCACTACGTACACCAGCCTTTGTAGGAATTTTCACGATTTGACCTGAAAGGAGTTCTTTTTCTTTCTTTTCCTTTTCCTGAACCTTTGTACGTCTTCCTCGTTTGAGACGTTAACAGGTATTTGCGTACATTACTTAAAATACATTGTAGCAGACCATTTACCTACAGCAATGTTGTTGTACGCTTCCATAGCTCACTCGTTTCCAATCCTCAGTGACACAACAACTTTTAATTACTATTTCCTGTCCATCACTGGTCAATTATGTACGAAACCGGCAATTAATTCTACTTAGTAAGCAACGGTTAGTACTTAAAATTTGCATACAATTAAGACTTCGTGATAAGTAATCATGTCATCTATATAAGTGACATGAGTGCACTTCAACCACTATATGGAAGACAACAATGGCAGAACACAAAGGCGCCTTTATCGCCCTCGTGGCATTAGTGTTTTGTGGGAAAGAGATAGAAGGTTCATCAGAGACGATGAAGCAGATCACTTCTACATTTATGAAAGCTCTTGATGAATGTAGACATGAAGTAAGTTAAGTTTTTTAACAGTTTTTTTTCAAGCAAATGTAAATAATTATTTTGCTGGGAATCATTTCTCTTAGGAGCACAATTATTTGAAGATGGATCGGTAAATTAACTTTATTCTATTACTGTAAAATGAAAAACATATTGCTCCAAAAACAGACAGGAATTGTTCGAACGAAGTTCGAAGCAGAGCTTTACTTAAAAACAAATAATAAAAAAGTGTTTTTTCTATTAAATGGTACGAAGGATGTTTATGTTCTCTACGGAATGTAATTTTTTTTAGCTAAAATTCTCAGATCATGTGATTCGAGACCTGTACTTTTACTGGAAAGAAGACTACACGCTGATGAAACGTGAGACAGGTTGCGCCCTCGTCTGCATGAGCCAAAAGCTAGATCTGCTCGATACCAGCGGAAAGCTGCACCATGGGAATGCAAAGGAATTCGCTAAGAATCATGGCGCTGGTAAGATTTTTGTGTAGGTAGTGGGAATAGTAACTTTTTAAACCTGTACAGTTATATTAGTGAAAACATCATCGATCTATTACACTTCTGGTACTAGATTATTTACGAAACATCAGGATTAAGTTGGTCCTTAAAATTAAAATTGTGCTAAAATATAACGCTGAAGTACTGAAGAGAAATGATCAGCATCACCCTAAAAGTTTTTTCAGTAATTAAAAGGTTAGATATCAACTAGCTACTGGGTTATAAGCAAGGCATGCCCTTGCCACTGCTTTGGTACCGTGGTAGGAATCAACTATGGTAATAATTATTAATTAGTGAATTACCAAAACAGTCTTGACATCTGTAAAGGTATCCGGTTCGACCAGTAAAGTACCAAAATATTTAATCAGCACCAAACCCCTATCAGGTGACGACACAGCTCAAAAACTGGTGACAGCAATTCACACCTGCGAAGAACAGAATTCCGGTGTGGAAGACGCGTGCATGAAGGCTTTGGAGGTGGCCAAGTGCTTTCGCACCGCCATCGACCAGCTCAACTGGGTTCCGAAGATGGACATTATCATCGGCGAAGTTCTTAGTGAAATTTAAAATAACGAGGCCAATAATGGAAGCATTTATTGGCCTTAGCGGCTACCTTCTTCAGTACATTGTCTTTTTGTCTCTCTAGCCATTAAACTATTGTTCTTGATATTAATTATTATTTTCAGTAAACTTACGATTCTAGTGCAATTAACACTCCTTATATTTTGTTTTCATTTTTTTTTGTTTATATTAGGTTTCTGTTTTTCTTGTTGAAGTTATTTGTTTTATTTGTGGTATGCAATAAGCCACCATTTTAAATATAGCTAGACCCTATAAATTGTCCTTGAAATCAGTTTATCTACACGAACATTAAAGTCAATTGAAACCTCTCGGAAGTAGGTAATTAAATTGAATATTTTTTGAAATAGATTATAAAAAAAAATTGAAAATTGCCAGAATATAGGAAAGACGAAACTGGAATAGTCAAATGTCGTAACATAGAATTTTAATTAAGTGTAGATGGTCAATTTTTAAAAACAGAGAGACTCTTTGACTGTTAAATTTAAAGAAATAAACATTCTTACACTAGCGTCATTTATTGTCAGTTTATTTATGAAAATAACATTATGTTTTTTATAAAATATTTCGCAGACGCAACATTATATTATATATATTATCACGTGGAGTAAAAATAAATTGCCTGTTCTTGATAACCATCTTCATTTAAGGGGCAATGCATACGCTTCTATAATAAGGTTTAAGACTATAGTGAAACAGGAATTTTGCATTGTAGGTTATCTATTATACAGTTTCTGTGTGTCTTGTCTTGATCATGATGTTTCAAATATTGTAGGAAAATGATAAATGTGTACACATGTTTATTTATAAAGAGCGACACCTGGAGTTCCTTGCTCATTCTTCTCAGGGGAATCTCCCAGACGAATGAGTAGCAGAGTTTAATCCATATGACAATTTCAAATGTAATTTGCTTAGCTAAGAAATAAAGATTGTTTGCCTTTCAATCAAGTTTGGTAAATTTATTTTCATATTGGAGTTAATCATGCTAATTTTAAGTTAAATCAAACTTATCAGATTATTGTATGATACATTAGATGTTAATCCACTTAAGCTGTCGCATATTACTCGACAACAGAGAAGTGAGCTATTGTTTTGTAATTTACGGGCCGTCGAAACGCCCTTGTCAACGTAGACATCCATATTTTAATCAAGGTCTGTATTTAGGCACTGGTCGTGCTATTGTTTAAGAAACCTAATTTTGGTTAAATGTTTCTATAACTTACCTTGCCTTGATAGTTAAATCTTAATGTAGATCAATTAGAAATTTAATGTAATAATTAATACAGTTTGCAATTACATTTGAAGATAATTTTATGTATTTTTGCACTTTTCGGTTCACGGTAACGTCTAATTATTACAAATATATTAGAAATTCAATAAACTGACCATATGAATATTAACAAAATATAGTTGTTACCCGAAATCAATCCTAAAATATATTCTTTGTAATAAATTCTCGTGTAGCACCTGTCTCTTGTGAATCTTATTACCGCGTATATTTTCTGTGCAAATAATTCTATTGTCTAAATAGCAAAGCGAAAAAAAATCAGGCGCTTTGCAAGCAGCGCCTTCTTTACACAGTGTCGTTAAATCTATCCGTTCCCAACTGCACCTGAGCTCGACGTGACGATATTTACTTTTATTGTTTACCCCTCTGTCTTCCCTACATACTTCTGCACCGCCCTTTGTCTGTTCCGAAAGCTCTAGTTTTAGGGCTTTTTAACACCAATTCGGCTTTTGTGCAATAGTTTCTATTATTCGTTAGTGTATTGTTGCAGAATTCTAGCTGCATAGGTAATTACTACACCACGTATTAACCCATGATTAAAACCAGAAAATTACAGGCGATCGTCATAGCATATTTGTAAAAAAAAAACAGCATTACAATGTAATGCACTTGCATTCATTTGACGATCTCGGTGGCTTAACGATTTGCACTGTGGGGGGTGGTATGTGAAGTTCCCGGATTCCAGGTTGGACCAATTTGGAAAATTAATTTTTCTAAATTGATTCTGGTCCGGGTAGTGCCCCGGAGTGAATTCCGTTGCTCTGGTACTCATAGTAAAGGGCAGTCCCAAGTTTGAGACCAGGTAATTGATATGGTTGTCTGGCACATAAGTTATATATGAATGATAAATGCTAGAATTCATGCAATGTTTATTACAACAACTATGTGTGGTGATAATTATTTTGCATAACAACGTTCTTTCAATGCTGCAAAAATTAATAACTATTGTTGTGTTAGAAAAACCGAATATCGAAGAATATTATCGGCTTTTGTTCAGTCGTTACGCCCCGCTTTATTATTTTCACGAAACAAAACAGAATGGTGTTTTCTATTGGACGCATTTCGTGGTTATATAAAATAGATTTTATTAACCCTAGCGATAGCGCCCCGATATCTTGCATTGACTTTAAAAGTACACAAGTGAAAGAATTGGATTAAACGTACTTCAACTGGGTAATTTTTAGAAGCATTTCACGAAACATTACTTTATTTAACTATATCGTCGACTTACAACGAAAATTAACCTTGTCAGGTCATATTAGAAATGTAGAAAGTATAATTAATAACAATACAACAGTATAAACTATTTTATTTCCTTCCACCATGTGCGAGTAAATAAAACATTGTCTTACTTCTTATTCCTCTAATTTCTTTCTCTTGCTCTGTATGTGCAGTGTACAGCTATTTCTATATATCTTATTTCATAATATAACTAAAAACATAACTTATAGTAGGCAACTTACCGAGAGTTTGGGAGAAGCGTCTTTAATGAATAATGCAAAAGGGCTAAACAGTCGCCATCATGCTCAAAATCCCATATGAATGCCAAAAGTCGTTAAATCGGGTACAGTTTTGAAATAGGATTTTATAAAAAGATGACTGTTATTACCTACGTATGTAGGTTGCAACTTGTTCGTAGACATCTTTGAGCATTACAGCTCCAGAAACAAAGCTAAACTTTGAAACACTTTGGAAATATGTTATGAAAATCGTAAAGTGGCAAGAGGTGTACAAGTTTCGCTTTGAATGTATCTTCTTACAAAATCCCCTAATTTTCTTATTTCCCTCTTAAACCTCAGTCATGACCTCCTCAAGCACAACCTCCAAAGTAGGTGCCCATTTGAGGCCATGGATTTTAGTGCGGAAGCACTTAGCTATCTCCAACACCTTCCTGCAGTCATCGGTGATGCCCATATGGATCTTCTCGCACTCGTGGATCAGCCCGACCAGTTGCTTCGCTATGTCGTCGTCTGGTGGACAAGCAAAAAGTACTAATACAGATGAACATCAGAGAATCGTGGGTGAAAAAGTACTTCTTAACCGACTTAAAAAAAAGGAGGAGGCTCACAATTCTATTTTTCTTTGTGTGTATGTTGTTTTGTGTGATTTTGATGATTCTTTTTTGTTGGAAAGAGAATAACTCATTATTGGTCCCATTTAAAATTTGAAGAAAATATTCCACCCCCAACAATGGCAAAGTAAGGGATGAATCTGAATTTAAAAAAAAACTTGGCAAATAGATGGAATTCCACGAACCACAACCTCAAAAGATTGGTTTTTTTTTATAATTTAGAGTTTAACCGAAACATTAAGTTCAAAGTCCATGCACGTAAGTATGCGTCTTGCTAACTCTCTCGTGATAAGTATTCGGGAGTGCCAGTACAACGTAATGAGAGTGGAGCAATAAAAAGTGGTCAATCCATAGACCTTTTCAAAAACTATTTTCTTCCACTGCCTGTGGCCGAACGGATTCGAGTCTAGGCTTACGTTTATGTCTCTCGTGAGTTTTATGTAATTTTTGATTGTCTATGCGTATCCATGGCACCCGCGATAGTTGGTTTCCCTAGTGCGGAGCGATGAATGTGTGCGTTATTATTATATTATATTATATTACTGTTATCCAGTTTATGGTAGGTAAACTTGAACGGTATATAGTATAAATTTCGTTTTTTGATCCCTGCTTACCAGCGCCATGTGACTTTGCGAATTCGTGCGCTTTGCCGTGATGCAGTTTCATATCGTCGGTGATGAGGTCGAACTTGGCCGCCATGCACATGATGGCACAGCCCATTTCAGTGTTTACCAGGTCATACTCCTCCCGCCAGAAATTGTAGAAGTCCTGCATCACGTGGTCCGAAAGGTTCATCTGGCATTTAAAACAAGCGTATGAAATTACTAAAAATTTATATTTAAAAAGAACAAAAAACCAAATTAAATCCCTGAGCCATGGAGTTATTTTAGGTTAAAGATGTTATATTATAATTATAGTTTATATTCTGATTCGATGACCTTATTTGACAAATTTGGTGCCCGATATGTGCAAAAAGTAAAAGTAACAGGTAGCAATATTATTATTCTTATAATATTATTATTCTATTAATATACTTTCTTACCTCAGTTTTACATTGTTCCAAGACTTTAGAGAAACCCATTGTCATTTTTTTCAATATCTCTTGCGAAGAAGTAACTTTTTCAACTTTCAAAGCTAGACCTAAAACACACATCATGAACAGACGCCATTTCATGGTGTCAGCCATTTTGCGGACGCGTTAACCTACAAATGCCTCTTGACAATGTTGCCATTTATTTTATCACCGTGCTAATAACAGTTTTGTGAGAATATTCGCAACAAAGTATTTTTAATTACTTTGACGTTTCCTCAAATTGGTAGTTTCGGAGGTGATGATTTAGTAATTTCTGTTATTTCATAACCTCGTTGAATGAACGTCGGTAATTAAATGAAGTTATGAATGAACACGGGTTTTCTCATACTGGATTCGTAGAAAGGAAGTGATATTCAGAACGTATATAAAAAAAATTGAAACCATGGATGAAATCTCCTCTAGTACAGAATGCGTTTACCCCTATCATTAATAAGGCAACTAATCGTGTGCCTAATGTGCGGTAATTACGCGCTGCGTGGAGACACGGCAATGTATTTAGCACAGTATTTAACCCAACGGATTACTATGCATCCATTGCTGGTGGTTTAAGTTTATTATGAATTAAAATTGTGCGTCCTCTAACGCCTACATTATAGATAAAACCTTTATTTTAAGCCTTGTTTATTTATTTATGCCTCGTCGGGGTTTTAAGCCATTTTCTCTCGTTTTTTTTTTATCGTTCTGATAATAGTACAATCAATAAATTGTTAGCATAATCTTGGTTGACAGTTTTCTTGCCTCGTCAAGTTCCTATTCGAATCACGCGCAGTATTTACTTTTTCTTTACTAATGGTTACTTGCTTTTATATCGTGGATAAATGTCGGAAATAGTTTACATCCATTTTTCAAAAAAGTCTGGGGTGCCCAAATCGCGTTATGCCTGCTTGGAACGAAACTCTAGGCTAAAACCACAGACCAGGTTACTCTCTCTCTGAGGCGATCCGTTCTCTGCACTAGGATGGAACACGTATTCATGCGCATTGGAAACTCGCTCCGAAAGCGTGCTACGCGTAAAACCTACATCACTTTTGGGTTGCCCCTCATTAGGGATACTCAATCAGCATCAGAATCAAGCTGAAGTACATGAAATTTGATACCGTGTTTGTATTCACCTATTAATTACTAGAAGAGCGCATTCCAAGTAAGGAGATCAGAAAAGATAAATAAAGAGAGGCACTGCTAAACGCTAATGTAAATATTTAAGGTATAATTTCAAACAAAGAATTTTGTTTATCGATTTACGCGTTTGTATACTGAGTGTGACTGAATGTATTCCAGAAAAACTTGTGGTGAACAAAAATCTAATTTTGAACACAAATAAATTTTTTTTCTAAAATGTCCCACAATTATTGAAATATGTTGACTTGATATGTATGTAAATGTTTCTTATCAAACAAAAAGTTTTTGCATGGATGTTTCGTATACATACGACGTTCTTGTTTTATTAAAGCGACTTTTTCAATCCTGGTTTCATTTGTGCAATTTTGTTAAAGCTTTCATTGGCTACACAATTTTATTTAAAAGAAAAAAAACTCATCTGGTTTGAAACAGTTTTTGTAGTAGGTTAGACGTACATACTACACTGTAGGTACATGTATTGATTCGTACTTGGTATCCTACCTTCTATTGGGCAAACACTTGGCACTAGATCCACCTACCTGAGACATAAGTTGAGAAGTCCCATGTGCCTGTAATTTCACCAGCACACTTCCCTTCAAAACCGGATTACACTAATGCTGACATTATTATTTGGAGGCAAAAATAAATAAGGTGACAGAACTTCCCTGGATGAATTCTTTCACAAGGAGATCTACTGGTAACTAAATAATTATATTGGAACTATCAAATGAATTCGAATTAGCATTTCTCCGTCTGGTTTTTCACTATTATTATTTTTGTAAATTTTTAAATTCATTGTATTGAAAACTAATGTATATATATCTTTATTTCAGGTAAGAAACTAAACTACTTGTGAGCACAGCAATGGGCAGGTATTGTCATTTTTGTTGTAACATTTTCTTACGAACATGCCAGTGAGCAATCATTGGAAAATGCTACGTAATTCAAGACTCGTACAAACGAATCTAAGGTACAAAACAAAGCTGGTTCATCGTATAAATTGGCATTTTATGAGAAAGTTTTACAGAAGCTTCAATTAGTATCTGAAGGGTCAAAGTGACCGTTCCTTGTCCCGGCAATAATCCCGCGATTCCCGGGATTTGTTCCGTGCCGGAATCGACAGCTGCGTCGTGAAGTCTTATCGCGGACGATTTGTCTCGGCGGCCAGTTAGGGACTTCTCAGAAGTTGCTCATGTTTATTTTTATTTATTTTTTAATTTTATGTACTTAGGTTTTATTCGAGTGTCAGTGATAGTACCCAAAAAGCTTATCTCTGCCAAGTACCACAAGTTTAGATTTCACAACGGCTTGTGTGCAAATTATTTTTTAACGGTTCACCTATATTCTTATTCTTATAAATATACATACCAACCAGTTATCTTATTGTATGTAAGTACAATATATATTTTTATTAGGTAATGCCTTAAATTAAAATCTTAATTAATTTGGCAAATGAACACGTAGCTGTCACGGGAATGGTTTACTCCTATTGTAATGCTTGTTAAAGTTAAACAAATTCACACTTACTTTTCAGCGGTTAAACCATAAGGAAATAAATATTTATCTTTATTTCAATGGTAGAGTTGAATTCGGCTATTTTTATCGTAACATGTAGTTCCTGAAAGAACCAAAAGATTTATTAATATTGGTTTGAATTCACGGTTTATACTGTACCAATATACAAAAAATAAATAACGTAATGCAACACTGAACCATGCCTCCCATTTCAATATATAAAACAATTGGAGCCCTACGTCTCGAGACGGGCATCACCCTAAACTTGCAAGTGCCCTGTCGCCGGACAAACCCCCGTCTTTATCTTTGCACTGCGTAATTTAAGTGGGTCCGATCGACCGCCGACCGGGCCCGTCGTTGGACAGTTGGACGTTACGCTGATGTGGAGATTATTCGGGATTATTGTTGTACAAAAGCTTATCGTTATTGTCTTGGCTTGGTCTTAGATTTAAGATGGAACAGGGTGTGATTGGGGACTACCTAACATTGTGACGTACACTAGAGGATTGTAGATGAATGCATTGTAATTAAAAGGTATGTGAAGGATTCGAGACGTCGTCGGTGAATGTTTAGTAAATGTCTCTCGCTAACAGTGAAGTGTTTTACTTCTTCGTGATGAATTCTGCTTTTTGAAGAAGGTTCACAATCCCTGGAAAACGCGTAGAGTGCCAAACCTTCGCGGTTATAGTTCGTTATAGCCTAAGCTCTCTCCTTAAAGGAGACAGATGGTTGATAATGACGTTTTGACATACTTAACCGACTTCTGATGAACGTTCACTTTTATAAATAGCGCCTAAATCTTACTTAAGGAGCAATTATTTTAATGAAAGAAGAAAGCGTTTTTCTTTCTCAATATACTTTGGGTAGTGAGAACCGATTTTTATTATCTCCTGTGTCAAGTCCTGTGTAGTGGCGAGTCTAAGTGAAATAAATCTCTGTTTCATAGGTAAGCAAATTACACTTCAAATTGTCATATTGATTGAACGCCATTGGTCATTCGGAAATCAGAATTCCCTGAGAAGTACTAGCACGAAACTCTGGCGTATTCTTGAAAGGTTCGGGTGTTGCACCAACGACAATTTGGATGTTTATCTATCCCAAACAGGTAGAAAAAAAGACACTGTGTAGACTTACCTATCAATTTTCAGAAGGGGTGCACACTTATTTGAAATACCTACGTAAATAAAATAGGCCCAGAAATCTATTACCCACCATTACAAAAAGCAATATACGAGCCTTGAAAATCTGGGTAATTGCCAAAAAAGCAGAAAACATGTGCGGCACGGTTTTAATCGCACCGCATAATGACAAGGCTTTGTGGTTTCCGATAATTAATAGGAGATTTAACGGTCGTAAATTTTAACCGGAGATAATTATCTATCATTCGTATTGTGCTCACTACATCTTGACGCGGATTCAAAACAAGAAAATATACAATATCTTCACAAGTAAGTGCTACTCATGAGTTGCTGCACTTGCTTACCTATTCAAAGTCATTCAAAGACGTTTCAAAACAAACGTTTTCTATATAGGCCTAATTATGTGTCTATTCAAACTCTGATATTTATTCAACAGAAAGCGAGTGCCATCTAGTAGCGAGTTGTGGCATCTAAAAAGTAGCTCAATGTAGTGTTTATAATAGTTCAACTCTTGCCATCTAGATGGCGATGTCCGTTAAGTAACAATTACGAGGGAAAATCCTTGGCTAATCATGCGGAAAAAGTATTATGCAATGGAGTTTCCCTGACCTAACGGTTTTAGAAAATTATTACTCATTTTAATTATTGGATACCTAGGTAAGGTCTGTGCCGCACACTCACCGTTATAATATTTTCTATTGACAGCAAAAACGACCAGAGTTTCGAAACTTCTTCAGATTAAATGTAATGGACTTACCGCACGATTAACTGTTCTCTGAATATGGTAATAGCACATAACATCGTCACTTTATCGTCGGGTATGTGAGTAACGTTATAAAGGTACTGCAGGATACGATTGTGTCTGTCGATTGCAAATATCCTATTACATAGGAAATGGATTAGATTAGCGGTCACTTTAATATCCGGACACACGCCATGTAATAAATGTAAATCATGGCATCCTTTTCCCTTACACGGAGATAAACCGTGATAGAATAAGGTGGGTGTTTGTGATAACACGTTACACAACTTGTTGTCAAGTTACGGCAAGATTTATGGTTTTTAGAGAAAATTCAATTATCAGGGATTGTGTGAAGAAGAGAGATGCCACAGGAAAAGGAATGACTACAGGCGCTGTAATTGAGTTGATTGTCTATAACTCATTTTAGTAACAGAGTTGTACTAGAATGTCTAACAATTGTCCTGCCGACTGCGATGCGCGACACGCGTTGCATACGTATTCAGAGATTGGCATCGCATATTAAAACCAATTACTTATGTAAATAATAATAATACATACGATTACATGGGTGGAGGTCTATAGTCTCTGCCTATCCGAGTAGGAAGCGGACGTGGTTGTATATATGACATGTTAATCCGGTCGGAGTATCTTCATACTTTAAAAAGGATAAGATACGTATTGAATTTACCTCAAAAGAAGTAAATCGAGAGGAGCTTTATCATTAGGTAATTTGTTATATTTCAATTGATCGTGTCGGTTTAAACCACTTCTTAAATTATCTAGATGTGATTTTAAATTTAGAAAAACCCGCAACGATAGCTCTGAATTTCCATATGGCATACATGTGTTATTTACGGAGCATCGATTGAAACAGATCTTTGCAATCATTGTCATACGTTTCATGGTGCGTTTGAAAGCCAGCGTAACATCCGACTTATTTAGCACGTAATGGACATCGTATACAAAACTTCACGGTTTTTATCAAAAATATAACAAAAATTAACATTATCAGGTAGCCCCACTGTTAAGTTTTTCTGGCAGTTTCAAAATTATAAACGAAACGTGTTTTAAAAGATCTCGGGATTTGACGCAATGAACATTGAAACTTAAATAATTACATTGACGGTGGAAGAAGTTGGAATTGTATTTAGGTTATAAGGAAAATAAATACTTGTAATTTTAAGGATATTTCCACTAACTACAAAGTCGTTGAACTGTAGATGCGGGATTGTTAGGATTGTATTTACTTTTGATAGGTAACTTTAATCGTAACTATTGATTTCTGAACGGTCGGTTATGAACGGAATAAAAAGGAATTGAACGGACATACTTTGACTAGCAGTTTTAAAAAGAGAACGAATTTCTCGTACAAATACGTTCGAAGTGTTTAAAACGCAAGTAACTATTATTCGTCGTTCCATTTGTATGACATTGTAAGATGAGTATCAACCTAACGAAGATACCAATTCATGACAACCTTATTAAATTGCCATTTTTATGGTTACACATATATTCTCTATTTTTAATGCAAATAAATAATGGAAAATCTGCTACCAGCATTACTTTTATACCTTTTATAGAAATATCCCCTGTATAATGTAAATTACAGAAGGTAATGAAAGTTCCTTTATAATCTATGGTTTTAAAGTACTTACTTTCCAAGTAGATATCAGTTAGCAATATACATACATCAGAACGGAATCGATAAGAATTCTTCGAAATCATTAATAAACGTTGTCTAGCTTCCGTCGGGAGTGAGTAACGTCCAGTGGGTACTTGTATATATTTGCATTTTCTTAAGACAAGCAGATTAAGTGGCATAGTGTTCATGTATAAGTTTCCAATAATAAAATCGTCAAAAACTGTATTTTTCCAACCCACTGATAGTTCGAAAAATTGTAAAATATTTCACGTTTTCGTGGTCGCGAAGTCGTCTCTCTATTCTTTTTTCTTATCATCATTTTCGGAAAACGGTCGCCTTTCAATCGAGACGTCGACTGCACAGACTTGTAACTTGTGGGAAGGAAAACATCCTGAACCGTGATGTAACCCGCGTATCGAAGTAGGTTCACACCCTTAGAAAACGTGTTAAGTTTCCAACTCGCAAAGTGCCGGCGTGACTGACTGTAATCGAAATCATCGCAAGAAACCCGTGCCCAGCTGTGGAAAGATGACGGGAATATGCGCGTCAGAAATAGCTGATTTAGTTCATTCTCTATTAACAAAATATTGTATCGTCATCAGGGCAACAACGAACAAGGATCGTCACGGGTCTTTTCTATAGCTGTCACCACTGTCATTCTGTCGCTTTATCGGTGATATTGTTATTGATATTTGCCTTTATCGCGCTGCTCGAGTTGCTCTCTACTTATATTGATCGAATCAGCTGATAAGGCACATCAACGTTAATGGAATATAAATTAGTTTCTTTTTACATTGTTTCTAATGCAAACACTTGCCTTATTTATTTTTTCAAGTGCTTTCCTAGCCTCGCATTCCTCTGTGCAGACGCATTACGTCATCAACACGTCATTTCGACCTCTCCATTCTCATAATACAAAATTCTACTCTGAACAAACTCCTTAAAGTCGCTTTTGGTTTGTGATAAAATTAAACCGCATGGGCGACGACTGGCGTGATACAGGTTGTTTATGCCAGCGCCAATGGAATTTAGACTGTGTATTGCGTGATGCTAGGTTGGATTTAGGTTGTTATGAAGTACAAGAGGGGTGTCGGTATATCGACCGGCACTCATTTGTTCTCAAACCGCCCCGGACGCGGGCGGGACGAGACGTCCGCGGCGCGCACGACACGCGACACGCGACACGACACGCCGACGACATGCGCCCAATATGTGTTGGCGGCAAGTGTCGAAATTCCAAAAAACTGTGATCGTCCTGCTTTTGTATTCATTCATATATTTCTTCCTGTCAACAATCGCGCGGCCGGAGCCCATGTACAACTTTGTGAAAGAAGATCTGCGCATTGGCGACAAATACGTGTTGATTTATTTAATATCAAATACACGTGTGTTTTCGGACGCGGAAGGCTCCGACGTGTTCGTCAAGCGACACTGCGGGAACTGCTTCATCACGAACAATAAGGGATTTCTACCTCTCAGCGAGTACGACGCTGTTGTTGTCCATGGACATCGAAGCAAGTTGGCAGAAGCGTCAGCATACATGGACCCCGAGAAGAGATACTTGATGGAGACGCGGAAAGAGTGCCTTGAGAAGAAATTGGTTGGCTGTGGAAATGAACCAAAGATCACATCGTTCTCGACACGAGAAACTTACGATCTGCGGAGTCTGTGCCATTATTTACACGAGACCCGAAAACAGGAAGTTGAACCTGAAACGTAGACGTGGAATTCGATGTGCCAGTGAAATTTTAAAGTCTGTATTAGGTTATGTCAAATGTGCTTGAAGCTCGAGGCCTTGATAGTGTAAGTTTACTTTGGAATCTAGTGTAATGGAATAATATTGAAATATTTGGGCTTTTATGTCTGTACATGTAAATAAATGTACTTACCGTCGTTAAACCATTTAGTTAAGTACTGAAGAAGATTCAGCAATTGCATGTCAACTTCGCTTTTTGTTACGGGTTCATCAGATAGGGATTGCGATTCGCAATCAGGCAAAAAGTTTGTTATTAAATCATAGTTTATTAGTTTTATTGCGGGCAGTCTTATGCTTTCAATAAATATTAGGTACATTGTGTTACTCAATATTCGTGAATGAATTTCGTTTTTTAATTAATTAATTGTTGTGTTTTTCTTTTTCTGTTTGATGGAGCCGTTTTTATAACAAATATTTTACGCTTAGTTTAGTTATAAACGTTTCAGAGTCTAGGTAGATCTTAACGGAATCATTTGTTGCAATTGATGTACTTTTTAAATAATAGTTGTACTCAGCGAGCTCCAAAAACTATATATCTATTGAGTTCTATGTATGCAGTTGAACTCTATTGCATTTATGGGGAACAAAAATATATACATACGTATAGGCTATGATTAGTTTACCTACTCAGTTCTGGTGAAAAAGTTAGTGTAACCTCTTGTCTCACGATGTTTTATTCAACACCTTTTGTAATGTCTGTAATTTGTTTGCCTGCATTAATGTCCGTTCATTCCAAACACACAATATGTAAGTATTAAGTACATATTAGGATAAGCGACTACAATCTTTACCGATTTACAGAATCAACTCCATTGTTCCATGCTTCAAGGCAAAGAGGCGTAAGCCACCTGCTGTGTGTGTATGGATTATTTTTAACTGACCTTTATTTTAATTTTACCAATGCGTTGGCGTTTTTATTTCAAGCTTAGAATAACCCACTTACCTAACGTGAATGACCTACGTACATATGTATGTATGTAGTGATAAGCTATCGTAAATGTTCCATTTCAATTAGTGTCCTAGTGTGCTGTGAAATTGTGCGAAAACCGTTATTTTTCAATTGTCGTACGTTTGATAATCATCTAGGAACAGAATACAATACCACCAATAATAAATTGTTTATTTCTGACAATAGCTCACTGTCACCACCGTGCCATTTTCTAGAAAGTAGGCAATAAGTATAGTGGAAGACTGGTTTCCAAGCTAGATAAAACCTATGTTATGGATCGCCAGGCCCCACGCCAAGGACATAAAGTAAAATGTATTCTACGAACTTAACTTAGTCATGTTATTTTGTCGTCTGCCTTTGTTACTTTCTTATTAGGCGCCAGGCTGAGTTCTGCGAACGTTTGTTTGCGTATAAACTCACTTAAAAGTACTCCCGCAGAGCCATCACAAATGTTGACTTTAGCATCCAGAAATCAGGCGTGCGTGACCATTATAAAAAATATTGTGACACATTTGAGTGTACCTACCACCTACACTAGCGGGTGACATTCGTAATTGGGTTCGTAACAATATCCAGTTCAGCATTATACATGTGTTGTGCTATTGCTATTGCATAAACTCTATGAATTTACTGTTTCACACTTAGAAAAAATATCGTGAGCACCGTAATGTTTTGTGAAGTCTATTTCATTATAATTAAAATGAATGTGTGAAAGAATCTCTAATGAAAGAATATTAGCATAAACGTGTTTGGGTACTTTTGTTTGCGCTGTTAAAGGCCGAATTGTGATACAATGTACAAAGAAGGGTCACAGTACCAGTATTATGTTAAGTAATTAACCAGAGTACACACGAGGTTAACAAAACCATTGTCAGTAGGCGGCAAATCGTTAAACGGAAAACAAATGAAAATTACGCTTCTTGAGTGTCTAAATGTGTCGAGGTTATAAAAAGGTTAAAAAAAATACATTGTCCACTTCGTGCATTTCATTCGTCCAGTAGCGCGACTTAGAAGCGGTCTAGACGAGGGCCTAAAGCGAGGAGACGCGCGGGCCACGTGAGTTGCCCTCTGAGTCGGAAGCCATGTCTGGACTTGGTCGCAGAATAATGTGGCCGGCATCGTCGGCACTAGCTCGGAGAGCTTGTAGAGGATGAGCTAGATATCCTCGGACCCTCTAGCCGCTTAGGTTATTGGGAACTGGAGAGACACCGTTTTTCGAGAAGTGAGTGTAAGCAGAGCACAATGGGAAGTGAGCTTGTTCTCAAATCCGGCACCTATCTGTAGAATGGGGAGGGTACTGTACGTGCACAAGGGGCGGCTCACCTAAGGCACTAGCGTTCTGAGAACCGTATGAAGTCCGTGTAAACGGGCTGATCTGGGGTCAGGACCAGACTGAGTAGGTCCCTATGCGAGATTGCTTGAACAGGTCATAGTGCCGCCGCATAACCAATACGTTGATAGAGAAGGTCACTATAAAATAAACTTATGTAGAAAAGATAGGAAGTTGTCCACCTCATACAATACAATACAACAAAACAAATAGAAAAACAAAGATGTAAATTGTCTCTGTCTGCAGTTCATTTATAATAGTTTCATAGTTACGACTGATTGAATTCATGTTTGGAACAAATAATTAATGTTCAATTGATATTATAAACACAAATGATTTTTTCATCAATACCATTTTTAAATAATCTAAAAAGTAATCACCGAGCATTATTTTGCAAATGCGATCGACGTCTACTCTACCCAAAAAACTACGTTGGAATGATGTTTGACTAATGTTATACGTGTAGTTAATTGTTGACCTGAACGCTGCGGAACCAAAGCGACACGCAGAGGGCAAACGTTTCATACAGTTTAATTCAAACACATTGTTCTAAGAATAAAATACTGTGTTGGCATAAGGATTTTTTAAAGTTATTCATATACAGGCTGGTTATTTTATTTCTCGTAATTCTATACGATATTCATACTTACGTTAAAAATACATTTTAAAAATAGAAAAATAAACGGGCTAAAAACTGTTTTCACTAATTTAACATACTGCTATTCATTATGCTGAATTTCGTTTTTGAAATTTCACGAAATAAAATGGCAACCTGTATAAGATGCAAATCCTCAATTTTGATTATTATAGGGTATTTCGAATTATTCAGTGAAAAGAAGCTGGAAATCTGCTGTGGTGTAATTAAATATGTACTTAAAAATATGACAATATTATACAATAACCTGTAGATAGCACATTTGAACTTGTCTTTCATAAAGTTGTTCTCTAGAAGATGAAAGCGAGTAACGGTTATTATTGTAAATTTATAAACCCCAATCGGTACTTAAAAAAACGCGCTTTTTGCAATGTTACAAATGTTTTGTTCTGTTATATAAAAAAAAGAAACCTAACTGTAAGTTATTTTAGACTACAAATACCATAGATTAGTATTTACATTATACACGCATGTCCACAACCGTCCGATGAAATACAGGATAACTTATTCATTAACATATTGCCAATAATATGGGGTAATACATTCATTATAATAATATTTCTATAATTTCGGTACCTCCAATAAATACTAACTTAATTTTTGTACCTATTTTGTTTTTTGTTTCTGTCTTTTCACAAAAGTTTTTGTTTTTTTTTCGAATTTTGTTTTTTGGTTTCTTTTTTCACAAAATTCAGGGAGCATAATTTAGTAAATAAATATGTCTGTTTACAAAAATAACAGAAAATGACCAATACTAAAATTGGCGTAGTGTTCACTGGAGGTATCGATTTGGTCATACATGTATGTATACCGTTACTCCTGTTTGATATACAGGGTGTAAGACATATGGGTCACGGAGGGAAAGTCAGGATATTTTGCTTCATGGCATGAAATGTCAAAAAAACATCCTGTATTTTTCTGATGCTAATCGAAGGTGTCAATTATAAGGATCAATTCCTTTTAATCAACATAGTACGTTAAATTAAAGGCGCGCCGCTCAATTATACAATTAACTCCAAAAATAAATAAACTTGAAAGTGAAACTGCCAATAAATCGACGGGGTGAAGCAAAACATCTTCCACAATATTTCAAGATCTCTCCCTCCGTGTGCCACAGTCGCGAGATGCCTGACACATGTAGGCAGAGACTATGGATCTCCTCACTTGTTTTCCTACTTTCCCTTCATAACTCCCGCTTCCTCCACTTGCTATCATAAATCTTTCCAAACAGGCTCGTTTATTTTGTGTCCTTAATTTGCTTGATTTATATACGCCGAGGTCCACCTTTCCCGCCTTTTACATCCATCTTTACGCCACATTTGCTCCATATATATATGCCGTTACGTTCTGTCATAATCGTCATGAGAGACATTCCATTTTCGGACTTGTCATTACATTGTCTTTCGCACTATGACACCTCCATGTTTTCGTCAATACCACGCATCTTCTGCCGCACTCACCATACACCGCCGTGCGTTAGGGTTGGCACCATCCTGCCTTAATTAGACGCTCATTTTCTGCTATATTCTAAATACCCGTAAAGGCATGCGGAACTCTTTTCATCTGATTTCTGGTTTTACTTTCCTGTAACATCATCTCATACCTAAAATAATGTATATTTATTAACTTATTCCACTAATGTTACGTTTTCTTTTATCAGACTGCGCAGAAGCCTACTATCTTATTTGTTATTGTAATAGCTTCATCGGCCTACGTATTTCAGTGTTTACTTATGTATTTAAACATGCATATTTATTAAATGGTTGCGCGTAACCGTTGCTTATTCGAATAATTATGTACAATGCCACGTTATTAGTCGTAGCTATTTTAATCTAAACGCTATTTTAATTTAAACGATCCTATGTATTACAACTTAAATGTAAAAAAAACTTTACTTCTCCGAATTTTAGGATGCTGTCCCTTAGAGTGACAGCGAGCCATCCGTCTATTCTTCATTTAATATTTGCAACGTACATGTGTGTGGTAACGTTATATCCACTGATCCATTCAAACAATTCTGCTCACTATCGAGAAGTTATACTTAAAGAGAAATATTTTGGAAATTGGACGGGCGGTATTTATATACGATTATATCGTACAAAAACCAATTGACATTGACGAAATGAATGGATTGTAATGAACAGAAACAATAATTGTGAGAAACACCAATAGCTGTAAGGTAGTTAGAAAATCTAATATAATTACATTTATCATAGTAGAACAATAATGACATCTACCCGTTGTTATAATTTAAAATGTACGTTTTGATCACTGCAGTGTTTAATTAAAGTTTTGTAAATGTGGATAGAAAAACAAATATTTATTGAATTAATTAAAAATTGTTATTTTTTGAAGCATCACTTTTGGCGTTTTATTACTGGCAATGTGTACAAAACATGACATCCCTTATTTATTTATATATTTCACGATAGCTGCTGCACTGGAGCGTGTTTGCGTTTTTATTTTAGAAATCTCTGTTTGAATCTACATAGCATTAAACAAATAATGTACAAAGAGCTTAATATAGACGAAAAGAAAAATGGACACGAACATTGTAACTGGATGTTGACAACTTCTCCTTTGGATGGCAAACCTTATTACTGGAAAAGACCTCAACGAGGGGAAATAAATGCTCTTTACTAATAGATATTGTTCCCCTTATTTTAGTCTACTCGCTAATAAGACACTTACATGGATTAAATATAAAAGTAAAAACGTTTTATTTTGTTATAGCTTTGAAAGGGTGCCGACTCTGCATACGCCGAAGTTCCATAAGGTGCTGGTTCTCAGTCAGAACCAACGAGAGGGACTAAATGTAGAAGTTATTTGTAAGCAAAAATATATGGAAGGACTATGACCAAAAATATTCATTTATAATGAAGGGTAAATAATGCATCCAAAATAACGAGTTCGACGTGTACGTGTATGCGAGAGTGTGACTACATATTAATAAAGATGCAAGTGTAAATTGTGATTTTGAATATTTATTATACTTATACAGCCTGACTTCACCAACTGCTAGGTATAGGCCTCCAAGTTTGTGTGCCACTCCTCTCGGTGCTGCTCTAATCTCGTCCAGGTTCGCCCCGCGACCCTTACGGCGTCGTCTGCCATCTCGCCCCGGACGCCCGACATTCCTGTACCCAGGCCTTAGACGCCTGACGACTTATTTATCGCCTTAATCCATCTGTCATCTTGTTGTAGTGTAATAAATAAAAGTAAAAATAAATTTTTTACAAAACCATAGTCTCAGAAAGAGTACGTAGTATGAAAACAAAATGGAAACAACATTTCAACAAGCTAGACAGATTTTTCTAGAGAAATCTGTTTTATTTTCCATTTAAACATGTGCAACATGATATCATAGTCGTGTAGCTGGTCAGGTAAACAAGGCGATTCGCAACCAGTAATCTTATCGAATATTTGCTGCGAGTCGACAGCAGCCGGTGTGACTCCCCCTACGCTGTCAGCAACGATTCCGGCCGCGCCGTCCGAGTATCTGATAAGGACACTGTGCACAAAGTACGACAGGAGACGTCACACCTATTACATGTTTCAAAGTATTATCTGTTACTCAAATTCGTGCGAATAAAATTTTGTTAACTGTCATAAGTCGCAGAACAATACCTATTTGGATTACTAAAACATGCCGTGTTAGGAGAATACCGTTGTCTATCGTTGCCTATCGTGGATACCGTTGACTTTTTTTGGTCTCATTATTTCTTCAGTTTAGTCAAATCGTGGTTACTTTATTCGACATACAATTCAACAAAAGAAGAAGAGCGTTTCTTGAGTATTAGTCTCTTGTGCGAATTTTCTAAATATAATTAAATTTAGAAGTAGCCTCCAGTTATGCGCCATTTTTCGTTTCATTATTAAATTTATAATCAAAATTTGGTTCTAAATGTAAATTATGATTCAACTAAGTACTGCGCTAGTTTAATTTTCGTCTAAAATAAACATTTCGAATCTAGAAATGAAACGAGAGTTGGAGTCGTATTCCAGAACTGTATTCAATGCTCAAATCAGGATTTGAGCAGACTTGAGTATGATTTCAAGCACTGGAAATACGACCCTAATGGCAAGGACTTGAGTATGATTTCTAGTGCTTTGAATCATACTCAAGTCCTGACTCGAGCATTGAGTAGAGTTCTAGAATACGACCCTTAAGAACGTGTATTTGTTTTTTCAAACAAACCAACGTTTCGAGTTCATTACAGCTACTACGGTCACGGCAACTGACGAGAGAACCAACTAACTTGGTTTTTTCGTCTATGGTCACGGATGACAGAATTTATTCCAAGTTTGTGCAAACTGTTGCTGTTTCACTTGTTCGTCTTCTGAAGCTATTTGCCACCCATCTCTCTCGCTAGTCAATGGGCGTTCGGGTAAATTAAAAGTAATCTTGTCGTAACTTCATTTAACATATTTTGTGTATTTTTTGTTTAGGAGATTCAATTACATTTAACAAGCATTACCGCCGCCGCCCTTCAGCTGTGTTGGGTACTTTGTAAATAACTGAAATTGCATTAAATGTTACTTAACTAATTAATAGTTTTCGTTCAACGACATTCGAGGGAGTCAGGCTTTAATAGTGGTCCGTTTACAAATTACTGACACTTGGAATATGCCTTACGCGGATATTGTTTGAGTGATAATTAAGTTTTCTTTAAGTCTTTTTTATTGAATGTCACGATGTTTGACCACCATGATAGTCAATTAATTTTGTGAAATTACTCCACGAGATTGTTATAATTATTAATGCAAAGATGACAGACGTCAACGAAGCCACGGAACGAATCAGCGGACATTACGAATTCTATGTGTTTGTTGCAGATATTTTTTTTAGGTTTGTGTTCGACTTTTTGGCTTAGCTTCTGGGACAGTTTGCTGGAAAACGTCGGTTCGAATCCAGCCGGATCGAATTTTTTTTTTCTAGTGTTCGGTTTATGTATTAATAATGTTAACTAAGTTATTTACATTCGTAGTTATATGTATTTCTACTTGTGAGCACGTACAAAGTTAACTGCCTCCGTGGCCGCACGGTTACCATGCCGGACTGCCACGCAGAGGTCCCAGGTTCGATTACCGGGCCGGGAGAAATATATGTATGGCCTACATTTATTTCTCTCGTGAGTTTGGGTGTAATTTGTGGTTGTCTAAGTGTGTATCCATGGCACCCGCGACACAGGGTTTCTCTAGTGCGGGGCTAAGTTGAGTGTGCGCGTTATTATAAAAAAAATTTGTAAAATAGTGTATTTTAGTAATAATATAATGTTATAACTAATATTTGCAACTATGCTGGCTGCTTTTGCAGAATGTCAAGCATCGATCGAGGTACAATAAGAAACATTGTTACTCGAAATTGTATTAAACTGTATATGTAGTATCCAATCTTACACGAGTAATTTGTATAATATGTCGTGCCATGACCGCCGACTTATCGTAAGCCACATTTTTACGTAAACAGCGTTTTTTTAAACTGTAACGCACAAGGGCGCGTCGACATTTCCCGCTTAAATCAAATAGAAATACCAAAAGACAAGTGTATCGTTAGCTTGACTGTTTTTTATATTTTAGTGCAACGGACACAATCAATATTAAAAAAACATAACGTTAGCGAGCGACCCCACTTGTTATCGTAACCGACTATTTCGTCGTACATTATAAACAAAACGTGTTGCACCTTGTTACATGTTTTTAATCGCAAGTGCTACTACCTTAGGGCGCGTTCAAATTAGCCGCTGCAATGTTAGCCGCGCTGCAGCAGCGCTATAATATTTTTTCTCTCTGAAACTATCAACTTTTAAAAAAATTATACAAGAATAAAAGTTGTTAGAAATGTTATTATCTATCACATAAAAAAAAATAGCTCGATTCTCCACAAGTTATTCCTATGTCCAAGAATTATCAATTTGGGCCCATTGTGTGTCGCACTAAAATAAAAAAATAAAAGAGTCCAGGAAGTATTACATTTTTTTATCTGTGATTGTATGTCAATAATTACGGAACTTCGGAGGCATGCATAATATGTCAAAAATATTATGCATGCCTCCGATTATTATTATTAATGACATATTATTATTATTATTATTATACATTAATGAATACCAGTATGGGTATCTCCCACTCGGGTAGGCAGACTGACTTTTTTAACACCCGATGTAAAAGAGGTGAGAAACTTGAAGCATTTGTATAAGTATCTGTGGTATTTTCGTCCGAACGAGATAGACTGATCTCAAAGCGGTTTTTTTTTTTAAACCATCTTCAGTCTGGCATATGAAATACAATATGAAAATTACCAAACAAGAAGAGAGTTTATTATACGATGAATGATTGAATGAATGAAATATTCTTTATTGCACATTAAAATTACAATGACAGAACAGCAATGTAAGTATCACAGAGTAAGCCAATGTGCTTTTAACTATGCGGAAAATAAACATAGTTATTCAACATTCTGAGTTAGCATTAATCCATAGGTGACAAATCGTTTTGTACTTCAGAACCGACACGCTTTAGACACCGTTTTGACCGATTACAATAGTGAGGTCAAATCTCAATTCATTATCGAAAAAAATATAATCAAATGCGAGTCGCTTCTATAAATGATGAGGTTTATAACTAGTATTGCAAGAGGTAGCTTATTAAAAAGTTTTAATAAAACGAAAATTAAAATTTTTTACTTAATATATCGTCAATACACGATTCTAGCACGACTTCTACTTTAGTTTGTCGGAAGTAGAAGTTGTGTTGGACAGCGATCCAATAAGTGACGATCGTATTACATTTAATTTCGAAAAAAAATTAATTTCGAAAAACAAATTACTAGTTGTCTCGTAAAATTATACCTACATCAGGTTAATGCCTACGTCCATAAATTTTACTACACGTCACTATTAACAACAACGCACGTCAACGAGCTCCTTCAACGTAGTTATGAATTTATACGAAACTTGATGAGCGGACAAACGTCAAAACGGCCATCATAGCGTGCCGGTGCTTTAGTTAAAGATAAAATCGCCCGTTTGCCAGAACAATGTGTTCGTTTTGTTATCTGTAGAACATCGCGATATATAGATAACACGTTGTTCTGGCAAACGGGCGAAATATTCCTTAAGTAAATGAAATTATCGAATTTGTTACTAACCAAGCAATTCTGAAAACTTACATTTTATATATTTGGAATTCATGTGTACGTACTAAACAATACACTCCACCCGAAAGGCCGTTTGACGTAAGAGCGGTGACGTCACTGCTCATTAGCTCACGAGCACTGTGAGGTGCTGCAACGCTTTTCAAGCAAAACCAAGTGACGTGTCGATGTTTGCGACACATACGGCAAAGAAACATTCAAATAACTCTGCTATCCATTTTAATCTTATCAATACTGTAAATTATGACTCAACTCAGAAGTAATGTCGTCAAGTAAGAAGTTTATCATCGTCAATTGAATGATGTTCACCGCTGATCGTAGGTCTCGCTAATAGAGAAACTTGTACGTCGAGAAAAGGTTCATAGTCCTTTGAAAACCTGAAGACCACAACCCGCAATGGACTAGCGCGGTGGACTAAAAGAAACCTCTGCCCAGCAGTGGCGCCTATAATTAATTGCCCTAAGGTGTTTGATTTTTACTTTTATTTTCCTACGAATTCAAAGTACTGCAAAAGTCACTATGGGTACTTCCACTACTTGACAAATGTCCACAGGCGGTTGTTTTCTACCAGATGGAGCATCGAGCATCGACCGGCGCCCGAGTTGTATATGGTTGAAAAATACAGGATTGTAACAGAAACTCTAAATAGTACCTAAATTACAAATTAACTTATTCAAATATGAATATTATTATCATTAGTAAGCTACTTATTGAAAACTTTTGTGCAAATAAATCTCAAAATACGGAAACAACCGAATGAAATACCGAAAGTTCCAAAAACTCTTGCTGACGTAATACTCCGTAATACTTTGTCAACTTAATTTTATATTTTACCGAAAACTATTGGTACTCATTTTTATCGTAACTCCAATATTATAAATTTAAATGTGTCCTTATACGTTTCATTTGGTACTTGTTAAATTATTCCATCATATGGAAATATTATTTATGAGTGACAACACGGGTAGTACTTTGGTAAGTATTTGCTTTAAAGTTTAGTATAGTGTTTGGAAGTGCAGTTTTTTTCGTACAATTGTGATGTTTAACAAATTCTTGTTGAATAAATAATAATAATAATTTATTTTTTACCACAAATACAAATTACATAAATACGTACAAAAAGTCTATTTCCAGTAACGATGGCACTGTTTTATTGTGGATCAGGGAAGCCAGCAATGTACGACCTTGTCTCTCAAACTAGGTGAACCTGTATCTTCAGAGACAGTGATTCGATCTATTGAAGTTTCTTGTTTTGACCACAAAGAATATTATTGTGGGCAGTGAAACGCACAATTGTTTTCTAAGCATAATTAATTTTGTCCGAATATTCTGCGTTTGTTTTTCAGTAGAAGTCATTTTAACGCAGCTTAGTCTGTATTACAATTAGTCTTAATTCGCTGCAATTTCATATGTTTTTCACAATCTTTATTATTTACCAAAAATATATACATACGGACGGGATACAAAAATGTCGTTAGGTTGCTACTCACATACTTGAACTCCATTGTATTAACCTATAACATTGCAAAGTTGGACACGGATTTCCTCTTAGGAATGAGTGGTCCTGCTGAAGCTTGCACTTACAAAGCAATTTGTCCCTTCCTGTTATAATAATAGTTCTCCTGTATCAAGTATCCATGTTGTTATAAATCGCCGGCTGTGACGTCACCAATCGATGGTGTCCGGCGCTTTGGTCTATTTCCAGCTGAGTTGATGCGCTTTGTTTTCTAAAACATATTGAGAGTTTGCAAAACTTTGACATAAGTCATAGTTTTTTTTAAGTGATAGTTTTTTGTCACATTCGTGATCACCCCGTAGCCTTGTTTTGAGTATTATGTCGCAGTTTTAAGCGACGTTTATCGACGTCAATTATGTTAAGCGTAGTATAATTATGATAAATTTTGCTCAGTTGATAAAGCCTAAGCAACGTGAACCTTTTAATCGCGGTTCGAAATATCAAGATATTTATTGTCTTTGATAATTATGTGACATTTGCCCGATAATTAATTCATACTTTGTCTAAAAATTACAAAAGTGAGAAAACTAAATAAAGTGCTCTGAGGGCACTGCAGTTGTTATGGACAGGCACACGCCTGTTACTACGTTAACCATCCTACTTACCATCAGGCGCACGACTTGTTCGTCCCGTCACTTGATATTATAACAAAAAAAAAGTCGTTTAAATAATAAGGACTTCCTGACTAATACAATTTATCGATAAATAGACAACATTACCTTGTTGAGGCTCCCCTGTTTCTGCAGCTGTATTTCGGAGGTTCGCAGAGTTGCCCGTTCTACGTATGAGGCAGTGAGTCGCCTGGGTGACTGGGTTCATCCTCTTCGCTGTAAGTAATTGATTAATTAATTAGTGGAGTGACTTGTACTGTACCTGCTAATCCTAAAGAGGTCTACAGACCGAACCCACCGACCCAGTGACACAGCCTTGGTGTCAGCGGTGTTATTTCTAATCTAATTCTATGATATGATTCTACAAACAAGACCGCCGTCACCATCTCCGTCTGAAGGCCCCTTAATACTAACATAGTTACAAAGTGTGTCATGTTACTAACTTGTACGGACTTTGTTGTATGAGAATAAACTATTTTATTTTTATTTATATTATTATTCTAGATTTGTGGTTTTCGAGACTGTTACAGATTGGAAATCGTTATTTTCGGAGCTAAATCTATTATATTTGTTTTTTTTTCAAACAAACCAACGTTTCGGGCCGTTTACGTGTCCCGAGGTCACAGCTAGCAAAACGATGTCTTCATTTGTTTAAATTCGAAAAAATGGTTAATTTTCAGTATACAACATTGGTCCAATCATAATTAATATCTTTGTTGATTAAATTGTACGGATTTGTAATTCTTGTTGTCTAGTTTTCGTACTTTAAATAAAGTCGCATCTTCAATGTCACTGAACTGATTTTCCGAACAGTTGTTTTGGGAAACAGTAACAGTTGTTAGAGATGTTAAGTCCGAGAATATTGAAATCTCTCCGTACTACTACAACGTACGTACCAACACATTATGTTTTTATCTATTTTTCAAAACAACAGATAAACAAAATACCATTGACTTACAAATAAATGGACGACGGGTCTAATACAAAAACCACGAAAAAAATGTCCCAAGTCAACCTATTCGAAATTTAAATTGTTATGTCATCGCAGTATCGCGCTGTCAGTAGAACAAATGAAGACTTAAGCGGAGTTTGGCGCTCTGTATACGATTTTAGCGCTTTAAACTGCCTCCGTGGCCGAATGGTTACCATGCCGGACTGCCACGCAGAGGTCCCAGGTTCGATTCCCGGGCCGAGAGAAATAGTTGTATGGCCTACAATTATATCTCTCGTGAGTTTGGGTGTAATTTGTGGTTGTCTATGTGTGTGTCCATGGCACCCGCGACACAGGGTTTCCCTAGTGCGGGGCTATGTTGAGTGTGTGCGTTATTATTATTATTTATTACAAGTGCGGACACTTTTTAGCGCGGACCCGACGTCCATATAATTGTAAGTCAATGCAAAATACAAAACTAATACTTACCTATCAAGTCTGTTTCAAATGACCGAATGTAATTTATGTCAAAATTTTTTTATTCATAGAAGTTACTACACTAATAATAATAATAAGTTTATTGCAAAGTTCATAAAACAAGTAAAAAGTAGTGCCTAGTTCGCAAACTAAGATCTCCGATACTACGGATGGGTAGGTCATAGGTCCGTCACATTGATTGCCATAAAAACAACAACAATTGTAATATATGATTGTATTACAATAAAATAAAATGTGGTGGGTAGAACACGTATGTGTTTTAATGGGTAGAACATTAAAAGTAGGTGGTTTGGTGGGTAGGACACATAAAGTAGATGGTTTGCATTTAACCTTATATATATTCATTATGTAGTTTCATTATCAGGTAACATGTCACGTAAATAATAGTAAAAACAACGAAAAAATTTAAACATGAAACACTCGCCATGTTTTTTTATTTTCTCCACTGTGACTTTGTTTCAATCGCATGAAAATCAACCCTATGAACAGACACTTATATGAAGTACTAACTGCGACCTAGGTTACCTAACAAAGGCTACCTAGAAAACGGTCTAACCAATCGTTTAGACTTGGTTGCCAAAGGGTTATTAATTTTCTACATGTTATTGTTAAAATAAGTTTCTGTTGTTCATGCCGTATTATTAAATACAGTGCATGTCGCATAGTAATAGGAATTCTTTATTTCCATATATATATACAACACCTAGTTATAAGGTGCAGTAGAAAAAATTCTTGTTTCTGGGTACGGGTGTCTATTTTGGAGAGAGTCCGATATCTTCACTTACCTTCTTCCTGGTTAATTAAGACTCATCACAATAATTCAGAAAGAATTGCCACTGTTCGGGATTATTTCAGTTTCTAATATGGACAGAGGATACGGCAGGCCGCAGCCTTTGCTCCCATAGAACACACTGAATTTTTTTAATATTAGTTTCATGGCATGATAGTACACAGCTTTTTTTTCCATCCTCTAAGGTACCTACACTCCATCCTCTAAGGTACACAGACAAAAGTGACATACATCATTAAGGAAAATAAAAAAAGTTTAACCAAGAAGGTTTCGCGACAGCCACAAAGAGACTGCGCTGATCATGTTTTACAATTATTTAGATACTTTGTACATTCATTCTGTATTGTAACAAATTCTACACATCTCGCTGCTGGCGACGGGTCTTTTTTAAGGAAATACGAAAGGAAAGGATGCAGTAGTGACTACGACATACAATCAGAGTGGAAACCCCAAGTTGTATATAGTACTACAGTGCTCAACCGTGAACGATTTCATTTAATATTTCCACTACAAGGCTATCGGTTTTCTACCCCGCTGGTTAGCTGTGTCTCTGTGTGTGATATCGTTATAAATTTAATATGTACTTCGGTACATAGCTCGCATAGCTTTGTAATAGCTATAATTAATGCACAACGTCACTTCCCCTTAATCGACGCATGAAGATTGTTTTCTGCTTGTACAAATAGTACCTTTTAATATGATTCAAACAATACAAACACAATACAATAAAACTGACAGACCACAAAGTTGTGTGAAATCGAATTAGCAGTTTCGTTGTGATTAACTTACGAATATATGAACATTCAAACACTCGAATTTATAATATTATTTGAGCTGGAGACACTTGACACATAATGTTGTCCCACTACTAACAGTTACTCGTATCGACAAATTTCATATCTTGAGTTTGTGTACCGTCAACAGCACATCAAGCTATACACTTTTATTCAAATATAGAGCAACGGGACAAAACACGTCAATGTTTAGCTTGATGCATTGCTTCAAATCCGCTCTATCGATGAGTTTCATTATACAAAAAGAAGGTAAAAGAAATGTACGCCGATTAATCGAGAACAATCGCTTTTAAAGGCTGAGTACAATCTTATGTCTTGCGATCTTTGGGGGATATTGTATATTATATTGTATGTCCAGCAGTAGTCTTTCGGCTGAAATTGTGACGATATACTCAATAGCTGGTAAGTGAGGAGAGACACGCCGTTATACATTCATCTTGCTCTTGTTCTTATACCTAAATAGACTTTAGTCAATAGATTAAACTTTATTTAATTGATACACTTGATACCTTTAATTCTTGATATATATAAATCGCAAATGTGTAACTAATAAGTTTCACATTTGCGATTTGTTTTTGTCATTAGAAGTGACGGCACGAACAAGTCGTGCGCCTGGTGCTAAGCGACACGCCTGTGCATGACAATTGAAGTGCCACTCCCAAGGAGCACACTATAAACGCCTTAAAACTGTTATATCTATAAACAGTCTTGATATGGTATAGATTTTCGATAATAGTTATCTATAAATGGTTTTAGAAAAAAGAATTTGTTCTTATAGAGTTATTTCACTCGTCAAAATTTTAAAACCTTCTTAATACCATACAACTTAATTAAGTGTAATCTCTCTTAAGATTTACTCTTATAGTTCTTATTTTAAGTTCATCTGTAGAACAATGATTATTTTTAGTCAAATCGTTCACACTTCCAGTAAAGTCTATTAATACTCTAAAAACTAGTGTTCTTAAGTTTATTCTAGATATATTTAATTTATAGACATTCTGTAGTGTTTGTACTTATTGACAAACACGTTATAGCGCGTCTTCAGTAGATTTTATTTAAAAAAATACTACAATTAGGGTTTTTACTCTGTTGGACGTTGTAAGAGTTCATGCAAAATGGATAAAGTAAAGAATATTAAAAGATCTGGTGGAGGTGGTGAACCTTGGATATTAAGTCACATCATTCAATACAATCAGCGTTGCCTATGCCAATTGTTCAAAATCCCCAAAAATCACGGTTAAAATCCCCAAATTTGGGCAGAGCAAAGTTCATATTCCCCACAAACTCCCCTAATCTCGAGTTTTCATTATTTATTAGAAATACATCGTTTAAAAATATAATTGTTCGGAATAATTTCAAGTTCTGGTATGGATAGACGATACGGCAGGCCGCAGCCTTTGCTCCTTTATTAAAACACTTACTGAATTGGGAGATAATTTCCATATATTTTAAAGGTATTTAAAAGCGAAAAATTTTATTCTAGCAAAACAAACTGTTTGTGATACGGAAAAAGGTGACATACATCAATAAGGAAAATAAAAAATAAAATGTTAAACCAAGAAGGTTTCGCGACAATAATAAAGAATTAAGAAGCTCAGAATGTAATAATCTATTACGTTTGCTGTGTAAGTAAACGGAATGTAAAATGTAAAACTAATTATACAATTAGATGACCTTAAATCGTTCATTTATTTTAATTAGATTAAACATTAATAGTTATTTGTTCAACAAGAGAGCAAAGTCGTTTTTTGGTGCGAGTGCTGTTTTTGAGTCCTGAGCAAGCGAAAGATTCTATAGTTGAATCACGAGCGTAGCGAGTGATTCAGAATTAGAATCTTGAGCGAAGCGAGGGACTCAAAAATACGAGCTGCAAAATAACTTTGCTCTCGCGTGATACATACAACTTTTCACCTCAGCAGCGAGAACATATATATATACTAAAGGGACAGCTTAAATATCGAAGTACGAATAAACCATAATTTTCTTTTTCCTTTTTCTTGTAATGAAGTGAAAGGGACGGAGCGACTGATTTTGAAATATGTCGAATTTGTATTAGACCCCTTCGCATTAAATGACAAGTCTCCACTTAAAAAGCAAAAAGCTACTTTTTCTCACGGAGTGAGCAAAATAAGATTTTGCTCACTGATTTCACACAGCAAAATAGCCTTGTTCGAGCTGCTGAGGTGAAAAGTTTTTTTACCTATACTTCGAGGAACATAGACAGAAAATGGAGACTGTCTTACGACAATATTTTTTAGGTCCGGGACCTCTTCGGGATTCGGGAAATTACTTAAGAACATTAAAAATTGACGTAATGAAGGACAGGCAGGTACACTATATTTATCTTCACTTTGCGACGCACAGCGGGTCGGAATTGCGATATTGCGGACATTGGATTTTTTTCACGATACCTCTCTAAAGAAAATACCAATCGAGAGATCCTATTGTCCTAATTAAATATCGTCATATCACATTTTGCCATAAATATAATAGTTTAGTAGGGTAAAAATGAAATGTGTTTTTTTATATGGAACACTACAGACGTATTATTAGACCTACCTTCTTTAGATTTGCGTACTAAACGTGCGCCCACCTGCCTATTCACTACTTATACGCGTCAGAAAATGTGCAAAAATTGCTCATAAATGCGATTATTGGTTGAATACACTAATTAGTAATGATCGGAATAGGTAGGTCCGACAATGGTGCTACATTTGCCGGGGCTTCCAATGAGCTTGATAACTTTTTAAAAAATCACTGTAACTCCTTGCAATCAGGTATGGCCGAATAAAATATTAATTTTAAGTCTATTCCTGCTTATTCACCACATTTTGGGGTGCTCTCGGAGGCTGCCGTTGAATCTGTAAAACATCACTTAAGACGGGTTCTCGCTGTAACTTATTTGACTTACGAAGAGATGAACACATGCCTGATACAGATAGAAGGTATTCTTAATTCTAGACCCCTAACACCCTTATCAACTGATCCGTCTGACCTCACCTACCTCTCACCCTCTCATTTCCTCATTGGTCGCTCGCTTCTGTCAGTCCCACAAACATCACTGACTGAAGCAAACATGACACGACTCGAAAGGTTCCAAAGAGTTGAAACACTCAAGCAACATTTTTGAAATCGATTTGCTAATGAGTACGTTACTCACCTCCAGCAGAAGATGAAATGGCATACGTCAGCAGACAGATCGGCACATTGGTTCTCATCAGAGAGCGCGGGCTTCCACCTCTTCTGTGGCTGCTGGGACGAGTCATGAAGCTGTATCCGGACAAGGATAACTTCGCCAGAGTCGCCGCCTATGTTTAGTAGCAATGCTTGTTAGTGACGGTGAAGAAAAACATCGTGATGAAACATGACCCGTAATCAGCAGTGGGACGTACAACGGGTTGATACTAATGATTATGACATAAAAATTGGGAACTACACTTAGTTTCATTTCTTTATTTTGATCGATTTAACGCAACATTAACAAAAATTAACGGAAAAGACGACTCGAAGAGGGAACTACACAACGTTTGCCGACAACAAAATGTCAGAATTATTATTTCATTTTACTTATTGGAAAATATTTACAGTATTCAAATCCAATTCTCCATTGCGTCCGAACCAGATATATTCCCTCAACAGAAATATGCGAACGTACTACGTAAACATATTTAAATTAAACGACTGCGGCGTCCATTTGAACAAACTCAAACTGAACATAGTTACCATTTAGAAAAGGATAGAAAATAAATATAGTTTACAATTAGCAAATTAGTGGAAGCTCCAGGACCATTATTTTAGATGGCAGGCATAATACTCTAAATTAAAATTAAATCTCTTGCTTGTGATTTTGACTGCGCCACCGGATGAATGAGCGAGCTGAGAGCTCTTTATCCGTTAAAAGTAAAGTGAAACTAAACGAAAAACTAAGTAGCTGGCCTGAGAGCGCCCAAGTGGGCACAGACCGCGGCTCAGGCGCCACTGGAGACATCCGCCAGAAGGGAGTGCTGTATGGGTGAGTCTGCGCGAGTAAATAGGGGACTCTACATCCTCGCCCGCAAGGACGGTCGTTACGAGACGAAAACTACTAAACCCTTTGAGCTATATAGATGAGTCCGGATAAATCTTACTAACCCGATTCAGGAATTTCATAAAATGTTACTAACGCCATCTAATATAAATAAAAAAACAACTAAATCTACAATTTACTGAACGTTAACTGCTTGTTACAAAAAGGAATATTTTCTATAAAAATAGCCATTAAACTAAGTGAAAATTACACAACAACCTAAGCATGAACATTAAGTTTAGTTTAAATTTGCCCGGATCGACGCAAGTTGGACCGGAGCTGAATACGAAAATACTTTGCCGATAAATTAATGCTAAAATGTAACGCTCACTTGACTTCTTCACGCGGCATTAACGACAGCTGACTATGAATAAGTTAAGTAAGTTGCATGCATGTTTACAAAGTGTAACCTAGTACGGAGTTCAGCTACTACGTAATGTATTCTGATATTGTTTACCATGTGTGCCAATATGAGCTGTTGTTTTTTAACTGCGAAGTAATCTGCAAAGTGCGACATGTGAATCTATTATATTCATTAAATCACTGACAACTCATGTATACGTACACATAGCTAACATGATGAAAATTAATAGCCGACGTGTAACTGAAACAACTACGTCATGCCATGCATAATCCTTTTTTTACACAGTCGGCAAAAGGAAGCGCTGTCGGAGAAACATTCGCCGTCATCCTGCATTGCTCAAACACGCTATTGCAATGAGCGGGCGTAGGATACGTGGTGGTGCGTGCTTCCATTCCCACTTATTGAGCAAGTGAATACGGTTGGAGAAGTTGTGTTATTGTTTTTTATTGATCAACTGGTATTTGGAAAAATGAGAATCTGTGTCTTCAGGTGTGTATATTTTTAAACGTTGGCTATATTTATTATTTAGTCTGTATGCATTGTCACACCGCGCTGGCACTTTTCCCATTCCTATACTATTTTTTCGTCTACTCTTACGGACAACGCGCCTGGGATTCCCAGGGAGCAGGAGAGTCTGTACCAAACCATTTATACCTGCAGTAACCGAGTACTAGCTACCATTGTTATCGTGGCTATACCGACAGTGGTACGTGGGCGAGGAATTTTATTACATGTTTTTAAATAAAAAATAAGAGCACATTTGACCTCCTGAGGAATCTCACCTGATGGAAAGTGATAAAGTATGCATACCTAAAATAACGCCTATTCACTCTCGCTTTGAAAAGGTCATAGCGTTCGGGGAATAAGTCCGCAGGTAGGGAATTCCACTCTCTAGCCGCTCGCCATATAAAAGTGGAAGCGAAACGCTTCGTCCAAGGTGGCCAGTTGGTATTTAGCAGAGCCATCCCATTTGTGGCAGCAGTTTCTTACAGCTGAAGCAACTGTTCCGGTGTGAAGTAACGCCTCACATTGTAAAGGATGCCAAGCTTCCTGACTGCATTTTTGGCCATGGATTCAATGTATCTGCCGAAGTTTAGATTGGACGACAGGTCCATTCCAAGTAGCTAGAGAAGGTCGGCTATCGGTATAGATATATCACGAAAAGTCGGAGTCAAGTCAAAGGGACTCCGTTTTGTGGAGAATAGACACGCCTGCGTTTTGATAGCATTAAATTTGACAAGATTGGCATCGCCCCAATCGGAGACAGCCTTAAGTGTCAAATTCAAACGACTAACCATGGGCTCTCGTCAAGACTGGATTTTTTCTCCACTAACCATTGCATTGGTCAAGTAGCAGTCCGCAATTGTGGCACAGTTGCGGACTGGAATTAACATGTCGTTGATATGCAGCAGAAAAAGAGTTGCGGACAGTACGGAACCATGAGGCATCAATCGCCCGATGTTCGGAAGAGTGGCCTTCTAAGTCCACTCAAATCGAACGTTTCAATAATGTCGTATCGAGCGGTATGTGAAGAGACCGGCCATCAATCAGCTGATCAGCTGTTGAGAGAATTGCGCACCTCACATGGATATTCGCAATACTAATAAAGTTCTGAGAAATTCTTAATTCAAACCAAAATCACAGCAATGCGGTTTTGCAGAAACAGTTAAAGCATTAATGCTCACTCAGCGTTCTGAGACATACTTACCCATTTTTTCTGAGTGTTCTACTTTGTAAATATAACTACTTTACATACACCACACAGTTATGAATGCGTTTTTGGTGTAATAAACTGATTTAATTCTGTCAAAGCCATGATCTGTTACAAACGTTAAAAGGGTCATTGAAGAATTTGTTAGCATAACAGGTCAAGGCCTGCATCACGATGTCTAATAGGGTAGGCTATTGAACCCAGGCGTTTAATTTATTGGCCCAAAAATAGCTTTGACAGCAGTATCTTTAGAACGAGAAACGTGCGTTAATTAAGGAAGAGCATTTGGCGCTTTAAATTTGTGACAATAAACCAACATAAATGACGTTGCCACCTGTGGGCTTGGCATAGTTATTTTTTTCATCATTCGTCAGCACGCTTGTAAAATTATTGCAACGGGGGGTTTTGCTACTTCTAAATTTTTATTCTAATATTATATAATATTCTAATATATTTTTATTCTAATATATAATTCCTGTTGTTATATTTACTGTTCTGTTTAGTCATTGTAATTTATAATATGTAAAATAAATATTTTTCGTTCACTCCACTTCGCACGCAAGTAATTGTACTGTCTAGTCCCAGTTTTTATTTTATTTTAATAAATAATTATACCTACTCCCTATCACTTAGTTAAGTCTCATTATTCAAGGGGTGGGGCCTGATGACTTGTAATATACGTAAAATACCCACCAACACCAACTCCCACAATATACTTTTGTAATGTACAGACTGCAGCACATCAAGCTACACATTGACGGTACTTCATTCGATGCATTGGAGACGATATTCGAACAAAATTGTATACATGATGGTCTGAAGACTATACCTACTAAGATCTATACTGTTTTATATTTTGCAGTGTGTAATATGAAATGAGAGACACAACCGCACAAACGACAGTACAATTTGTAGTCGTAACATTTAGTTTTTTTTGCTTTTCGTCTTTTTTGTCTTATTTTATGTTTCTTTTGTTTTTTCTGTTCTTTATATCGTTTATTTATTCTTTTGACTTCGTTTTGTTTGTCTGAGTCTTTTCAATATTTTTTTTGTATATATGTAGTGGCGTTGCAATAAATATCTATTTTATTCTACTCTTACAAATATATTTTATTATTATAATTATTCATTCTGCGTGTACGACTACATCAGCGGCAGTATAGTATATGTTACTTTGAATGCGCTACGGTAAGGGTACATGTCAGTAGAGATCACCATCGCGGTGAGGATCGCGGGCGGAGGCTGGATACAACTTGGTTTGATGTATAGGGCTTCTAAAAAGGCAAATTAAGAAAATAGATAAAGAAATCGTACGATTTAGATGTCGACCAAGCCACTCGCGCCCGTGGCGTCGCTTCGTCATAATCGCGCCGTGCGTGGCACTGCGCGCGCCTGGCCGGCCCGCTGCCGCCGCTGACGCCATGGGTTGGCACCGGATCAAATCTTGTAATTTTGTGTTGATGTTTAGGCAGATCATGGCAAAGTTAATTGACTAAAGACTGCTTTACCATGCCAGAAAAAAATGGTTCAAAATGTACGCCTTTGTTTTGAATTATTCTACCTGCTTGTTTCATAAAATTTGTTAGGTATATATTCCATGGGTTACCTTCGTCTCCTTACAAGTAACCTGTGTTCTGTATTGGAACGTATATAATTGTAATATATAATAATAGTTATTGAATAAGTACCAAGATATTATAATATTTGTAATGAAGAAAAATTGGTTAGGTTGTACAATTTCGACTGAAACCGACTATGAAAACAATAACCTATATGAATATGTTAAGTGGCTTTTACGAGGGTTCAATTAATATGATTACCTGTATGGTGGTTTTTCCACTTTCACATAATCTATCGTCGATCTGTTGTGTATTAAAATGCATTAGCGCGTGAATTTTGTGTATGTGTGTGTTGTTTATAAGTAGTTAATTAATTAGTTAATCAATTTAACCTTCAGAAGTTAGCGTTCTTCCCGAACAATGTAATTAAGGATTATAGAAGGTATGGAACCAAACATTGACCTAGAATGGTCGACTCGTATCACGTAGGACCTGGTTCTTCTCTCAGATTATTTAATTCTTAAGAGGATGAAAAACCACCGATATTGTTGAGTTGCCAGCGTGTTAAGACTCAAGATACCTAGTCAAGTGTAGCAATTATCAATAATGTTTCTTTTTAGAGAGGCTATCCAGCTGTGACTTATCGTATCGCGGTGGTACTACATAGTGTAGAATGTACAGGTTGTATAGTTAGCTGAACCAATGGCCGAAATTTGGTCGAAGCCCGACTTTAGTTTTAATGAAAATGTTCGACACACAACGCTCAAGTTATTATGATGTTATTATACTTAACAACATCTTTCCTATATTGAACTAGCTTGCTCCTCCTGTCTTCAGTCAGCGCAGACCTGTTCTCAAAGGCTACGAGGACCAAAAAAGATGAGCTGGACTTGCGGAACAGCGTGTTTGACTTCATTATCGTCGGAGGTGGCACTTCTGGGTGTATTTTGGCCAACAGATTATCTGCTGTGAGCGAGTGGAAGGTACTTTGAGTTAACCTACTAATTAAGTAATAACGAAAAGCTAATGATGGCCACAAATTATAGTAACACTTAATATTACTGGTATAAGAATGTCCTATAGAAAAGTGACGCCACGTCAATGATATCACATTCTTTGTTGTCCATTAATATTTTACTGGCTTATAAGACCGTTTGCAGATCATTATCTTGTTTTTGAACTCTATCGTGACTATAGATAACATAATATTGAAGCATAATTGAGTCTATAACTTATCCTGACAAAAATCTTCACAGGTCCTTCTCTTAGAGGCAGGGGACGACGAAAATATAGACTATGACATCCCAGGTGTGCCAACAAAAGAGTACCGTCCTATCCTATGGAACTACCGCACAGAGAGGAACGGGTACTCGTGTCTCTCACGACCTGGGGGGAACTGTGAGGTTCGCACGGGAAAAGTGCTGGGAGGGTCCAGTGTGACTAATGACATGAAGTACACGAGAGGCAACCAAGTGGACTATGATGCATGGCATAATAATGGAGAGTTGGGATCTCTAGGTTGGAAGTATGGAAACTTATTGGAGTTTTTCAAAACTTCGGAGGATAATGGTAAGATCCCGATTTAGAGCAAAAATTCCACGTATTAGGTAGGGCAGAAAAATCAGAGGTACGTTTTCGAGTGTAAATAGATAACATAAACTTTCTCGAATGTTGACTAATAACGTGTGTAATGAAATGTATGATATTGCATGACAAAGGTTTGAAAATAATGCAAGGAAACGTTTTTATTTGCGAGATTCGTTAGATTGAATTCCTGTGGCATTTCTCATCGAATAAAAGTCAAGCACAGGTTTTGTTTCTAATTTTATACATAGCGAAGCAGCTACGTAAAATAAAGAGCTGGGGTTTTGCCAAACTTTTTTAATCACTGACAAGGAATAATAATAAATATAATTTTCAATGTAGCTCGGTACAGAAATGCAATTTTATAAAAATAATGTTATTTGGTTTCATTTAAGGTCGCTTTAGTGTTGATTACAATATTTTCTACTTTATACGTTTATTTCGTGCCATAACGACTTATCGTATCTTTTTTGTTTAGTGTTATTCGAATGCCTTCATCATGTATTTTATACATTCTCGTATAATTCCAAATTACGCATCATTCCAGGTGATTATGACGTATTAATGAACTCGCACTACCATTCTCGAGGAGGCGAAATGCGAGTGCAAAGATTTAAATACGCTGACCGATACACAGAGGCCTTTGTAGGCGCTTTCGCTGAAATGGGCCTCAGGACCATGGACATCAACGCTAATACCCCCGAAGCTATAGTAAACCATCAATTCGCTCTACAGAACAATACTAGACTGAGCACTAACAACGCTTTCTTAAAACCTGTTAGGCATAGAAAGAATTTATCTGTTTTAACAGGTGTTACTGTGACTAAAATTGTCATAGATAAACAGGAGAAAAATGTCGAAGGAGTAATTTATGAATTTGAGAAAGGAAAAGAGAAACCTGCTTATGCTAAGAGAGAAGTCATTTTAGCTGGTGGTGCTATCAATAATGTTAAACTTCTATTCTTATCTGGTGTAGGTCCTAAGAGTGAATTAAAGAAGTTTAATATTACGACAATAGTGAATGTTCCTGTCGGTCTGAATTATCAAGATCAGGTAACCACGGGAGGTTTGTCATTTGCCCTAAGTGATGTACCGCCTGTAAGTGAGATTAAAGTCATTGACGATTTCAAAACCTGGTTTCAAAGCCGAAATGGCCCTTTAGCCTCCAGAGGTATTCATCAAATATCTGCTTATATACAATTATATGAACAAAATAATGCACCAGATATAGAACTAGCCTTAGAAGGAAATTTCATAAGAAGTGATAAGTTTATGTTAACAAATGTAAGTGTCCATGTTGCTGAAGAAAATAGCTTACCTTTGCCATATTATAATTTAGTCAACGTATACCCTATTTTACTGCGACCTAAAAGTAGAGGAAAGGTAACATTGAATAAGCGAAATCCTAAATATGGTAGACCAGTCATTCAAGCAAATCTGTTGAAAGAAGCCGAGGATTTGGAAACGCTAGTCGACGGCATAGATATCGCACTTCAACTTCTTGATAAAAAAGAAATTAGGAAGGCTGAGATTAAATTCGCTCCCTTAGATTTATTCCCTTGTGATAGATTAAGGAATAGGGATCAATGGAACTGTATAGCGAGACATTATACTAAAGCTATGAATAATCCTATAGGAACATGTCGCATGGGTGAAAATGCAACAAATTCTGTTGTCGATTTTCAACTAAGAGTACACGGCGTAGAGGGTTTAAGAATTGTTGATGGGTCGGTGATGCCTACTCTAGTCAGAGGAGGTATATTTGCCCCCATAATGATGATTGCCGAAAAAGGCGCAAAGATGATATTAACAGATTGGAAAGAGAACTCGTTCCGGTACCACAGACGATAGTATTACATCTAAATTAAAACTTGTATTTAAAAATAAAGTTTATTTAATACCAAATTGTTTTTATTGCGTCGCTAGCTTTTTCAGCTATCATTATGACAGGAGCCGCTGTTGGTCCTCGTGTTATTTTGGGCATGATGGACGCATCCGCTACTCTAATATTATTTGTTCCGAAAACTTTTAGATTGCTGTCTACGACAGCTTCAGGGTCTTTAGGAGATCCCATTTTGCACGTTCCAACGTAATTGTGTAAAGGGCTGGAGAAGGACCTGATAATACAGGACCAAAACTCTTCGGTGACTCTTTCATAATGCCTGCATTCATTTCTCAACAGCGGACGAGGGTCAAATTCCACACCGGCAGACTTGAAAACTTCTGTATCAAAAATTTTTACGACATTTTGAATACCTTCCAATAATTTCTTCTCATCAGAGGGATGTCTTAGGTAATTGGGATATATTAAAGGCTTCCCAAAAACAGGATTTGTTGCGTTTAACACGACCTGTCCGCGACTTTTCGGTGTCAACAGCGACACACAAACGTCAACTCTATCATAGTACATATTAGAATCATGTCCTTTGAATCTTATTTCTATGTCTGGCGTACCAATAATATCAGAGATGGTACTTTCAAGGAACGCAACAACTTGGAAGTTTGCCGATAAAGGACCGATACCTTTAGTGTAGTAAGTAGTTATATCTTTCATTTTCTCCGTGAATTTCGACAAAGTTGATGTATTTGTTAGCTTGATCACTGGTAAACACACTGACAGATGATCTTGGAAATTACTACCGACAGGTAAATCTAGGAGTGTTTTGATTTCTAAATATTCTAAGTAGTCCTTGGGCCCAATACCTGATGACATAAGCAATCTAGGCGTGTTAATAGCTCCAGCACTAATTACTATCTCCTTGGTGGCTACTGCCTTCACAAGAGTACCATTGGTAATAATATTTACCCCATATCCTTTTAAGCCCATGTTCACTTTATCTTCTGCAAATAAAATTTTAGTAACTAAAGATTCAGTCATGATATCCAAATTGTTTCTCATCTTCCTTATAGGTTCTAAAAAAGCCGTATACGTACTGACTCTTTCTCCAAAATACGACATTGTCTGTATTCTCATGAATCCTAGTTGATTTCTGCCATTCACATCTGTGTAATTGTAGCCAAGTTCGTTAAAAGCGCTGAGTAAGACGTCTACATTCACATCAACGTAGGGATATCTTCCAATATCCAACGGTCCTTGCGTGGAATGAAAAAACTTATTTTTAGAAACGTCTTTGTCATAATTTCCTTCAGAGTACTTGAAGTAAGGTAAAACTTTATTAAAGGCCCAGCCGTCACAACCACTTAGTTCCCATTCGTCGTAGTCTGCAGGGCTACCTCTTATATACGCCATGTCGTTGATGGAGGAGGTTCCACCAAGAACACGTCCTTGGACCACCTCGCAGCCTTTATCTTGGCGATTCTGACAAAATCTGAAAAGTGATGAAACTATACGATTAATGAAACTACAGTTGCTTGGTGAAGGTCCGCCGAAAAATTTTCATTTGTATTTTTAACTATGCTGCCATGCTGCTATAATACTTCTATTATTTCTACTATTTGTTACTAAGCTATTCAGACACGATCTTTCATGTTTAAATATTCATCGTAAGAAATCTTAAACATATTTCTCTATTTTGTACTGAAGCGTGTAACTAACATTATATATTTCGCTTACCATTTATTTGCATAAGAGAGGTTTAGTCGTGATTCTTCAATAAAGCCTTGTGTGGTGCTTATTGCTTAATCTTGTTTGTCAGTCATATACTTATATATTTATGTATACAATACCGTATTTACACATATGATATTAAATATTTTACACATATTACAATCTACAAATTCTAGTCTCGAATCAGAATTTATGAAGGTTGGAAGTATTTTGGTTTTTAATTAGTGAGAGTGAGAGAGCAAGTATTCCCTGAAACTAGCGCAGGCACCAATAAATATTTAAGCTTTCTAATTTTGATATATGTCAAAGATGTGATGGGTCCTCTAAGCAAAATTTTTCGACGGACCTGTGTACCCAGCCGGGAAAAGCCTAACCCACCCCTTTTTAGGTCGCATGCTGAACTGCCAGTCGAGGGGGGACCCTCGGAATTCGCTCGTCAATCCAGGAATGAGGGACATCCTCGGCTCTTCGGGACCTGCTTCCACTAGCAGCACCTGAAACATGTCCGATAATACAGGTGTAGTAGAATTGACACAATAGTAATGTCAACGAGGGTGCCAAGACAAAACTGTTTGTGAATGTAACCGTTCAGTAAACAAAGAGATAAACATCTTACTATCGAGATGAAAAATTCCTATGGAAACAGCGACGCATACTTATACAGCTTATCGCGAAATCCTGACCAATCTGCACGTGTACACATTAAAAGATTGGATGTATCACACTCATATAGGTTGAACAGTACGTCAAGCTTGAGATTTAAATTAAACTCTATGACGCTTGTGATAAGAACGTTCAATGTCCAAAGTTTAAAACATAACAATATCGTATCATAAGATGTAAGATCAAAGTATATGTAGCACGTCAAGATATTTTAAAGGATGTATCTAAAAAGAAAGAACGAGAATCTGTTAGTCTTGAATTTCACCACAACGAAGCATGACAATGGCTGTAAAAAAGTATCTTACCTTCCAATTCTGATTTTCCGACAACCGACTAGCAATGACACATCCAGCCGTACCTCCACCGACCACAATAAAGTCGTAATGCTTCGACTCCTTCCACATCTCCTCTGGACCGTCTCTGTACCCCTGGTCTCCTCGATAGGACTTGTACTTTCGCGTAACATCTTCCCTCATCATCAACTCTTCTTTGTTTTGGCCAAAATAATCAGGCTCAGGACCAACATGTCCATATAAAGTGTGAACTAGAGATATAAGAAGTATTGCGGTCGGTGCACATTCGATTCGTCCATCACAAATCCTGCATAGATCGTCTGTGATGTTACTAGCTGACATTGCATCTTTTTGACGGACTTTAGCAGTTTGATCTTGAAGAAATTTTCGTACGTTGGTCACGTTTCTGGGGTCCCATTGATGAGTTGTTTTGACAATTCTATTTACACATTAAACTGAAGGTGTAGATTATATGTTTTTAGCATCTATTATTCAGACTTTAGTTATTTATTGTTTGTTTATCAAAATACGTCGTCACACACTGCACCGAAACATATTCAGCACTTCCATAGTTTCTTTTTATTTTCTTGTCACCACAATTAACTGAAGTTATAACTTTCTACGAAATATCAAATAAATATTAATATCAATATTATAATAATATTAATATATTAAAATATTTACGTTAAGTTATTAATTGATATTGAATGTAGTTAATAATTGCGTAAAAGAATGCGTATTGTATCAGTTTTTGAGTTCAACTGAAGCGAGTCTTCTACAAAAACGTTCGAAACTGCGGGAAGGTATTGTTGACATAATTTGTTTTCAGACCGCCATTGTTCGCTTCCAAGAGGCGCTGTTTTAGTAAGTAGATTAAATGTTATGATTTTTTTTACCATAATCACGTTAAACGCAGAAGTTTTGAGAAGTTCATGTATGTAATTGGATAGCCGAAACATTCAATGATTTGAAAACTCACGTCGACCTGGGGACAACAACATTAACTTAAATATTATATAGTTTTATGTTGGCATACATTATTCGAAATTTACCTTAGTATTTTATTATGTTGTAAAACTAAGACACATCAAGTAAACGTGGGTGTTTGTCTATACATAATAGCCAATTAAGTATCTTTTTATTTAACTGTAACTAATCTGAAACTTTTGTAACGCTTTAAAGTTTCCGAACTCAAATACGATAAAAAGTATGTCTGTGCGTCATGGCTGTTTTTTATCAGAAAGTATCATTAGTTAATTTTGCAGAGTTGCAAAACGTGGTAGTCCACGTCTATTCTAGATGATAATTGTATGATTTGCATGACAGAAAATTTATAACGTCTGTCTACAGATTCTGCGTTTCTTAAACACTGCAATTGAATTTCTCGATGGAGCTTTAAGAGCATGGTAATAGGGTAAAACCGGGGTAGATGGCCATAACTTTTTCTAAACGCTGTCAAAATCAAATCTTAGATATTACATTGCAAATCTTTATTTGTTATTAAACTTTGAACAATTACCTATTAATTATTTAACAGTAAAAGAAACAAATTGTCTTGTCAACCTCAAAATTAATTTAAAGAAAATTACGATTGGCCAATCTCTTCCAAGGTCCGGGTGTGATGACCATAGGACTACGGGTAAGATGGCCAGTAATTATTTCTAGACTTAGATAGGTCTTTTATTTGGTATTTTGTTTTCTAAGTCTTCTTTTTTCTTCGTGTCGTCAAATTCTCAGTTTTCGTGAACCCAGAAGTGGCACACGACGCATTGCAGCCAGTCTTCGACGAGGGGGTTTCATAGTACCAACAGCTTTAATAGCTATCGAGTTCTTAGGTTTTCGCGATTGTTAAACTTATGAAATGAAACTATTCTTCCGGATTTAAATCGCGTTTTTCAAACAAACCAAAGTTTCGGGCCCTTTACAAGTATTGAGACATTTCCTTAGCATTAATAGCTGCTTTTAATTCTTCTTCACTGCAATTTCCTCTCACTGCTGCTACCTTTCTTTCGTATTTAGTACGCATCTAAAACAAGTTCGCAAATAAACAAATGTAATGTTTGAGACCTGTGGATGATTGGTATAACTTAGTCATATGGCCATCTTACACCAATTTTTATTGGCCATCTGTCCTAATATTCCGGGAGAAGTGGCCACACATAAAATTTAAACAAGAAAAAACACGACACGTGAAATTTAGAGTTTATAACAAAGCATTGGATGTGTACTAAGCGATAAATACAAAAATAATCCATATTTATAAAAAAATAACTTCATTGTAGTGTAAAATACAAACCCTCTAAAAATTTTTGCATTTGTCAAAACAATTAACAAGGTTTTTCTTACTTTTCTTTTTTTGCTCAGAATATTCGACTTACACTTGCACTTAGACATCACACGATGCGACCTGAGCAATAACTATCGCCATCCAGTTAGCGGATCATTGAAATATTGCGATTCGTCATCTACCCCCTATGGCCATCCACCGCGGTTTTACCCTACCGATTTATACAAAATAATTAATAAAGTTTAATGATAAATTTACCAAAAGTTCAAATAATTTTTACGGATATTTGGAAAGTACGATTTCTTAAGTTTAGATGCCATTCACCTGCTACAAATATTTATGGATTTAACATTTAATTAAGACTTAATAAACGAAAATCTCATACAGGTACTTTTGAAAAAGCTCTCAAAAAATAGATTTGAGGCCAAATGTAAACGAGTTCAATATTGTGCGAGGAATGATGCATCCTAAAATTTGTTGTAAATGTGATCTTAAATTTTAATATAAAAACCACGATTGGTATCCTTGTGTATTACGTCGATGCTATTATTAAGAATTATATTTATATCACTTGTATGATTGCAAAGTCCAAAATTTGTTAAGTTTGCCACAGATTTGCCCATGGCAGTATGATCGAGTTCCACTCGCACTTGACCGGTTTTTTAAACTCGTTAAATAGCCTGTTTCGTGAGTTTAATGATGAGTAACAATACATTTCCTTAATTTCAGGTAACCGTTGGATATTTCGATTAACCTACACATCAATACAATAAGATTGCAGTTACGAAGAAAAGTAAGTACGTACATAACAAACTTATGTAGCAACTAAAGACGTCCTTACTGTTTTATAAATAGTAACATTAAGACTGTTATGTACTTACGTCACAGCACATGATCTAGGAAAACCTTTTTGTAAACTACAGTGTAGTACATACATACGTAATGGGGAGTCATACCAGGGTATTTTTACAGAATTTAATTTAAAGTTTTAAACGCCTTATAAAATTATAATAGCAATCACGCAGCCCGCTCAAATATTACAAAGCAGCCGTTAATAAACTAACAGGCGCTTAGCAATAAGCAGTAAATCTGAAGTTTATACGTCTTATGAGCTAAGTTGAATTATAAATTCATATGAGGCGTTGATTTTATGACATCCACAGACTTCAACGGGTGTAATAAAACGCAAGTTTACGGGAGTGGTTATAGGTCCCTAAAGCGGCATTATTATTCATAAGTGACATTGTAGTGTTCTATGGAGATTGGAAAAAAGTATACACTCTACCCATTATTTTAACTGAAGCTTAATTATTTACTTACATTTTAAATTAGCACGCATTTCCTAACTAACAGATATGAATACTTCCTTATACCTACTTACGTATGAATATGCGGAAAACATGTTTGTGTTTTTGTAATATTAGCAAGATGTATACGAACATACAATAATAAATAAATAATAACGCACACACTCAACATAGCCCCGCACTTGGGAAAGCCTGTGTAGTGAGTGCCATGGACACACACATAGACAACCACAAATTACACCCAAACTCACGAGTTAAATAAATGTCGGCGATACAAATATTTCTCCCGGCCCGGAAATCGAGCCCGGGGACCTCTGCGTGGCAGTCCGGTATGTTAACTGTTCGGCCACAGAGGCAGTTATAATTATTCCATCCTGAAACAATTCCATCGATAACAAAGTTTCAAATTTGTTTCAAAATGTGTTTGAAATTTCAAATGCCGTAACATATCGTTATCTAAAAAAGGTTACAAAAAATATCGATGTTTTCATTTTCAAGGCTTTCTACTGGAACCTTACCTCATGCCATGTCATTATATTATGAATCGATATCGGTATTTATTATTTATAATACTTTCACTTTATTCGAGACTTATTTGTTTATGATTTCTATGAATAGTATTTCCATAATGAATGTATTGGATAGCTATGTCAGACACTTGCCATACGTGGCACAAAAATATCATCATTTGAATAGCTCACCTAATCATTTATTTCTTTAGAAAAATGTTGTATGTATCCGTTGAAGGAGGCCCGTACCGAACATCGGGACGTATACCTATTGGTTGATATAGTCTGTATGTATAAGTACCTATTTAAAATCATCAATCATCAAAGTTAAAGTGGGTACAATAGAATAGCGTATTAAATGTACACCAAAGATTTTTTTTAAAAAGCAATAATAACGTTCATTAGGTAATGAAACTATTTTTCGGATCTAAATCGCGTATATTTGTTTTTACAAACACACCAACGTTTCCAGGTTCCATCCTCACGGCTGACTGAAAGGTTTTTTTTAAATTAGTTTCATTTCCTAAGTGCAACAAACGCGAAAACCTAAAAACTGAATAAAAATGTTTCTTGTTTAATTACCCGCAGGCTCGCCACAAATAAAGGCGAAGTCATACCAAACAATTCTGTCACAGATCGATGGCGGAAAGTTTTCGTCGGAGCCATTACCTGATTGCCGGTTAATTTAAAAGTCGTCAAACACACGAAGGGCGAGACCGTGAAACGGAACGTATTGCGTTACAGAGGGCTGAACGAGTTGGATGGGTAAAGAATTAATTATATAAGCCAGAGTGACTTGCAGAAATATTTAAACGATTTGTAGACTATGAATTACGGCAGTGCTAGTCTGCAACATTGTAAAAGATAGTATATCTTAGTAAGTAATCTCGGGTACAGATTACATCGAGAATTGTACTTAAAAAGTTAGAGTGGGTTGTGGGACGCATAGGAGGGCTTGAATGAAAATATTGGTGGAGATAATGATGTAGGTACGTAAGTGAAGAAGAGGTTTGCTAGGATCGCACAAATAGATTTTTCCTACCCCAATGGGGATTCAAACGAGTGAAAGAAAGTGAGTGACGGGATGAACAAGTCGTGGGCTGGTGGTACGCGACACTCGTGTCCATGACAGTTACAGTGCCACTCAGGGTTTTGGATCACAAAGATCTGACACTGCCACTGCGACCGTGACATACACTGAGACAGAAGTCGACAAATCGCATGTGCCTGTCATTTTACCAGCACAATTAAGTTATAGAACGTCAGAATGTTTCGCCATCATGACACTGAATTATTTTTTGTGAAATTATTGTTATAATTATTAATGCAAAGTTCGAATACTTAGAAAAAATCCTTCGATACCGCTTTACCGATTGTTATAATAGTTTGTGGCTTCCAATATATTCATAAGTAAGTTCCCAACCCTTTATGGACTTGTACAATTTTTAGCTCATCATATTTTGTACCTAAGACACATTGATCTTTATTTTCATTTCCGAGTAGGTAGTAAAGGTTCAAGAGCATGTCATTGACACTTAAGTTTTAAATTGAACTGTATACCGCTTATGCGAACGGTCCAAAGTGTAGTGTCAAGATTGAGGTGCTCCTGACTGTACAATAAAATTACCATCAAAAATTCCTATGTAATTTTCTAACAGTTTTCAATCTCCATTCTCTCTTCACCATTAGCGTGGTAGAAACCATTATTTTCAACGGAAACCTGTCATTGAATAGTATTTCTGTGATTTCAACTTCCGTGGTTTATTTTTGATCACGACTGACGTTTTAATACAATATGGACGGTATTGTAATCATATTTAAGATTGTGGGAAATCTCATTATACTTACCACACATGATGTCGTCAGCATTCAATTTCAAAACAACTTATTTCGATCTCAGAAAGCCAACCCAATACTAAAAAAATGTGTAAAAAAAAAGGAGAAACAATTTTAAAGTCGGTTTTTGTATTTCAGAAACAATATTTGAGCAAAACAGTACATTACTATAACATGCGATTTGTAACTTATTATCACAAACAACGTCATTGTGCGCATGACAACTACCTATGTGCCTACGGTGCTGAATATCAGTAACAATTTGCGCAATAAGTAATAAGCCGCAGAGGGCTGTCACACACGATAATTATTATTGCAGTGTTCATTGCCTGAGACATCGCCGGGAAAGGCCCACTGGACGATTAAGTATTATTTTAACAAACATTAAACATAAAATTAAAAATATCCAAAATAATATCAGAATTTTCTGACAGTATAATTTTGGATGCTTGCTGAGTTTTATAACAAAATGGATCATATGTTTCAATTATATTATTATCAGTTCTTTTCGATGACATTAAATGTTTTGCGAAAGTACAGTTAATATTATTCATTATTAAGTTTCATTTCATGGATGAAAATATTAGTGGGTTGATAAATTACGTTCTTAAGATTTTTTTTATGAATCCAATTGACACGAACAAGTCGTAACGCGCCTGGTGTTAAGCGACACGCCTGTCCATAACAGTTGCAGTGCCATTGAGAGCTTTAAATCGCAATAATCTGAGGAACACTGCGCCCGTCACCCTGAAACACAAGTTGATAAGTCCCATCTGCCTGTAATTTCACCAGCAGCCCTTACCTTTGAAAATTGAAACACAGTAATGCTCACATTGCTACTTGGCGGCAGAAACAGGTACCGTGGCAGTACTTCCTTGGAGGAACTCTTTTACAAGGCACTAGTAGTAGCCGTAGAGCTCTACCGCTACTATATTATGCATGTTTATTATTTTTATTGATCATATATACATCATACATAATTTACTGCAAGCCGAACATAACGTAGCCTACTAACTATTAAGTACAATAATATCGGTATGCCTGAGTATAATAACCTAGATTGTAAATCCTTTAGATATCATTAATAACGTCCGCTATAAAAATGCAGCTGAAAAATATTAACCCTTTTCCATATTCACTACCCTAATCCGATTGCCTTTAAATGGGCAGTAAAGCCTCGCTCCTAAATGAAAATATTGCAATACCAACCCCAACTGCCATTTAAATTGTCGCATTTAAACTGTTGCTCTGCCATCTATGTGCGAGTGGCCGAATTTTTAGCCCGTATTATTAGTTCCTTCAGTGGCCGTTGCAGCGCTGCGTGTCGTAAAAAGTTACGGCGGGCTTAGCGAAATGCAAATTACAGAATTGCAATCTGAATTGGTATCATCCGAATTAAATTATTGCCGATTCGGGATACCGGGCATTTGTTTCGGTTTCGATAACATTTAAAATATGGCATTACTTAACTCTTTTTGGATTTTGAGCGGATTTCTCGTCTGAATAAATGAGCTTTTCGTTTTTTCCAATGCAACGTAGGGTAGCTAATTGTAGTATTCTTATTATTAATGTGTGTACCTTGCACAAGAATTTGTTATTCATGATTGTGAGTATAAGTTAACTGTAATCTTATTAATAAATAACTTCAATAAATCTTACATTGATATGTCTTTGAATGCAAAGACTGTAGGCTAGACAAAGATAAAGTCGGATAATGATTAATTAATAGACAATAGATAATCGTAGAGAAAGATGTTTGGGCACGTAACACGTCACGATAGTTTTCTTACAAGCTTTGTAGAATGCAAGATCGAAAGAAAGAGAGGCAGGAGAAAACCTAGACCACATTATTTACATCAAAGAACTTGTAGTTCTGTCGCTGAACTATGGCATCTGTCGATTACTCCACATACACGAGTCTAGCTCTAAAATAAGGAGAACAATAATTAAATTATCAATTTAAACTAAGTGGCCATGAATTAAAATTAATAACAAAATATTATTAACATTTTCATACTCACTGCTAAAGATTGTTAACGTTTATCGACCTATAATTTAATCAAGTTTTATGACAAAGCGACGTTTATAGATTCTACTATTTATTAGAATAGAACCATAAAATATTTTGACAACTATATATTAAGTTACTGACTTCTTCATAAACAAGTTAAAGTAAATGGTTGTAAATATAATAGAAGATGGCCACTTAATTCAAAATTAATAAGGTTGTACTGGATGCGCCGTAACAGCATGACATTTTGGAAGTGTTGTAGTACAAAAGCAACATATTCTCTTAAGACAATCACTAGCGTGACCCTGTGAATGAATGAAATTGTAGTGATCGGCACCCCAACTGTGCTCTTTCGCTTTTTTGCAGTCCTGGTACCAGACACTAGGCTATAACCTAATATAGAGTAGGTTTATGTTTATCGTTTTGTGTGATGTTGCCGAGTCTAAATAAATGTAAACGCGCTCCTCCCCCAATGCCAACTCCACCCGATTTGCTTTAGAACAATAACTTTTTGAGTTAAAGCAACTCGGGTGAAGTCCACACTGGTTAGAGTTTGTGTATAAATAATTTTCTATATTGTAAGCATGTGTCATGTTTAGGTACTTTATACTTTCATCAATTACGTATTTTGTGTTGTAGAAGCAAGATGCACAAAAAGCCAACATATTGCGTCATTTTCTTTCCATAAATTAATAGGACTACAAACAGGTATGAGTCGGCACACACCCTATTTTCTGTAAAATCTAAACGACGAAGTAATCAGTCGGTTACAATGTTCATGAGTTTAAACGTTAGAAATGTAACACATATACGTTTACGATTTTAGTGCACTATCTACTTTTATGGCTCCTGTCTTGAAACGCTTTTAATTTCTCGCACAATCACAATGAAAAGTCGTTTCTCGCGCACGTACTGTGGGCTGCAAAAATTCTTATCCATGCCGTTACTAATATAATACGCAATCATAATAGACCGCTTTCAATGGGCCTCCTTTGTTTTTTGTGATGACTTTGTTATAACGTTACGTTATACGGACGGCTATCTTACATTTATTTTATTCACTTCGATAAGTAGACCATTATAACAATACAGAAAAAAGTACAATTGGTTGGATGCCTAACCTTCTGTTTTTTTAGATATACACTTTTGCCGCGTATTGTACTTAGGTCTGGAATGGAAACTCAGTTTCACAGAAACACCACAGAACCGGTTGGCTACAATCCTAGAAGACATGTTAAACGCATAATTAGCTCCCAACTTGAACGATTACGCGTTGCAACATGTGGCTGCATAGCGCAGAAAGCAACACGCATAAATATCTAATATTTTATTCAAACTAGGATTTTACAAATTTGAATTCAAAATATGACTACAGCCTCTGAAATGAAGTTCTTAAAATAAACTTCACGGGATTTGTTCTGTAGGGAAATTGAACAATATTTTTTTAAATTTTATTATAAAATATGAGTACGCATTTAAACTCCATCTCACCTGATGGAACGGCTCTGCAGCTTTGTCTCTACTAAATCCGAATCACCTGCAAGCCTCTTGGTAGGATTGTCAACTGAATGTAAGTGTGTAGTAGGTATTTCAGAGAGGCAGAGTCACCCCTTATTTATTCTTAAATTAATATACACCACAGACTAGCACGCACAGCGTCCATTCACAGTGTTTTAAAATATTTGCATCAAAAAAATTTAAAAATTTAAACTTAAACTGAATCATAACAAAAATTGTATTTTAAAACAGGACGTAAATATTTTAAAACAGTTGTTAAAACATTAAACAAGTTCCCCTAAAAAAAATTCGATTTGTCGCTTACGTTTTTCTACAAAACACCGACAATATCTTATTTACTCGTCAATTTAAAAATAAATTCATTATTCCTTCATCACGCATAATAAGTAACAAGTAATCGGAAGAGTTACAAGTTCTTCGTTACATTGCACAACGAATATTGATGTCAAAAGTCATATATGTATAGCATGACAAAATCATCACCTTACAAGGGGTCACAATTTTCACCAATATACATAGGGCGCACTACCATGACTATTTATAGTATTTTTTTCTTATACATTCCCGAAATTTATAGTGCGCCCTACGTACGCCTCCGTTTTATAGAATTATAGTTTTGTTGTAACGAAAATAGTGCTGTTTTGTAAAACAGCTGGTTGAAATCAACGTACCTAATATAGAATTCGCCTGTGATATATACAAATCTGTAGCATCAATGAAATATGCTGTGGTAGTATGGGTAGGTAAAAACTGCTTGGGCCACGGCGACGGCGACGTGTGGGTTGGCACATCGCAGGTAGTGTACATGTACGTATGCGTAAACGAGGGGATGTCGTGTGCCCGATACATTAATGTGAAGGTATGTTTGAAAATATGGAGATTACATTCGGTTTGCGAGGTCTAAATTTCTCGACCGAACCAACGTGTATTTGTAAATAGTTTGTTACAAACAGCATGGCAACAGCGATCAATTTCCTCTTCCTACCATTGTATACGTCACTTGTGAAAACAATAATCTCCAATGTTCCTATTAACGTGCGAAAAGTATTATCGTTAAGGCCTCGAGGTAGAGCTCACTTTGACGTACAGGTGATCAAGGGGGTTGTAAACATTTAAATAATTTGATAGTAAGGAAACTTGTTGATTTTTTGTAGTATATAATAAAAAAAACGTAATAATACAATATAAATGTTACGCAAAACCGTCACTATCAGAATCCGATTCGAAAGAGTCGCTGTCGCTTACATTTATTATGAATTACTGTTACGTAGATATGTTACTATCTACAGTTTTGTCGATGTTGTGGTCAATACGAGGAATACATTGTTACGACGACGACATTTACTGAATTTACCAGTGCATGGTCCTGCACTTTTGGTCTTCGTTTAACCACAAATAATGTCACAGTGAATAAAAAATCGACGAAACAAAAGAAAATAACAATGCAAATTAATAAAACAAATCAACATACAAAGTAACAAAACAAAATACCAAAATTTAAATGTGAATATTTCCGAAACTCGACCGAATGCAAGCGTACTCCCAACGTAGTATAATATTTGTTCTTAATAAACATATTGATCATTACAATAATAAGAAATATAACAAACCTTAATTACAATAATAAAAATGCGATGTTTACAACATTGAAATTCATATAGTGATATGCTTTAATGTCATTTAGGTATTTTTGAAATACATTATTGACTTTTATTATGTCAATCACGCGATGTCAAAATTGCGACAGTTTCAGAGGAAATCGGTGATCAGGCGCTGCGTATTGTGTGTTCGAAGTTGAAAGTCGGGTGAATGATCGCTATTGCCATGCTATTTGGCACAAACTATAGACACATGTGTTCTCGTTGATCAACTACTATAATGACTGTATCTTCAACAGAGGATATTTAAATTTTAATTATCATCTTCATTATAAACCCATTATAGTCCCACTGACGAGCACGGATTTCTTTAAGGAGAGATATAATAGATTTCATGATGTTATCCATTAGCGTTTTAGCGAGAGGTTTTTCTAATAATTTTATAATGGACTTTTCCTTCTTGAATGGAAATTAACGTCACGAGGATTCGAACTGCCGACCTTTTAATTGGGAAGCAAGCTACTAGGCAACCATAGCTCTTTTTTTTGACATATTTCATCAAATTTTATATCTCCCTACAACTTTTAAAGATCTTCATTGAGTTTTGTAATTTGTTTAATTTAGAAATTTTAAGATTTTTTAATTCCTGTTGGTGTCGATCTTTTCGATCCATGGCGTTGGTTTTGTTGGGTCAAGACCGAACTCCTAAGTTTGAGTATGTAATAAATAAAAATAAATCACACGAGAACATCATCACAAAAGTACAAACCAAATCTTCATCACCATCAAAAACAATCCTCGCCATATAATCATTTAAATCGAAACAATTTTATCTTCCCAAATAACTCGCCTCTATTCATCCGGTTTGTACCATAAATTATAATTCTCATTGCAACAAACTTATTTATGTGGACGAAGAAAATGAACACCTAGTTTTTTCAAACTATCAAGTCCAGACTTTAAGCCTCTACAAAATAAAGGATTTGTTAATGTTGCCATGTTTTGTATAAAACTTAAGGGTAAATGTACATTACGTGCGTTGACTCTTATACATATACCAGATTAGTTTTTAGACGAGGTATTAGCGTTGGTTCGATAAAAATGTCATAATAGTTGATAGTACTGTATATGAAGACTACGACGAAGACATTGGGTGGTCATTTGTAATCGGAAAAACACGCAAACTCGTGACAAATTACTCGCGATCTCTGTCATTTCGTAGGTGGCATTAAAATAAGAATGATGATAGTGGTCGCGTTGACAGCAAATATAAACTTGTAGTTCTCTTTCTGGAGCTCCCACGAGCTGTTATAAATCTCCAAAACCTTACTGGTAATAGCTCATAATGGTAGGTTGGCAGTTAGTTGGCCCGTTGTAGGGCTGTCGGTGCCGGAACGGCCGGAGGCGTAGGGACATTATCCAGGTAGCCATTTCTAAGGAATTTCTCGAAAGTAGATTCTTAGTTTTGGATGATTTGAATAATTACTAGAAAAAAATTGTAATTAACTAAAAACCATATCAACTAAAAAGTATTCACATGTACAAACTTAACTTTTAAAAAGTTATAATTTCAAGATATCGACACATCCACAAAATCAGATAAATCATTATTGTTAAGAAGGGATATACATATACTTTAATGACTTTTTGATTTAGAAGTAAAATTAGACACCACAGCGTAGTAATCGAAGTTGTAATTCAAAACTGAATAAATGTACCAAAAATATGTTTTTTAACACTTGTCAGTGTTGTTCAACTTGATAATTGTATATTGAACTGCGGCGGACATCCGTGGATAATCCACGATCGATGAACACAGCCTCGACACCTGCAGATGATTCTGTGCGAGGCTGTGATGACGTCACAACCTCTGCATTTATTTAACCCTATTGATACCCATCGAATGTTCAATATTAGATAGTGGAGTACATCCCACCTGAGGGTCGAGCGGTTGGAGTCCTGCCACAATGTGAATTTAAATTCGTTTGTGATGAGAGTATACCGACCGAACAGCTGTCGACCTTCATGAAGGAAGAATTTTGGCCGAAGGGTGTCTTATAGCGGCGATTCCGCGGTAGGTTACCTGACACCAGATTGCGCCCCACGTCGCCGACAAGTGCAATTCGTGTAGATTAGTTAGAAATAGTGTTTTATTATATTGTATGTATGTTAGTCCTCAAGGTATATATTCTATGGGTCATGTGGCCTGAAATAAATAAATAAATAAGTAAATAATACACTTGAAATCATAATCAGAAGACAAAGCTCTTAGAGTAAACTGTACCTGTTGGCCCATGAAATTTAGAAAATGTAGAAAATCACGATTTACTCATGGCTTAAGAACACTATTTTGCATAGTCATCGGAGAGGGCAGCCGCGTTAGACCGGCTCGGCAGCGTGCCGGCGTACTGTGTAGAGACGTGCCACCCCTACCGTATGAAAACGGGGGTTGTATATATACGAAGCGTTGGGAAAACTTTGTTTGCGCGTTATAGAACGTTACCTTTGAACCGCTTTAATTCCATGGGTTTGCAAATTGGGCAGTTGTGCTCTTTCAGAAAGAGTCCATCTAAGCAAATGCTGCCACCCTTACCAATTTGTGCCGCCAAATTATGCTTTCGTATCTAAATCACGTTTACTTTTTCAAACAAACGAACGGTAACTTTATGATATTTTAAGTTCTCGGTGAATTAATAGGTTTTCCAATCAATATTTAGGTTATACTAAGTTACTATACTTATACGATTCTTCGTTTTCTTTCTATGGTAACTTTATTAACCCCGGTTTGGAGACAATTTTGTCAGTATCTAGTTTATATCTCACTAAAAAAAAAATCTATATTTTGACCAAACTTTAGAATACATTGTAGTTTGGCGCGTAAAAACGTTTGTAGAATATTCAGACGTCGAATAACGTTATCATTGTGAATTCAATCAATTTTAATATATTATTTAATTTTATAAATTAGTTTTGGTAAAAGAGGAAGACTATATGTACTGTATGTACTAGTTGTGTGATCCAGAGCTAATTTCTGAATCTTATATGCAGTTAGACTAACCATATAACACTTTGCAAGGCTTGGTACATTTGTCGTCTGACAAATGTACCAAGTTAGCCGCTTCCGACTCGCTCTGAAGAGTCGTCTCTAATGGTGCCTTCGAGAATAGTGCTGTGGAGGTTGTTGTATTTAAACCAGATGAGAAGGAAAACTTTACTTACGCGGCTTAGGACTTTACGATTTCTTACGAAAAATGAGAAAAAAAATGCTTCATTGATTTGTTATTAAACAACGAATGGAAAAATTATACTCTCTAAGTTTTACACAAATCCAAATGTTTGACAAGTCGTACAGGTGTCGCGTTATAATTTTCGACCAGACCAGAATAGTCTCCCAAGTTGTTCGATATTTTATAGTAACACGGCCGTCATCAATCGGTCACGCCGCAGCTACGCTTGAAATCGTCAAGAACATATTCCATTGTGTAGCTTATGGTCGTATTAAGGCTTTAGCCGTTTCGGCGATCGCTTCGAAACTATTAAATGACCATCAAGAGAATTGTCCAAATTGCTTGTCGCACGACATTTTCGATGATAATTAATTTTCTGGTACAATTACGCAGGTACGTGTGAGTGGCGAAAGTTCTTTATGAAATCCTCATTAAGACTCAATCTACAAATTATAATCACGTATTTCTTCGTGATTTGTTTAAAAATTATACATTAATTAACATTTATATTTTACAAATCTACAAATCACGTGTTTTATTCTGAATTCATCAACATCAACCCATTTATATGTCCCACGGCTGGGCACGGGTCTTCTCTTCGGCGAGGATTTTAGACCGTAGTCCTCCAGACTTCACACGTTTTCCGAGGATTGTGATCCTTCTTTGACGTGCAAGTTTCATGTTTTCCTTCACCGAAAAGCTCATGATATATTTCAAGTGAAATTCACAGAAACTTAGAGGTGCGTTGATTCGAACCCACGGCCACTGCTTAAGAAGCGGCAGGTGAAACAATTAGGCTACCACGGATTTATACTGAATAATAACTAAAAAAATGAGTTGACACGTTTTTGGCACTAAATTCCACAAAAATATTCGATTGTGTATTATTTAGTTGCTAACTTATATTACATAACAATTTAAGTAAAAGATTACAGCTGAAATCGAAAAACAGGGCAGGACTGTGGACCCAATCAAAATAATGCCAATACTGTTCTTAAAACTGTTATTTACAAGTTAATATTCTCATTAAAATACTTATTATAACAAATAATAAAAAACACAAGCGTAGTGCAATCTGCATGGACACGCAAGCTCGCATTGATAGGATCGGGAGTCGAACTCGGGACCTAATTATCACTGCATGCCTTTAACTGATGTGGTGTTACGCCTTTATTTAATTCTCTTGCCGCTTGGTTAAATACAATGATTAGTATGGAAAAAAAACTTGCGAGGGTTTCGATAGTAGGTAGCTGTTAGAATCAACCGAATATTTATATGAATTTAAAAAAAAAAGAAAAATTAATTTACTTCCATTTTTATTAATATGGACTTCCGCAAAGTAACGCCTGAATCTATTAATTATTTGAATCTTTTTTTTAGTATAGGTTGGTAACAGTCTTTTTTCATGTTTGCAATGAATGCGGGAAGTAGTAATCAACTTCATGCAGCCGACACCTCGACTGCATAAAGTTGATAACGACTTGATGCATTAACTGCATACAGTCGGCTGCTTGCAGTTAATGTGTGAAGTCGTTATCAACTTCATGCACACACTCGAGATCTCGGATAACGATTTCACGCATTAACTGCAAACATGCAGTCAGTCTGTTAGCAGCCTAAAGATAATATCGGATTTTTTTAGTTGGTATATAACAACATCTTACAAACTACAGCAAACTTTTCGCACCAATTGACTAGTCTTCATCAAACTAATTTATGGTCAATACTACGTACAAGTTTGTTGCTTTTTTTCGCAGCGCTCCGCGCGCCATGCACGCAATAAACAAGATAATAAGTTTATTACATTCTCCGGACATATCAGCACGTAAGTTTTTTTTGTCCCCATCTCGTGTAATGGCTGCACCGCGGTGTTGCGAGGCTAATGCTACATTTTCGAGTAGTGCACGCAATTGAGTTTCGTCATCAACCCATTATTCATACTGTTTTCTGTGGGACTTGGAAACCTTTTATTAATTTAAAATTATACATGAAAACATCTCATGCATTGCATTATCCTGGTAGTGTACGAGTTTTTTTTATGATAATCACGCCAATTATCTGGTCACTACTCCTAGTGGGTATATAAATAATATAGAATTATGTGGACCAAGAGTAACTAAATTAACTGCATGGATCCTGAAGATGTTAGAAAACTTTGCTTCCCCATAATGACCCTACCAGGAATCAACCATAGAACCTCCTCACCTAGCGCCCATAGAGCTAACCATTGCGCAAAGAGATGACTAATATATTAACAATATGTTAACTGTTGGTCCACTATGACACAGCGCCCACGCTAACTCATGCCCGGGTGCAATCAATACCCTGGCGCCTTCTAGTAGGCACGCGATCAAAATGGAATGCTTACAGTTATATATTCCCCAGCAATCGGAAGTTCGAGTGCAAATGGTGCAATTATAAATGATGTTGACAAGCAATAGCTCGTTTATTTCGAGACGTCGCAAGCAACTCCCGGCGCCATCTAACGTCTGTACGATCTGTACTTACGCCCTGCACCTTAGGTAAAGCCAGGTGTCACTAAGGGTCTTGCGTAATAATGAGAGTAACACTCAGTCCATGCGAATTTATTGTAGAACGTATAAATAACAAAGTAGGAAAGGTGAAGGGAAAGAACAAAAGGGCCTGTACTCGTATGAAATATATTGCTGCTTTATAAGCAGTTTCGTTTTTACGATTGAAGGACACGTTTTTTCTCTTCGAAAATTTTGATGGCAGTGACGACGGAACGAAACAAACAATGAATGAATTAGAGAACGATTCAAAATTTCGTTCAAAATTAACGATGAACAGGTCGCAACGGCACACAGGTATTATAGTCGTCACCAAATAAGAGGCCACATTTGACACTTGTCATCGTGACGCGAGGATATGGACGAATCATATCGGTAATCACATTGTACGATTTTCACGAGAAACCGATTCAAAATTTTAAGAGTTTGTTTCACTTACAGAATTCCTTGCAATTCTGTAGCAATTCCTCTCATTTTCGTTAAATTGTCCCACATTCCAATGAATTGTATCCAATTCTTTCAATTTTGATTTTATAATATTCATAAATGGTTTATTACGAGAATTTAATGTAAATAAGTAAGTTCATCGATAAAACAACTACATAAAAAGATCACCAAGAAACCAAGTATTTCATGAATTTTATTCGGCTGGCAATTAGTTAAAAGTTGTCAATGTCAACAACAAACAATCTCAAATAATGTTCATAATTTAGAAAACAGGAACAGTCCAAAAGTAAAGCCGAGTCACAAGAAAAACACATAAAAAATAACCAAGCGCACAGTCAACTTCCAAGATGGCGAAAGACAGCGCGGTGCGCGGGCGCGGATTTCGGGTGCCGCTGGATTGGTATCAGCGTTGACAATTTAAAATTTGCAAAAAAGAAAAGGAAATACAAATCCGGCTAGGAGCACGGGGCTCTTATAAATTTGATAAATTATAAATTTATTTGCAATAGGTGTAGTCAGAGGTGTTACATACGTAATTATTTAAAATAAGTATTATTTATATTTATTATAAAAAAACCTAAACATTTTTGATTTAATATTTAATAAGCAATATTTTTTCCGAGAATTCGAAGTGACCCGGTGAAATTCGGCGATTAATTGCTTACAACACTATTATTAAAAAAAAATCGCTTTAGGACGTAACTGTTTTCAGGACGTTTCAGAGTAACTAAAAATTGCATTTTATATTGTAACCCGTGCGAAAACAGTACTTCAAAAAGGTTTTGACATATTGTATAATGTTACATTAAAATTTAAGTATTCTTTTAAACTCAGTTATGCTAATAATTGATTGTTTAATTGTTTCGTTGATCGCATTCAAAGTTACATACTATCGTCTTCTTTAGCTGACAAATGTGGCCTCTTATTTAGTGACGACTATAATCAACGATTCAAAATGGGACTTGGGTGGAACTTGGGTCTGAAATGGGTCTGAAGCATAAAATTATATTTAGAAGACAGACTGGCATATGGCACTGAGCTGAGTCGCGGCCTTTTCATGATAGCAACACATCGTGGTCCGTATTAATTATTCATATTTTACTGTTTATATTTCGTTTTAATGTTCTTTTATTTCCTGCGTACTTTTAACTGTTTTTTTTTCTAATATTACAAGTGTTTATTGATGTATTCTAGGCCATGAATAAATCTATTTCTATTCTGTTCTATTCTAGATTTTCATGTAGGTACATTAAGCATTTAGCGCTTTTTCCATTGTCGTTTGCTGGGCCTTAGGAGGATAAATTAGGAAGTAGAGAAAAAGTTATGCAGATAGAAATCTTCCCGATCCCGAAACAAAACATTTTGTTTGCAAGCTATCCCATATAGCTAGCCCGTAGAGCGTAGTAATTTTTAAACAATCTGTATCCCAGTCACTTATTTCGTTGACCCTTTTTTGAGCATCCTCGTGTTTATAATATAAATATAATTTAGTCCTTAAATTTTATATACAGTTGGTTGATTAAAACAAGACTGCCATTATTCGCACGCAAAAAGAGCACTTAAAGTGGTAATTTGTCCCACCTGATGGGTAAAACAACGTCTCCCAACTGCTCTATTTGCAAGAAGAGGGAGGAAGTATACCACGTGCTCGTGGAATGTGTCCGGACCGCATGGTACAAAAATGTATAAAATGTAGATAATTATCAGTATTTAGTACGTAGTGTGTTTAAGTGGTGCTATGTTCCTATAGGGGTTGGCATATTCTATTAAGAATAAACTCTCTAATAAATAAAGAAAAAAATTATGAAATAAAGGTTTTCAAGCTTCGTTTGAAGGCTCAGCTGTGTTTTCACACATGCACGTGATGGATTACTAGGTAATTAGGTATTGGAAGTTGTGTTTATGGGGACTTCAATGCAGGTCGTTCGATATAAATAAAGGTAAAAGCTGTACGAATTAATGCACTTGTTTAATGTTTAAATGTCGACCGTAGTTTTGTTCTTTCGTCTCGAGCAGGATTGTCATCATAATTAACTTATTACACAGTATCGCTGCTGGGCAGGGATTTTCTGTGAGGAGATAGTTTCAGCTCGCTGACCCAATGAGGGCGGGGAAGTTTACAGATTTCATTACGATGCTTTCCTCGACATTCACAAATGTATGTATGTAATTTAAAATTTTAAGTCAGAGCTACATGCCGCTGCTTGAATTTTAACCATCCACTTCTCGATTGGGAAGCAGCTGTTCTCCCACATCACCGCTTAAATGTAACAAAATACTTTTTTAAGTTTTTCAACGCCATGATATTCAATTATTTTTGTGAAATTACTTTACTAGTTTGTTATAATTATTAATACAACGATCGAACACGTAGAAAAAATTCCTTCGATCCGGTCGGATACGAACTGACGTCTTCCAGAAGCCATGCCAACTAAGCTACGGAACGAAGTAGCGGACTTTGCGAATTTTTCTATGTGCTTGTTGCAGATCTTTGTTTTTAACGACTTTCTTGCGTGTAGTTTATATCATAAACAGAGTTCGTTCTCATCTCGTGAGACGATTTTATTTATCCGTTGGTTTGAGTCTTTCTACTGTTTATTCTTGAAACTTTTAATCCGGCCTTTTTCAAGGACATCCCCAATCTGATTGACATTTATGTTACCCCGAGATCTACCTGTCCCGATGCCTCCGTCCACATTCGCTCTATAAATTTGTGCAGTCAATCTAACAACATTCATTCTTTCTGCATGACCAAACCGTCATACATGGGTTATTACAATTTATTACATGCAGAATACGATTCAATGTCAATAAATTATTGTTAAGATATTTTCGTCCTGGAGAGTTCAAAATTATATCTACCATTTAAACTAGGTGACTGTAACATAGTTACAAAGCCAATAGTTACATATTATGGCAAACATATTTCAACCGCTTTCTTTTGTACCTAAGCCCTTGCTCTACTATGCGCCGGCGCCGTCCCATCAATCTCGTCCGTGATTGACGCCGTGTCATCCCGCTGCTATACACATGACAGTTTATAACTCTTATAAGACGTTTACACATCTCTTATGCAGCCTAACGTACATTAATACAGCGTTTATGCAGTACCTACAGACATTTTATGCCAGCTTATGCTGTGATTTTTAAGCGAACTTTTTGTAATATCTATTGAAACTTTGTTGCCGGTTGAGAAAAAGTACAGTGCAGTCTTTAATCATAGAAGCCGTAGTATAAAACGAAGGGTTTTTATTTATTTTGTACTATTATTTCTTTTGCAATGAACAAGATACCATGTATAATTGAGGCTATCAGCGCAAAGGTGGCGTAACCCACAACTTTTTTTTTTCTATGTTTCATTATGTTAACAAATTTTACTAGAAACTCTTTTTATTTATTTATTTAGAATCAATAACAGTTCACAAACCACATCGCATACCTAGTTGTGAGCCGCTATCAATGATTTTAAAGATTGGTGGTGATATACCTCAGTGCTAACCCAATTATAATTCCTGCACATACGAAACGACGGATCATTGTTCGGCACGTTGTATGTCGTCACTGGCACATAAAAAGTTTTTGCGTGCGGCATCTTCCAGTCATAAACCCAACCTGATCTGACAATTCACTAGTATCCCACACAGAGTTATCTATACTGCTAAAGAAACGGTAAATATTTTTTTTTCATAAACACATTAGGTTTACGTGATTGCTGCACATTGAAAATGAAACTAAATGTAACAGAGGCAAGTAAATGTAGCAACGCAGGTAGGTTTTGCTTTTTGAAAGAAATTAACGTTTCTGTCACATTAAATTATATATATAAATAATCGTATAATTTTGATGGTATTGTACGATGATTTAAACTTAATTAGTTGCGTCTTATAAAAGCGAATCATCCATTGAAATAACTAAAAGGAAATTGGTTAACGAAGTTAAATAGAGCTGAATTAACTGTTACATACTGAATTGATAGAAGTGGTTATAGAAACATGGACGTCCTGTAGCGAGATGAGTGGACGATACCGTCAAAGTCGCGTGCCGTAGATGGGTTAGATAAGCTTAAGATCGTGATAAATGGCACTAATTGTGAGAGGTGTATGCCTAGCAATGGACGAAGTCGGGCTGTGGATGATATCAAAATAACTCAGTTCCTAACATTGTCAGAAGCCTCGGAGCGTTAGCGCACTACGGCTGATTCATATCAATTCCGAATCTGACAAATGACGGTCCGAAATGTCACAGGGCTCATTATAACTCTAGGTGTACAAGCGATATTTGTATTTTCTCGGAAGTCGCACTGAGACATAAGTTGACTTGTGGGGACTTATCCCACCCTTAAATAGGTGACGTGACAATACTTCCCTGGGCAAACTCTTTTGCAATGAGCTCTACTGCTACTGTTTAGTTTCCAAGCTCCTTTAATTATGGCGTCGCCATCACAGACATCTTGCACCATTCCTGTATCACCCATTAAAATCTTGCAAATACTATTAATAAACGTCCAGAGCCACGACAGTGCGAGTCCAGAGCAGCCATAAACATGCAAATTCGCCCATCATACAATTATTATAATCATCCGATGTTGCATTAAACCGATCGCATCGAAGTCACGTGTGGCGCATTTTAAGTTTATAAAAGTAATAAATAATTTTCTACTGTATTATACAAGCTTTTGATTCCATCACAGACGATTTTTTATCTAAGAATCTTATTCGACAAAGATTGTCATAGCAGTAGAGCTCTTCGTCCAGGGCTATACTGCCACAGTAATGTGAGCATTACTGGGTTTCGGTTTTGAAAGGCAAGGGTGCGGGTGAAATTACGGGCACATGGGACTTGTCAACGTAATATACGTGTCAGGGAGACGGGCGCAGTGGCAGTGCCCCTCAGATCTTTGTGATTTAGAGCTCTGAGTGGCAGTTGTTTGTACGTTTATACTACATTAGAGGAAAACTTTTAGGTGTTCTTTTTTTATTGTAAAGATAAATGGTCCTCTATTTTTCAACTACAATACCCGTAATAGCTCAATAGCTTGACGTAGGTACTGCATCGCAAGCAGTAGCGCTACCATACTTGCGCCAAAGCAACATAATATTCTCTCTCTCCCTCTCTTTCACTCATCGTAAGTCGCGCTCTGCCCTACAGAGGGCGTGGGTTCGAATCCGGGCATGCCTCCGAGTTTGCAAAGCAATTTTATGATGTGTGTGAAGTTTCCAATCCCCATTGCACTCGTGTGAGGACTACAGCCCGAGCCCTTCGAGAGGAGGTCTGTGCGCAGCTGTGGGATATAGACTAACTATCATTATTCTTATAATATCACCTTATGGTAAGCAATAATATCAATTAAAATTTAAATTTGCAGGTACCAGTATTTTTACAGGCCATTGTGTACTAGGGAAGACACTTCATAGGTGTAATAAAAACGAAACAAAAGTATCGCAGTAAATCTGCAATCATGTACACAAGGTCGGAAACCTTACGGCTGGCGGACTGTGGTCTCGTGTTCTTTTGTTTAGCGGCGTATGTCAGTTGTTGTGAACGACTTGACCGCTCTGGTGTATATAATAAATGTTTTTTTTTGTTTTTCAAAACAAATTAATATTATTCACACAGTTAGTGCTTACTTTTTGTTCGTATTACATGTAATTGATACAATTTCTCATTCGATATAGAGGTATAAGTGCAGAATTTTCTCAGTAGCTGTCTTTGACGCGGTCGCGATGTGTGGTCTCCAATATTCAATTACGTATGCTAATCTACGTGGCTGGCTGTACGAGACCGGTAGAATCTGTCAATATCAACGAATGCGAGAAAATGTTAAAAGTAATAATTCTGCGTCAATATACAGGCTGCCAACAAGAACAGTACTAACCAAATGATTTTAACATATTGGATGATACAAAACAAACAGAGCTGCGCGTTTGATCCGCCATGTGGTAGGACTCTATATACGAAAATTGTTAGGGACACCGTGTGTCTCTAAAACGATTGACGGGTTAAGAGCCAATTGTATTCACTTTATTATGATTATTTCAATATAAGTCTAAGTCAGTTTAAAAAAAAATTGATTACATAAGCTAATTTTATAGAAATCCTATTAATATAAATACTTACTACTTGGCGATTTAAATCTCTTTAATTTTATCTTTTTGAAACTTATTATAAATACTGACGATATTTTTTTCTAAATGAAAAAATTATTATGTTAGAACAGAATTATAAATTTTCTTTTTTGTACAAGGAGAGATAAAAGTTTTTAAATCTCAGAAACAGTATTTTTATTTGTGTCTTAAATTCATTCTTTAGTGCAAACTGACCTCTCTAAAATTATGCGTACATACTTTATTAGCACCTTATATGTGTATATAGAAAATTGGTAGAAAGTTAAATACAAAGTAACGTTTTTTGCCGGACATAAATGTTGTGTAAGCTCACTATTATATAGAATTACAAATGGCGTTGTCAAATTATACAACCGATACGTCGCGTTGGAAGAAAAACTCGACTACTTTTTTATACTTGACTGTGGTGGGAACTAAGAAAGTGCAATGAAACTAAAGGATATTTCCAAAGTGTTGCTGATCTAGTGATCCATCATCAATGTCAATCGCGAAGGTTTCAACCATTGCCTACATTGCAGCATTTTCCATCAGTTGTGATTTTCCTTCGTCGTTAGAGAAAGTTATTGCTACTAATAAACATTTGCAAATGTACGTAACTTAGAAATAAAATTCACAGGTCGAACCACGGACGAAAAAAACAATGGAAGTGCCGATTACTACCAGAAACGCTGTCGCCAAAATTCACACATTCATAATTGTATACACTACGAAAATTTCTAATTTTTACTTTTAATTTAAAATTTGCTTGTTGGCATATCGTTGAAAGTTCAATACCTATTATTGTAAGTTACGACGCTCTGATATGTATATTGCAATTTCAACCAATGTGCTGCCATCTAGCGGTCAGTAGCTGAACGACGACTTACGATTCAGACGTCGAAACCGCTAGATTGGTTTACTTCAGTTACTTTCACAGTCTAATGACATACGGCATTTTGCTTTGGGGTAATGCCGCCGATATCAATAGAATCTTTGTCCTGCAGAAACGTGCAGTTAGGGCAATTTACAATCTGGGCCCCAAAGTATCTTTGAGAGATAAGTTTAAAGAAATTAACATTCTTACACTAGCCTCACAGTACATTTATGAAAATGTAATTTATGTTAAAAGGAATAGTAATTTATTATAAGCGGACCCCGGGCTCCGCAGCAACCCTGCTGAGGACGCAACCGGGACAACGCTAAGATGAGAGAGAGAGAGTAATTTATTCATGAAAAATAGTGACAGACATAACATTAATACGAGGAATAGAAATAAACTAGCTTTTCTTGATAGTCGTCTTCACAAAGTCAAAAAATCATTTAAGGGGCAATGTATACGCTTCTATAACAACATTCCGGTTGATATACAAAATTTGCCTTTCACGAGGTTTAAAACTATAGTGAAACAAAAACTTTATACTAAAGGTTATTATACAACTTCTGCGTACTTGGATGACAAAAAACCGTGGTAGTAACCCGTTTAGCTCATGGAGGTAGTCTCGATCTCTGATGTTTCAAATAAAAAAAAAAATATTGTAAATGCTATTTACAAAGAGCAACCCCTAGAGTTTCTTGCTCATTCTTCTCAGGGGAATCTGCCTTACGAATGAGCGGTAGAGTTTAACCATTGTGACGATTTCAAGTGTAATAATGCTTACCTATGAAATAAAGATTATTTTGAGTTTGAGTTTGAGTTTGATTGTTGACTACGAGAGACGTGGAAAACTCGAGATATTTTAGTTCTCTAAAAATGAAGCCACCATATTGCCGCGGTATAAGGTTTACTTTCATTTCTTGTAACAAAGCATTTATACAACAGAAAATTGAAAATATTAAAATGAAATAAAATACTACAACGATGACATGAAACATCACCATAGATAATATTTCAGGTGCCAAATTATTTTTGCATTCCAAAGTAGCAAAATAAGACATTTTTCTACGATTTTCGAAGTTTTGCGCTAAATAATCGACACGACCGTAACGTACTAAATCGAAAATGACGGACTGAGCTCAAGTCTGCGTAACTCCGCGCACTGTTAGCACACGTGTCACCACCACTAAGTACTTCTGTTCTATTTATTGATGTATTGTGCAGTGTTTAAAGGTTCTGAGAGTCGACCTCTGAATTGAGAAACAATCGTTCTCCTATCCACCACCTCGTCATATCCATGGAAACAATTACAACTGATGCTGATAGATAATTTTGAAGAATGTGTTTAAATCCGTAACACCAATATTAAAAACATTGATTGGAAATTGTCAGTGGGAGGTGAACGCATTCGGAATGTATAAACTTTTTGTCACGGACGACTGCTTTTTTGTCACTTCGGATACAATTATTCGCGCTCGTCGATTTGTATTTACTTATATGAACTTCCAAACTGCTCAGAATAGTTTTATTGTTTACTAACTCTGTATTTATTTGTTTCAGGTAAATTTAAAACACCTTTGTGCTATTTTACACAGCATAACAATCACGTCGGTAAGTTTACTAATTAATGAGCATTGTGAAATGGTATTTTGCAAGAAAACAATATCGTTTTCATACTATTTACTAACATTTATAATTGTCTAATATAACTTAGAAATTAATATTATAAGTATATGCCGCCACAGTGATCCAAATCGTGCACCTTTCAATTGAAAAGCACTCGATTTGCCTCTTGCCTATCACCGTTATGCTAATTACTAGCTTTAGGTATTATCAATCAAATTAAATTTCCAAATCTAAAACCGAATACCATAATTGATTCCTCAATAAAGCCAATTGCATTGAAAAGTGTATATAATAATATGGTTTCAACTGATCGAAGCAACAAATAACAATGTAATGGAATGTGCATTATCTGTAGTTGAATATTCGAGATTAGAAACAATCAACTTTCACATTTTCGTTGTTTCTACAATATTGAGAACAAATCGCTTTCAATTGATATTCCGATTGCATTGTTGTGAATGAATATTAAATTTATAACATTTTTATGTGGCTCTAATAAAGGAACATGTGCTCATCGTTAACTCCAGTTTCGTCGAGTTTATTAAACTTGAATAAATTTAGAAACAATACGCTCCATTGGTGTGATAAGGCTACGTCTGTAAAAATACAACTTTTCTGGAAAGAGGTTTAAATATTCTACGGACGAAAGTAGTAGACATCTTTTTTATGCTTTAATAGAAAAGTTATAAAATTTCGCGTATACATAAATTGTTTCATGGAGTTTGTATTATTCATGACTTTCATGTGATAAAAGCACATTTGAAGGACAATCAGCCCCCGTAGCATGGCTACGCATGATAGTCGCGACGCGCGCGATAAAATTGGAATAAGCGCGCGCTATTGGCTATCTAAATTATATCTGATTGAGACAGCCAATAGCGTGCGTTTATTTCAATTTTATCGCGCGCGTCGCGATTATCATGCGTAGCCATGCTATGGGGCATATGTAGTTTTATTACGAGGGCTGGCTCCGCAGCTAAGCTGGCGGAAAGTATAAAAAGTAATAAGTACTAGGATCTCGGCTCCGCCTACCTATTTACCTTTGTAGTCGAAACCCTTGGCCCTTGGGGTCCCAGTGCCCTTCATCTTTACAAAATTTTATCCAAAAAATTAATTGACTGTCGGGAATACCCAAGGGCTGGTGTATAAAATAAAAAAATTAAACACGCTCTATTACGTATACAAGAATAGAATCAATTCTCAATTATAAATATTATTTACATAAAATATTACACTAGGCAAAATATTGATTTCCCAACAAAACATTGTTGTCTTTCTTTTTGTCACAGTCGCACATTTGCGTGTGCTGAATTTTACAATTGAATATTGTTCTCAATTACCTCAGGTTAGAGGTCAACTTTTGCTAGATCAAATTCAAAATCCGTTCTTAGGTTTTCGCGATTATCAGAGCGTGTGCGCACTACGTCCGGTTCGTATCAGAGGGTCTACTCTCGATCTCCGTCCAACATCCGTCCGAAACAATTACTGCCAAATAAGCAATACTTGACCAAATGAAAAGACGCCTGATGCGAATGAAGCTTCATACTTGATACTACGGACGTCGGACGGAGATCGATAGTAGACCCCCAGTTCCCAATCCGAGAAATAACGGTCCGTAATGTCACAGGGATCATTTTATCGTTACGTGTACAAGCGATATTCGTATTTTCTCGGATTCTAATCGGACTTAGTGCACACGCGACATCCGAATTAAGTCCCAGTTTTTTAGATTTGTATAGTATTGAATTCGGACCGAATACGAGTTGCATGCGGTGCGCAGATATCCTCACGCCTACGAAATGAAACGACTTTTTCGGAATTAAATTGCATATTTTTATTTTATCAAACAAACCAACGTTTCAGGCTCTTTACAGATTCCATGGTCACGGGTGTATAATATTGAAAAAAATAATTTGACAGTCACCCGTGAAGGACCGTTGTCCGTTGATCGGACGTTGGTTTATTTGAAAAAATAAATATATGTCTAATAAAATATATTTACATCCGGAATAATCTCAGTACAGAGGACTAAAAAACCTGATCCCAAAACTTAGTGCAATTACATCTATTTACCAAGTTTTATTGAAATCGTTTACTGGAAAGTGCATGAAACCGTATTCATTCTCTAGTTTGCCACTCTAAGAAGTGGACTTATTCTTCAAATTGAAATGGGACCTCTGCTGAGGTACCTCTTTCCAACAAAAAAGAATCATCAAAATTGGTTCAGAAATGTCGGATTTATCGCGTAACATACATTTAAAAAGAAATCATACAGTCGAATTGAGAACCTCCTCCTTTGTTGAAGTCGGTTAAAAAATATTTTATTTCCAAATTTAAAATGTTCACTTCGGGAATAGCTGAGTGATTCCTCCGGAAATTTTGCGATATGACTAGACTTATAACTAATAGTAAAAAAGTGTACAAACATTGCAATATTTGTTAATAAGAGGGAAAGACATAAATATACATAAAATTGTACACATTTTTCTCACCGTTCCCACTTTTATTCAATGCGTTTGCAATAGTCTGGATAGCACAACTGAAGCGAGAAGCAACCGCCATGGATAAATAGCTGTTACAGCAAACTTGTTTCTAAAAGAGCGACTTTTAGTTTTTTTTATCTAATATTCATCTGTAACTATCCAGTATCCAGTTTAATTCTTCCCGAATACCATTATTTCGCTATTATAATGTGAATGAACCCACCGTCCAAACTCACTACTGCTCAAATTATGTATAATTATTGATCATACACGCGCCAGAACATATTGGGATTTTACAGAAGCAGAACTTAACATGTGAAACAGAAACGAAAATTTCTTTAAAATGAAAGTGATGGCAATTTCTTTTCGACGCCTCTTCACCGATTTAGATTTATAATAACCGAATAAATGTCAAAATGATAAATTTATCGCAGATTTTTATGTATGATTAAAACGATGGCGTATTGTTAATCTATATCTATAGAATTTTCAAAGTTTTGTGATTGAGGCCCGTATTTTCTACACTAATATAGTTTAACCTAAACTTCCATCTTGAATGGTTATCATTGTATTCGGAGCTCATTGCCCCCGCGCGGGAGTGGATCAATCGATTTAAGAGCATTAAATCGACGCCGGCGCATCGTAGGTTGATCCGTAGCTGTGCATTAATAGAGGCAAATGACAGGTTGATTTTTACAAATACCTTTTATGTTGTAGTTATTGTTGCAAAATTGTCAACAAATATAAAAAAATAGCCGCAGATTATTGGAAGAGTGGTAGCCCCGATTAGGCGTACCGACACTGGTTGATACGAATTCGATCCGATCGAAGGATTTTTTCATTGTTATAATTATTATTGCAAAGATCGAACACAAAACATTTTTTTTCGACCCAACTATGCTGTACCGGAGTGCCGCTCTGCCGACGAAGCTACAGGTCAAGTTAGCAGGTTGGCGAAATTATTCTATGATCTTTGTATTGAGCTTTTTCGGCTTTCAACCCTGTCAAGGACAAAAATATATAAATATCAACGTAGAATATTATAATAGCTATTTTCATTATATACATAGAAATATTGGCAAAAAAATAGTAACAACATATTTATGACTCAATGCTTAAAGCTATATGTGGTAAGGACACGGATCCTTGTTTTTTTTCATGATACGAAGTGACAAGACGAATAAGTCGGGCGGCTGTTGGTGTAGTCACTGTACAGCTCCTTGTAAAAGAGTTCGTCCAGGAAAGTACTGCCACCTTACCTGTTCCTGCCGCCAAGCAGTAATGTCAGCATTGTTACGTTACAGTTTTGAAGGCTGAGGGTGTGCAGGTGAAATTACAGGCACATGCGACTTGTAAACTTATGTCTCAGGGTGACGGGGGCAGCAAAAAAAGACACGCCTGTCCTTAGCAGATTGTCACCCTGAGACATCACCAGCACTCTTACCCTTCAAAATTGGAACGCAGCAGAAACAGGTAAACGTGACAGTACTTCCGTGGATGAGCTCTTTGACAAGAAATTCCTCTCACTGAATCGCATTAAGTAGGACAGAAAAGTTGTTATTCATAAATGGATTAAAAATTTTCAATTGGTCATAAGTCTGGATTTTGTGCACAAATTTGTGTACAAGTTAAAAGTAACTTAAATAAGACGTTTTAAAGTTTTAAACCCGCTCATCAAATTTAAAGTACAGGTATGTAACTTTTAAGTAGGTATGTAAATACGTATGGCCAGAGGCAGTTCAACTATTATGTTTTTGTCCACTTCGCGTGCTCAGCTACAATGTTGGATAGCGGTTAATATGTCTTAGTTATTTCATCATAATTTTAACTGTATTATGAATTACAGGTCATCGAGTTTTTAAGTTTTCGCGATTGTTACACATTAGAAATAAAACCATTTTTTTTGGATATAAAATCGTTATTTCAATTACCATCAGTGAACCGTGATATCTAAAGAATTTTTTTTAAATTTCTAATTTAGAAGTTTCTTAGAGGTTACACGCATGGATAATAATCAGATTTCTTTTATATAGTTAGTGGAAAATACATGTATAATAGTATAATTAATTTGGTTAGTTATACCTTTTTATTATATTTGTAAGGCAAGACGTGGTGAAGACAGGTGGAGTAAGGCGATACCGAGTGGTGGTCAACGACATTGTCAAAGTTGCGGGCCGGCCGCAGGGTCGTGGTGAATGGCACTAATTGTGGGAGGCCTATATCCAGCAGTGGATGAAGTCGGGCTGTGGATGATGGTGATTATATTTATACAACTAACGTGAGCAAAGAATAATATTAAGTAATCAACATGTTTTAGAGTTTAAATAAGGAAATACGTTGGGACATCTAAGCAGTATCTAAAGAAAAACATTTCTTTGAACTTCAAAGATGTGGCAATGTAGTTTTGTAGTCAATTAAAGGAAATAATAACAAATGAAGGTAAAAATGAAGAAGTCAAAGACAAAACTACTTAAGCACCTGTGAAACAAATGAAAAACAAGGGTTAATCTGTTCAACCCCATTAAATAAGCAGATAGGACACATTTTAAACATGTACGCAGTGTATTTTCCATCTCCCTCCCTCACATATATCAGTGATAAGGACGGCTGTATCTCCAAGACACCCAATAATGTGTTATGTGGGCGATAAACAGGCAGTACCTGTAAATGGACACCTTATCGAGACTGGTGCTGTAAATTTGGTGAATCCTTGTCTAAAAACACGTAAATCTGTTCGATTGCATCGAATCCTTCGGCTTAATGGTATAGGTTAAAAGTTACATTTACTTTCCCAGGATTGGTCAAAGGCGTCTTCGAATCTATATAATCGGGTAGAAGAATTAAGAATATCTTAAATTTCGACTACCTCTGGAGACAGCAACAATGCCGCCTCTAGTAGGTACATACAAATAAATAACGCACACATTCATAACCCGCACCGGGGAATGGAAATCGCCACTGCCATGGGCATACACAAAGATTACACCAACCACAAATTACACCCAAACTTACAAGATAAATAAATGAAGGCCATACAAATATTTCTCTCGGCCCGGGAATAGTACGTGGGATCTCTGCGTGGCAGAGAAGCAAGGCAACCATTCGTCCACGGAGACAGTTATTATAGCATTATATTCCTTAGAAATTTTATTTAAAAAAAAAAATATCTTCAAGGTTGTTACTTGTATTGCCTTCTCCGTTCCTCCATCACGTAAATCAAGTAACCACGAGAGTTACAATACAAACCGTAAAGTATGTCTTTGCAATAGTATTTGTCGTAATCGCCAAGCTCGGCAGATAGATCGTTGTCTCGTTTTTATGCTGTGTGGTTACCATTCGTTATTAACCGACTACGTAACTAACTGTTTGATTACAACTGTCATCACTACGAAATAATATCAGATAATATACTAGAAACCATATACAGATAATAGATATGTAAGTAGTATCACTCGTTCGTCATGAACTGTTAACTCGTATTCTTTCCGAATACGAGACTGTAGAAACTGGGACGCACTTCGGACGTCGCCTGTGCACTAAGTCCGATTACAAACCGACAAAATACGAACATCGCTTGTACACTTACAGATAAAATGATCCCTGTGACATTTCAGATTTGGAACGAACGAATGTGTGTGCAACGCGCAAACGCGAGTGTCGTTCTTAGAGAAGACTTACAAATTTTTTAAACGTGGACTGTAGAGAAATCTTGACTGCTTGATGTCATCGTTTATTCTTAGATTCTTCTCAAAGAATTGTTTCTCCAATCATTATTGTTGTATGAATCATTTACAAAGTTGGATTTGTGAAACCAGTGAAGCAGCAGTAGAGCTCCTTGTGAAACAGTTCCTCCAGGGAGTTACTGCCACCTTACCTATTTCTGCTGCCAAGCAATAATGCCAGCATTACTGTGTTCCGGTTTTGAAGGGTAAGGGTGCTGATGCAGTTACTGGCACCATGGAATTTGTGAACTTTATGTCTCAGGGTGACGGGCGTAATGGCAGTGCCCCTCAGATCTCTAAAAGGGCACTGCAACAGTTGTGGACAGGCGTGTCGCTTACCACCAGCCACGACTTGTTCGTCCCTTCATTTGGTATCATAAAAAAACATTATAGTTTAAAATCAAGAACATATGTTCAAAATGTCCATAAAGTGAAGACCACTCCATAAAACACATAGCAAAGGTACGTTAAGTGTAGTTAAGATTCCCATGTCCGTCACGTACGGCCAAGGTACAAGAAGATAAAACCTAAAATTGCTATAAGCCTGTTTATGGTCTACGATAGCACTTCGGATTTATGTCTTCAAGTCACTTTCAAATGTTCTTCTCTTTTTTGTTGATGTCCTTTTTTGAACTAATTCGATTGAAACAATTCTACAAATATGTAATAATGGAAGGACTAGTTCATTTTTCGAATTTAATGAAATTTTCGGAAGTACATTTGTATTATTTTACATTAAAATAGACTTGAAATTTCCTGACCAGGAGATTATAAATTTGATTATGGTAATTTAATTTGATTCTTCTTCTTCTTTCTTATATTAACAAGAACAACGATTTTGTCATGTAAGTTATTTAGTGAATCGACTTAGTTCTGGCATAATGGAATAGAAGGAAAACACTCCCGCATAACTTTGATCGCACGTCTCTCTCGTCCTCTTCGGACATGACAGAGAGATACGTATAAGGAATTACCATAACGTTTTGTTCTACCTACGCTACGGTTCCAAATTTATTTATAAGTAACTCTGTAGCTAGTTATTTTGTCTATTAAGTATACGAAATAAAACAATCTTAGCTCACAAAAAACACCAAACCATTACAAACATTCCAATGAAATTACAAAGCTTTATTTCTATAATGTTAGAGTAACAAATTGCATGCGAGATAATTCCAAAAGTAGATAATTATTTCACCGCTCGAGGGCAGGTCGGTATAAAAAAATATAAACCGACTCGAAAGAGGAGGAGTTCAAATGCAGGTGATGAAACTCGCTCTGACCTACTGTTGCGTGTAGCTTCACGTGTTGTTATCACGATAATAATTAGCACTATACTCGAAGGCTATTAGAAAATTGTGTTTTAACACTGTCGCTGATGAAACGGTGGATGGTACCGCCATCTACAGTACATAAATACAGTATTTTGGCTTTGTAGAACGTCGTCACTGTCACTCATATCTATGTTATTTCGTCGCATTTTGTCTATCGTGAGACGTCAACGGTGTTCTACAAATGCGAAGATAGCCGGTTATAGCCTATAGTATTTTTATTTATGGCTTGATGTGTAATATTTATAGCCTGGCATTGTGCTAACATCAAAAAAGATTGTGTTTACTACCAATACAATAGGATGTGGTACCGCATCAACACCATAAAATCCGTGAACACCGTTTAAACATCAAAAGATTGTGATGTTATCGCGACAAGCTGAATAAATTTGTCACGACAGAATGAAGTGTCTTTAATTGTAGGTAACTTTGTCATAAAAAAAACATACCTGAAAAGTTAGTGGATTTACATCTATTTGCCAAGTTTTATATTGAAATCGGTTTCATCCCCTAGTTTGACACCCTTAGAGGAATATTTTATTCAAATTTAAATGGGACCACGCTGAGGATAGCCTGTTTCCAACAAAAAAATATCATCAAAATGGGTTCACAAATCGGAGGAGTAATCGCGTAACATGCAAACAAAAAAATAATGTGTACAGTCGAATTGAGAACCACCTCCTTTTTTCGAAGTTGGTTAAAAATAGCACCTAACCGAGACATCAATGGCACTACAAGAAAAGTACTAAGCACATACTCGCAGCAACAAACTCTTCGATGATGATGACAAAGTTCCCAATCCTACGCATGTGTACGTGGCGGTTATTCTAGTTCCTTCTTAGTAAAGATCTGAAAATATTTGGTCAGTAGTGCAAAACGACGTCCAGAGCCCGACTTTACCCACTGTTGGATTTAGGCATCCCGTAGTTTGTGCCATCCATCACGATCTTTAATTAGTCTCACGTTACTCGAGCCCGCAGCACTGACGTCATCTACCCATCGCTGCAGGACATCTCACGATTCTGTAATCACTACTTGACCACCATTCGGTTGCAGGAGTAACCCCTGTATCCTCACTATGTCTCACAATATGTCTTGCTCAGCTTCAACATATCTTGGACCTTAGCTCGTCTTTAGATTTCGGAACTAGGTTCATAAGTTTGATACAGAGCATGTCACATTTTCTGTGCAACTCTCATTCTCCCATATCTTGGCCTTTACCATATCTTGGTCTTCAAATACTATGCGAAGGCAGTGCAGACTATATTACCTTCGTTGCACTTCGCCAGTCTTGTTGTGCTCCTAGTACCTCCACAAAGTTAGTCGTCGACTCAATCATCCGAAGGTATGATTAAGTGAATTGCGAGGTAGCAAATGATACAGTCGACCCCACGGCTAAAACCACGGCGACTCATGCCTTCACGTTCACCTCTTCCCTCATACCTCGAGCTTTGACTTTCCTGGCTTTAATTTACTTTATAAGTTGGTATTTTTTTTAATATTGCATGCTTTTTTTTTTGAAGTAGAATGTTAACGATACCTGTGTCGTCTACTATATCAGTTATGACTTTGCCAACCCATCCAATGGATCTCCAATAATTATAACTTATTATTTAAAAAACTGACCTCAAAAGTTTACTTATCGGTTTTTTTATTGAAGTTACATCTACATGTCAGGTTTCATTTTCTTCAAATTTAAATGCAATGAAATGAAATGAATCGGTTCACAAATCGCGTGACATACACGCAAAAATATACAGTCGTATTGCGAACCTCCTCCTTTTTGAAGTCGGTTAAAAACGTAACATATTATGAAGAAGTTACCACAACATTTTTTAAATTATTTTTCATAATGTCTGTATATTTTAAAATCCTGTAAAAATAATAAAAAAATTGTTAAAAAATACTTTTGATTCGTTAGGCATATTTGATCGTAACATTATAATAAAATATAGAATTCTTAGATTTTCGAGACTGTTACACATAGGAAATTAAACTTTTTTCGGATCTAAATTTTAAGTTTGGCGCTTCTATAACAGTCTGGATTTGTCTTTCGACATCAATTCATCAATTGTATGCTTAAACCAACAATGCAAACACATATCTGACCTTTGCTAGTCAACAAACATTTATTTCTCGTCTACTGTTATTTGGTCTGTGTTCTGCGTTTTCTGACCGCAAACTTCTATTTCTGAATTAAATTAAGATAACTTGTTATTTCTGGAGGTCTGCTTATCTTTGCATTTACTTTTGGTATTTCTTATTTATTATCGTGAATAACTTGCGTTCCACGAATTAGAATGGCGAAAAACGATTTCGACATGGAATCTCAGCTACTTTCTAACCCTCTTGGTAGAGGAGCTTCCCGTGTCTTGCAGTGGGGCGTATAATTTTTTTATAATTCACTAGCTTGTTATTATGCGAGGCGCACTATAAGTTTCTGGAATAAGTAAGAAAAAAATACTATAAATGGTCCAAAAAGGAATTTATTGTTTCTCAAAATATTCTCCGTTAGCGTTAATGCACTTTTTCATACGAATGAACCAATTTTGAAAACATTTATGCCACTCCTCATAACAACATATTTTTAGATTACATATTCATAGAAACATATTTTTCATACTCTTCGACATTCTCTTCAGGCGATGAAAATCGTTGACCGCGTAACTGGATCTTAATTTTTGGAAATAAATAAAAGTCACAAAGTGCCAGGTCGGGACTGTACGGGGGATGACTCATAAGGTCAACGTAGTTCACCTTCGAAAATACATTTGTCAGTCTGGCCGTGTGAGAACTGGCATTATCGTGGTTCAAGATGATACGGCGTTTACGGTTATTTTTACGGAGTTTGTCAATAATTTCCGGCAAACAAATGGTCGTGCACCAATCACTATTCACGGTACAACGATTCTCCAAAGAAACAGTACCCACGTGTCCAGTTTTATTAATAAAAGAAGCAATCATCCGCTTAGAGACATTTTGCACGCGCGCCACTTTGGTTGGTTTCGGCTCATCTTGAAAGACCCATACGCTCGCTTGCTGCTTTGTTTTGGGATCGTAACTATAAATCCATGTTTCGTCACCTGTTACTATCTCCCACACCAAATTTGACGCCCCTTCGTTGAATCTGGTCAGCATGACATTGCACCAAGTGACGCCATCCATTTTTTTGTATATAAAATTTGTATATAAAATGATAATGATTTTATCCTTGTATGAAGGTTCATGTTGTCAGTAAAAACATTTTTTTTAATTTCACAGTATGGCTTGGATTCATGTCAAATTGACTACATCCCACCTGCTTTCGAATTATACGAGGAAGCGTTTATCTCAAGCAATACTAGTAATCTACGCCAGCGCCGGTCGTGCTGCGCGTGATTGTTACCGATGCTCACTATTTTTCAATTTACGTTGGTGTTGAAAGGCCGTTTTGTAGGTAGGGTTCTACTAATATTTTGAACTACGATTGATACTGTGTTGTTCGTTTTCACGCGAATGTTGAGAAATGTTTGTTATTGCTATCATTCAATAAAAACTTACCGTGGTAACCTAATGTTTTGCCCTATCCCCTCTGAAGCAAAGAAAGGGTCATAGGTGCAAATCCAGGCTTATATCTCGGAAGTTTTTAGGAATTCATGCGCGAAATTCAATTTAAAATGTACCCTGAGCTTTTTAGTGAAGGAAAACATTATAAGGGAACCTGCACACGTCTGCAAAGCAATTTAATGATGTGTGTCAAGTTCCCAATTGACACTGGGCCCACGTGGCAACTACAGCCGAAGGCCGTTATTGTGAGAGTAGGCCTGTGCCCAGCAGCGGGACTACGAATACTCTAACTATTTATTACTATGAAACTTAATAGAACGCACCATCCCTGTCTCCCAATGGAGTAGGCAGAGATTACGGAACTTTTTTTATGATACCTAACCTAACTGTCCATTACAGCTGCAGTGCCACTTGAAAGCCTTAAATCACAAAGATCTGAGGGACACTGCCACTGCGCCGGTCATCCTGAGA